>NC_056736.1:751094861-751427361 GCF_019279795.1 Protopterus annectens
TCATGCAAACCAGCTAACCCGGTTACAACTGCTTAAAAGTGCCTTACGCACTTTGATTGAGAGGTCCTGTACTCAGTTCAAATGAAAAATAAAATCCCACTGTGAGTCCCGAACCCAGGACCTTGGCAACTATAGTCTGCATGACTTACCACTAAGCCATGACTCTTATATAGAAACATTGTGCTAAAGTAAATATATCATGTAACAGTAGGAATGAATGTAAAGGGAATATAGATGTGTAGTACACAAAGCATGACATTTAGAATCACAAACAAAACTGGTGGATTTCCATAATAGTAGTGTGTGAACAGAAACAGCCATGCTAGTTGGAAGCTAGTAGGTAATAATGTCACCATAGCACCTTGCAAGACACACACATACAGCAGGATAAGCACTGCCCATACACCACAACCTCTTACAGGAACACATCCGGACCAAGTAATAAAATATGTGGAGCAAAGGCCCAAAACCAGGGACACATTGCAAATAAAGTTACAACAAATGCAGACAGTTCAGAAAGTAACAGGGTCTACACCTTGTGGGATGTTTGGAAGGGTATGCAGTCTGGAACTTGAATGTTTGTCACCATATTCTGACTTGAGCTCAGACTGACTTGCCAGATAAAGGTGTGCATGAGATATTGACCAAATTATGAGGCAGAAATGTGGACAGCCTGCAAATATCTGTACACATGACGGGTCCGACACCACCATATTTGAATAGTTAAGAACCTAGACATAGCAACAGTGAATGTCTTACAGGGATGCCCCACAGACCCCATGTGAAATGTACAAACAGTAGGCAGAAAGGTGTAACACATGCAATGGTAACTATGGAGTCCGGAAAGTATTCACCACTCACATGGCAGAAAAAGTGTAGTAATACATATGCTCATGCTAACCCACAGTCACAACTGCAGCATACCAGACATTTTAATGGGTGTACCCCACTGATATGTACCATCCCATGAGGCACATAACTGATAAACCTGAAGGTCTCTGGGGCCTGCTTAGCAGCATACTCAAATACCCTAATAGATGTCAAGGCCCACACCATGGCCAGACCACACTGCATGCTGTAACACCCTAGCAGATATAGCAAGCATTCCAAAGTGTGAATGTACATGGACAATAGGAAAGCTACAGCAGCACACTACAGTCAAGACACCTAGCAGGCATACAAGTAGTGACTGTAAAGGGCAACTATTGAAGACTTAGCAACAGAGTGCAAGCAAAAGTGAAAGGAAAGCACACACACACACACACACATTAACAGTAGTAGTAGTTGTAGGTGTCAGTGTACATACACAGTTAGTACAGGAAACTGGAGAAATGAATGGAGGAATGTTAATCTACAACACACCTGGAAATATGAGAGAGATACCAACCTTTACACTCACAGAACATTGTCCACAGCATAACAGCATGGTCCCTGCCCTTAACATCTGAAAGGGCTACGCCTATCTCACACACCTTTTATAGAACTGTTCTGAAATCACAGTGAGAACTGCAATCAGTACACAACTGGCTGCATGCAATTAGCAAATGCTGGCTAACAATTGGTGCAGAGGCCATCACATGGGCATATGCAGATACCTAAAAAAGTATGCTGTACTCCATGTCCACGCATGCAATACTTTCATTGCACCCTGAGAAGGACGTGAGAGACAGACAGAGAGAGAGAGAGAGAGACAGAGAAAACTGCAATTAAGCAGACAGAAACGAATTGTTCAGCAACAGCTACCTGAAAGCTCACAACTGGGAAGTGGAGCAGCAGGACAGAGAACCAGACAGCAGCAGAAGCAGCTGTGACAAACACAGGTAATGTAAAGTAATACTATAAAGGTGTACATACTGTGAACCCTCCATATGTGTCATTGGTCTGTATCCATATGTATATGAAGATGTGTAAAGGGCAGGAGACATACAGCAACTATCAGTGAAGGCTGTACATACATTTGTATGTGAGAGCATGTATGTGCACATATCAATGTTGTTTGATTGTAGGTTGTAGTGCCATGTACAAATTAGGTTACACAGCTATGTATGTTTAGCAGTATGTTAGTGTGTGTATACAGTATGGTAGACAAATATGTTGATATACCTGTCTAACATATGGATATGTATGTATGTCAACATATGTATGTGTATATATATATATATATATATATATATATATATATATATATATATATATATATATATATATATATATATATATGATATGCATATATGTATACATACATAGAGAGAGAGATGTAGGAATACATAGACAGATGTCGATAGAATATTGTACCAACATATCTATGTAATGCACACATGCAGATATAGATATATGTAGATACATATACATAGACAGACTGATCTGACTACCTACAGGTATGATTGTATATGATGACCTGCAACACAGCCTGTCCCACCCCCTCTGTCACTCACACCCCCTCCACATCTATGGCAATATATATACATCAATATATATGTGTATATGTATACGGACATATATATATATATATATATATATATATATATATATATATATATATATATCTATATACATACATCTATATACATATATATATATATATATAGAGAGAGAGAGAGATGTATATAAAGTCTGAGTGAGGCACATGTGTACAGATGTATTGCAACAGGTGCCTGGTGACAAAGGCATGGAGTGAACACCAGTGTCAAATCCGAGTATCATACCACATTCCAGATCACCCACACCAGTAACCACCAGATATGTGATTGGCCACCCACCACTGCATGTGTCAGGGGTGAGCAGGGTCAGAAATGTGTAGAATAGTGGCCCCAATGATAGTCACAGTGGCACACTATCCCTGGAATACCTGCACATGGTATGTGTCCGCAGACATGGTGAGTCAGGTATGGACATGCAGGTCGGTGTACCCCCCACACCACATAATGGATGCCATGGTATGGACCTCACATGACAGCAACAGATATGGAGAAGGACACAGTGACATGTACAACACTGTGACAATGCACTCAAACACATTACCAATGCACAGTGACTGACAACACCACAGAGTACACATATGCTACCCACATAGAGGTTACCACTCCCAGATTTACATATGGAGGTCACACCCATGACAGATGTCCAACAACCATAGTAACACCTCCCACCATCCACAACCTAAATGTCTGCTGTGTGTCGTCCGTGCCACTGCAATAGTGTGCACATGTGGAGGTAAGAGTTCCTACTCACAGATAAGACACACCCTGCAATAAACCACACAGTGTTAAGAAGCGAGACTCCCCATGAGTACATGTCACACATACCCCTGCTGAATGTTAGTCAGATAGGTAATATGCCATATGAGTCACCCTGTGTAACTGTGTGACAGCAGCAGTCACCATCACACCACATGTGTCACAATGGTCAGGGTAGCAGAACAGTACGCTGCTGTAGACACAGGGGCAATAGCATATTGTATAGTATTGTATTGTAATGTAATGTATTGTGTTGTATTGTATTGGTATGGTGTGGTGCCTCCTTCATGGAGTGGAACCACTGCTGCTGTGCACCAGTGTACAGGTACATATCCTGTAGTCAGGCTAGTGTTACATAGCACTTCTATATGTGTGTTTAGCTCCTGTCAGAGGTTATGTAGCATGCAACTGGGGATACCATCAGGTCCCATCCATGTTGTGTATTCTGCTGTCCTGCGGGTGTCTCTCACCTGGACATCTGTGATGACGGGAGGTTACAGTCAGCTGGGATAACTATGCCTTATTACAGGGGAGAGGGCGGGATGACACCTGCACTGAACCTGTCCGCCACAATGTTGCCGATATCTGTGGTGTCAGTGAAATATGTGTTGTGTACTACCTATGGGCATAGAGGATGGCTCCTGACCAGGTTGCTAACATAACTGAAGAAGGCCTCCTGGTCATCTGTAGTGTCACTCTTGATTTCCCTCTCAACGTTGCCCATGTAGTCAGTATGATGGGAAATAGATCCTTACCAGTGCTGCTCAGACATGCCCTCCTTCAGTGAATGATGCTCTGTCTTGCAGTAGCTTCCATCTTCTGTAATACAATCTGTCTATGGCTGGGGTCCACCAGACAGGATGCTGTCCCTTTGTGGAGAGTGTCTTGGTCAGATATGGGATTGCATGATCCATGCATTCTTGGAGATGTCTGTAGAAAGCAATTGTGTAGGGGTCACCATTGTGGGTTGTATCTGCCACTGGCCCAGTGGGCTGTAAGGATACCATATCACTGTTACAAAGTGTAAAGTTTGTATCTGTAATGTTATGCACTATAGTCATCTGTGCTGGTGGTGGAGGTGGGATATGTATATCCAGGGCAATCAGTATGTGGTCAGCCCACAGTAGTTGCTGATGTAGGCCATACAGTACCTAGATACAAACCCCCAGAGTGAGGAGGTGCTTCTGACCTGAATCGGTGTTCTGACTGCTGGTGTTTGGTAGTATGTCGTATGGAGTCTGCCAGGTACTGTTGCACAGTTGCTGGCCGAGCACTGATACCTGGCCATCTACATGTGTATCCACCAACAGACAGTCAGATGCTACATATGTGAGATATGTTGTATCATAACAATCGAGTAGCATGTGTAGTATGTGTGCCAAAGTCTGCTGACATATATTGCTGATACCAGGTTATTTTCTTTCTCAGGTACATGGCCCACCCGTGGAACCCCACCTACTCCACAGCTGAGGATGAGGAGATACACCAGAGCCTGGTGTGGGACTATGCAATACTCTTTTCCCGCACCAGCTAGAATCAGCAGGAGAGGGCTGCACTGTGGCAAGACCTTGTCCGTCGGGTAAATGATATAGGCACGCATAATAGGACATATGAGCAGGTACGACATCACTGCAGTGATTTAATCAGACATGTCCGTCAGCGCAAGGCCAGATATCCACAGGCAACAGGTCGCCACAGGTGGTGGGGTGGCTACACATCCCCCACTCACCAGACTGGAGGGACTACTCCTGAGTGTAGTGGCTCCAGTCCACCAGCAACAACAACAGCAGCAGGCATGCATCATGATGGAGGCTGGAGCCACACAGCAGCAAGACAGTGAACGTGCAGGTAATATGTCATATGTATAGTTGACTGTTGTGTACACTGGTAGTTAATGCATGTGTGAGGTGTGTCCTTGGTTTGTAGCTGTCACCATAGTATTTAATGTGCAAGTGTGATATCCTCAATATTAGCTGCCGACCTGTGAAAGGCGACTGTTGTACTCCTGACCTGTATCATACTCAGTAACAATGGCACAGTTGTGCCCTGTGCACGTGTGCATGAGTGCATGTGTGCATGTGTGCACGTGTGCACGTGTGCATGTGTGCACCTGTGCATGTGTGCACGTGTGCACCTGTGCACGTGTGCATGTGTGCATGTGTGCACCTGTGCATGTGTGCACCTGTGCATGTGTGCACCTGTGCATGTGTGCACCTGTGCATGTGTGCACGTGTGCATGTGTGCATGTGTGCACCTGTGCATGTGTGCATGTGTGCACCTGTGCACGTGTGCATGTGTGCACGTGTGCATGTGTGCATGTGTGCACCTGTGCATGTGTGCATGTGTGCACGTGTGCATGTGTGCATGTGTGCATCTGTGCATGTGTGCATCGCTGGTAATGTGTAGACATTGTAAACTGTGTTTCCTGTTTCCTTCCCACAGGTTCTGTTGCTGCTCTGGTGTCATGTAGCAGGGAACCTGAGTCAGGTGCCGTGGGTACTGATAATGGTGACATTGGTGTAATGGCACAGGAAGGTATGCCAGGGTCCGCCATTAGTCAGCCAATTGACAGTACACAGCTGTCGACCCCATCAATGCGCACAGTTATCCTGCCAATACACCCCTTGTCACCACTGTCCCTAGGTGATGGACAGCATACAGTGGGCATTGACCAGGGTAATGTGGTATCTGTGGCACATGCCTCCCCACACAGCAGCCATGGGCATGGCCCAGAGATGGTACCACACAGACAGATGTCCAGGGGTTCTCATGGGAGCATTCATGGGCGTACTGCCCCTGTCAGACGTGCCCACAGAGGTCTTACAACCTCAGCTATGTTTCGGACTGTCATGCAGGCACAGTCACGTATGGAACGGTACACCAGACAGGGTCCGAGGGAGCTGGCAGCATGTCGCACATCCATGACTGACAGTATGCGTGACATTGCGGCTGCCATCCGTGATTTCACTGATGTCGTAGACAGACATTGTGGGGACATATTAGACCGGTTCCACAACTACATATCCATGAGCCAGGATGATGGTGGGCAGTTGAGGCGTCGACGTGGCCGTATGCCAGCAACAGCAGCAGCTGGCAGTCGGCGCAGATGACAACAGGGCCGCGGCCGCCCCCGTAGTGCCAGCAGCAGCCCTAGCAATGCTGGGTCTGTGCTGTCATCAGACCGCCCCAGGAGACCACGTGCACGTGGCTCTGGCCAGGCCCGACAGGGATCTGTGTCCAGTCAACGAACACCTGCTTCTGATGACAGTACCCAGTCTGGGTTGGTACCGGATATGGTCCGTAGCACCCCTGCAAGGCACAGGTACCGTGGCCAGAGACACTGATCTGTATGACCTGGCAGGTACAGTCTGTGGCTGTCCACAAACACCAGTATATGGCAGCCATGAGGTGGAACTGTGTGCATCCATACACACATGCAAATTGACAACACCTAGGGCTACCGCATACACGCACACACTGCATCAACATTGCCCCACCTTCTACTGCTGTCCCTCACCAACACACATACACATACATGTCAATTGGTGGTATGGGTGGCTGACTCAGGCATACCAAGTTCACACCCTGTGCATATGATGAAACTGTGCCACCTCCTGCAATCTGTAACAACTGTGCAGGTACAGGTTAACATGTTGCTGATGCACAGGGTGACCACATAGATGTGTAGTAATAGTATCATGTTGTTAACAGTACTGTTTGCTGAATTAATTGTGGGTATATCACAGCATGCCTGATGCAGTAAGTGTGTGATTGTCATGTCCTGTTGTCTACACCCATGGTAAGTACCATAGTGTATCATCTGCACATGTTGGCATACTGGTGGTAATGATGTCAACAGAAGGCTACATACATAGGTAGCACAGGGGATAGGGTAATGAATGTAGTAATACACAATGATGGACATGTAAATTGCAAGTGGCATGTTGCCCACACTAGACTCTGCAATGCAGATGTTTGAGGATGTTGATATGTGTGCAGAACTACACAACTGGTACAGGACACACAGGAGCACCCTAGCACTGCATGCACACATCTCATACCATGCTAGACAGCCCCAACACACATAACTAACTGTCACAGGAGGGAGAGTCCCCATATATGTCAGGGATACTGTGGTGGCAGGCCAGGGAGCATACATCCTACTAAGTATGGAACCACTGAGTGAAGGCTCAGTGTCTGTTATTTGACATGTGTATTACTGGAGGTATGAGCACATGGGTTTCTATCCAGTTATTGTACATCCTGACAGTACATGCATGTTCCATACACTTGTGTGCACTGAGAATGGACCCTAGCCATCTTACCTGTGTATTTCCATGTACATGTGCATAGTGCCTGCATATTTGCAGTGTTACCTACTGGAACTGGTACAGCTTGTTTGTTGTACAATGGACTACATGGAGCCCTGTTTACTGTATCTTTGTTTGCATGCATGTTTGCTTGCAATTACCCTGGAATACCGATCACACCTGCAATGCATAGTTATAGAGCTTCTGTGGACTCCTAGTGCCATCTGCATAGCCTACTATATGTATGTCCATGTCCCACTTGACAGGTTGCCACTGTTTGTCCTGTTCACATGTACATTGCCTGTGACACAGTGCATATGACCTGCCTGGCATGTGTCCACGTGAGCAGTAATATATGCTACTGCTAACTAATCACAGGCACTACACCTTCACACATTCATCTTCTGTTGAACTACCTGCTTTGCTAGGGACAGCCTGCACCTGTCACCCCTGGCCTTTCAGATATTGGCAAAGGCTCTTGCTACCCCCATAGTGCCTATGTTAGGCAGGGCTCAAATGACAAAACCACCTTCATAGGTATCACAAGGGATAAGACACTAAGAGCAATGCTACCCAACGCCAGATGTCTAAACCTCCAGATGCATGCACCCAAAACACTCCTTGGCATGGAAAACATCGATATCTGTGCAGTAACAGATGCCTGGTTCAGGGCTACTGAGAGCACACCAGCACTACCGGGTGTAACCCGGTTGATTTCTTTGATACAGTCACCAAGGCCATTGCCGAGGGAAGGTGGTTCACACAGCCTACCTGGACCTTGCAAACGCATTCGCAACAATACCCCACTTGGGCATTCTAGGGAAGCTCACCAGCTTAAATATAAGCCCCTATGTCACTAGATGGATTGCACAGTGGCTCAAGAACAGAACCCACATGGTTAGCATTGCTGGAGCCATGCCAGACCCCATAACAGTTACAGGTTGTGTCCCAGAAGGCACAGTCCTGGGACCCTCTTGTTTGGTATATATTTATTGGAGGTACAGGCCAACACGGATGAACTGTGGCTGTCCAAATATGCAGATGACTGCAAACTGGCCACCATAATTGACTCCCCAGCTGACACAAGCATCTTCCAAAGGGGCATCATAGCAACAGACAACTTGTGCCAGAGCCATGGCTGTCTGCTGAACAGTGTGTAGAAGGGGAATGTGCATCCTGTAGTCTGTTCACCTAGTTGCCAAAAGGGACATTGTCCTCACACACACTAACCCCCCTCACCAAAAACACACACTTGCCAATTGCAGGATTCAAACCCCTATCTGACTGTTATGACACTTGAGACGGACGCATTAGCAGAGCACGCTATTTGCATTACTGGGGGGTTTCTCTTCCCCTGCTATACTTATAGAGTGCTGACATCACCAGTGTTTAGAAAAGGGAATGGGCATCCTGTAGTCTGTTCACCTAGTTGCCAAAAGGGACATTTCCCTCACACACTAACCCCCCCTCAGACAAACACACACACTTGCCATTCACAGGATTCACACCCCTACCTAACTACGTTATGACACTTGAGACGGACGCATTAGCAGAGCGCGCTATTCGGATTTCTGGGAAGTTTCTTTTCTCCTGCTGTACTTATAGGGTGCTGACATCATCTGTGTTTAGAAAGGGGAATGTGCATCCTGTGGGGAGGCAGACACCAAGCACACTATGGCTAAGCTGTCATTCCCTAGGGCAAACAGCCTAGTGTTGACCTCTACACCATTATGTTTAATTGTCAAATGCACATTATTTGTTGCTGATAGACTGTTTGCATATCTTTATTGCCATAGCATTCCCTGTTGGTATGAACAACTTCTGCATCTGTGGAAAATGTTTGCATATGGGAGGGATCCACTATATCACGTATGTCTCTGTAGTCATTTAACTGTGCACTGGACAGACTGCTGTAATGTGGTTGGTTCCTGGCATAACACATAACAATACCAGATATGTGTGTCCAACTGCTAAACCAAGATTTGGACTAAGTGTGTGAGCATGCCCAGTTCAGCCTTCCCATGGCATGTTGTCAAAGTGTGTGAGCATGCCCAGTGTGAGCATTCCATATGTTGGACTCTGCAGCCCACCACATTTGTGGATGTGTGTGAACTTCACAAACTATCACCCGTTTATGGTTGTGGGTTGTGTGTCATGTTGTGTAGTTACTGTACAACTGCTTTGTGTGTGAACACAACAGGATTATACTGTGCCTGCAGTGTTTGCATGGGATACTTTGCATACAGTTGTCAACATCCTTTCACACTGACCTAACACTGTAGTACTGTATAGTGTACTGGTAGTACTTTGACTGTGGTGGACAGTATCCTGGGCTTTACTGCTATCACTGCTTTACATTTCGATAGTGGGCACAACAGCCTGGTTGGGGCCAGTTGTGTACATCTGACCATGTTGCATTCTGTTCAGATATGAACTACTTACACCAGGCTTGTCCAACATTGTTAGTGTATTCCACAACATAGGTGTACAATTGCAAACACTAGCAATGTGCCCTAGTCCATGTCTAATGCAAGTTGGAGAGTGTGTTTGTCCTTCAACACACATTGTAAGAGGAGTTTGCCATGACATATGTCATGGTTAGTATACTGTGCCTCTGTCTACCTGTGACATGACAGTGATACCCAGGATAAACCTACCATCTCCCGTCCACCCATCAGGATTCCTATTGAGGAAGATTGATAAGTGACTCTATGGGTAGCCTGTGCTGAGGGTTCACTCATGGGTGGGAGTGGCTTCTGTGTTATGGATCACACAGTACAGCTTGTCCTATGTAAGTCAGTGTTGGGGTTCAGGTCTCTCATGTGCATAGCTCACTGCCATTCAAATTGTACAAGGTGCAGCATGTTTATTGATGCCAGCAACACAGGCAACACATGGCATCTGTGTAGGCTGTTTGATACTCCTGATGAGGTACTGTTGGGGACTTTACAGTTGATGGAGGTGTCTGCTGAGGTACATCCCACAGGGGTATTGTAGTCGATTGTACCACTGATGCAGGATGACTGCAGAGCCACAATGACCTCCCCTTATGTAGATCTGACAGCCTTCATGATTAGGTGGGTATATGGTATGTTTCTGTAAACACTACAGCACATGTTTGTCCAATGCAGGATATCTATCACCCTGTGTCCCCAGGTCTCTCATTACATGTTAACTACATAATGGGTTAACACCTATGTGGTAATTGGTGGGCACTTACTGTATATCCACGGGGTTGACTATACGTTTCTGCACTTAGCTTGCTGACATAGCTATGGCACCAGTTGTCTGTTTCTATGTGGCCCTTTGTGGGATGCATGTGTCAGCTGGTGGATCATATGTGGTGAGCAGTTTGTAGTCCTCTGCAAACATGTTAGGACACAGTCCTTCCATGTTTGCCTGTACCTATGGGACATATATACCAGACGAGGGAGATACCAGGACAAAGCCTTGTGGGATGCCAGTTATATCTGGTTTGTAGTCTGACATGGCTGAAGCATGTCTGACCATGTCTGTTCTGTCCTTGGTCTGGTTTGCAACCCCTCTACTGACATGTGGGTTTATATTTACGCTGGTGAGCCTATCTATACTGAACATGTAGGGTATTGTATAGAAGCCTTTGCAAGGTCCAGATACACTGTGTGGAGCACATTGCCCTCATCAATGGCCTTAATGACTGTTTCAATTGAGTCAAACATGGTTAGGGGCAGCATCTGCACTTGAGAAGGCCACACTGGGTTGGGTCCGGTGTCAGTAGGTCCCCAACATCCTTATGTCTGTGGTACATGCTGATCCTTTCCATAGCTGTGCAATCTGGGCTTCTCAGGATTCTGGGGTAGTACTGTTCAGTATCCATTCAGGCAACACCTTTGTTGAGAAGGACCACTGTTGTTGTACACTGCTCTTTGGGTACATATTCTGTGGTAAGGCTGACATTGAGCAGTAGTGTGGTTTGGCATTCCATTCATCTTAGAGTCCATGTTGCACTAATCCCAGGACACCATCTCATACCATTGCTGCTGTGTGTTTTGCTTTGGAGATGTCTGTTACCTCAGCATCTGCAATGTCAGGGGGCCAGCAGTCTGCTGGGATAGATATTCTGCATTCGGGGGGGGGGGGTTGCACTGCACCTGTCAGGATGTATGTTGGCAATATGTGTGTGTGTTTGTGGTATTTGTGTGATTCAGGGCATATCTGTGAATTCCCAACATGGCTCCTACCATCAGTTGTGTAAGCCTTGGGATTATCCTTAGTGTCCTGTACAATTTGTATCTACATAGGTTCATAGGTTCATACTAGGCTATCCACCCTGGGCATTTGTTAGCCTAGCCAGAGTGTGTGTGGCTTTTGAGACCCCTTGCTATGTGGATATTATGGCCATTTATGATTTGCTTTGCTGTGCCTCTGTCTGGACATGACACAGTGAAGACCCCCACTGTAACTCTACAATCATCCATCCACTTGGCAAGATTCCTGTTGAACAGTGTCAGTGAGGGGCTCTGCCTAACATGGAGTGGGATTCTGGTCCAGGGTGTGGGAGCCTCTGGATTATGTATCTGTCCCACTGGCACATCCTATTTCATTATTTGTTGAGGTTGACATCTCTCACTCTCGCAGCTCCAATGGATATGTGTTTTCTGGGGTGGAGCATGTCCATTACTCCTGTGTTGGGCATGGCCTCCTACAACAGGCATGCAATGCCTCTGTGTGGGCAGTATGTGACTGGATTCAGCTGGGGTGTCTACAGCCAGGCAGCATATGACATATATGTGAGACACTTTATCCTCTTGGTGAGGTACCTTTGAGGTCTTTCTAACTGCTGCAGGTGTCAGGTAAGGTAGATCCCATATGAGGCATTGTACTAGATTATGGGTGTGATTGGGGAAAAGTATAGGAGCACAGTGACCTCTGTTGCCGTAGATGTGACTCCTTTCCTGATACGGTGTCACATGTAGACAGTCTTCCTAGCCACATTGGCAATGTGGGTGTCACATAACAGGTTACTGTCCACTTGTGTCCCTAGGTCCCTGGTTACTCCTTCCATACATAATGGTTTACCACCTATGTGGTAATTCGTGGTACCTTGTTTGGTATTTGGTGGGACATTCATACTGTCCAGTGTCTTCAGGACAGTTGGGGGGGGGGTTATTGTGTGTGAGAGTGCGGTCTGTAGCATGCTACAGACTGCACAGCAGTCTTGCCTACAGTTAGTTGCTCATGGGTGAACTCCACTGCCTTGTGCATTGTCAGTTACCTGGACGTATGGGTATCTGTGCTGCCTATGGATACTCACCCTCCTTTTATGTTGTGTTCCAGGTTTTGGGGCCATGACACATGGTATGTGGTATAACCTGGTAGTGCTGGTGTGCTGTCAGGAGCCTTGCAGCAGGTTTCTGTCACTGCACAGACATTGATGTTCTCTATTCTGGGGATGGCCTCGGGAGCATGCATATTGGGGTGTACACATCTGGCATTGGTCAGCATTTCCCTTATGTTTCTTCCCACTTATGTTTTCTCGGGTGGTGGGTCAGTCTTTTCAGCCTTGCCTACAAAAGGCTGTATGGAGGTGGCAAAGGCCTTATCCAATATTCAGACGCCCAGGGGTAACAGGTGCAGGCCATCCCAAGGGCAGCTGCATGGCTTGTCAAGCATGACATCCCAAGCAGACAGACATTGGATCCCCTTGGAATGACACCAGTAAGTGTGCTACTTGCTATGACTGATCATTCCGTGTTTGTACTGTGGCATTATTCTTGGTAAGGGTAGGTTGCTGCGAACGGTGAGTGTCATACCGGCCTGGACTACATAATCAGATAGCTCATCTGTGTCTCTTTACATGTAGTCTAGGGCAGTACATCTCAGGTCATTCACACCAGCATGGACTATGACTGCATCATATTTCTACTTGCTTTGGAGTGACCTACATATTTCTGTTATGTGGCATATTGTGGCAGCCTACAGGCAGCTTACTGTACCCTTTCCCTTGTTCAGTCTGGTGTGCGGGACAGCAGTGTGTCTGACTATGGAGTCACCTATTACAACTGTATCAGGCATGTTGCTTCTCCTTCTGGCCTGTGACTGTTTGGCACACCAGCTTTGTGTGCTATGTGTTGCATGTGCTAAGTTTGGAGGCTGTTTCATTGGGTGTCTGCTTTAGAGGCCTCTGTTGGTGTGCTGTGTTTGTGATTTCTGCCTCCGGGAATGTATTTCTGTGTTTATGTGTTTGGTTTGCAGTTGTGATAGGTTTATGTGGGTATGTGTTTGTGGTGTGTGCGGTTACCTTCTCCTACTGACTTGTTTTGGGTGTACTGAGTTAAGGGAGCTCTGCCTCTGGTTTGGATGGATGGTTGCATCTCTCACATATATTTGTATTTCTTGGGTGGAGTTGGGGGCTGTCTGTGTACTTGGGGCAGGTGTAACATTGCCTCAGGATTCACAGATTCCACTTGTTGTGGCTGGCCTTAGTGGATTGCATGTGTGGACAGATTTTATTGCCATACTACTGATCAGTAATTACTGCATTGTTCATGTTTGCTCTGTCATGTAGTAGCTTCCTCATTCTCTTGCATGTTTTGGTTATGGCTGGTGTCCACCATGCCAGATTTAGGCACTGTGTCTTGTTTTAATTTAGGACTGCATAATCCAAGCATTCCTGGCAGTGTTCATGGAATGGCTGTATTACAGGTTCTGAGGTGTGGCCCATATTTTGCACCTGCACAGGACCTTTAATGGATTCCACATCAGTTTGGAGGTGTGCAAATATTGCTTAGCACATGTTTTCCACTGTGGTTTTCCGGCCAGCGACTGTGGTCAGGATTTGTATATCCAGTGTGATTACTATATGGTCTGGTTTTACCAGTGAGCAATACACTTCTCATCTTGACATCCCGTACCCATGTTGCTGATTATCACATCCAGTATGCTTACCCCTCTTGTGGGGGTGGTACGTTGTTCCTGGGCCTTTTGGTTTGTGGATTCGATGAACTTTTGTCCTACACTGTTGCAGCTGGTATAATGCTCCCAGTCTATATGTCTGGGTATTTGCAGTCGCCCAATATAATGTGGTTTGGAGGACTTGATATATTCATGTATTCCAGCATGGGCCGGATGCAGTTCCTGGTGTTGGGCCAGTAGTCTGTAGCAGGCTATAAACTGGGGGGCAGTTTTAGCCACTGTTACTTGAGCATAGCTAGTCCATGCTGCTTTTTGTGGTGGTACCAACATGGGGGTGTGGTTATCCTTGAAAATTCTTGCTAGTCACCCTCCTTTTGTAGCTTGTTCCAAGTTTTGAGGATGTACAGCACAGTATGAGGTGTAACCTGGTAGTGTTAGGGTGCTGTTGTGAGCCTTGCCTCAGTTTTCTGTTACAGCACAGTTATCAACATTCTCCATACTGGGTGAGCTTAGACTGCATGCATCTTGCTGTTTCAACTTATCCCTTATCTTATTCTTATCCCTTCTGGTACCTATGGAGATAGGTTTGTGTTTTGAGCCTTACCTATTCAGGGCACACTGTGCGTGACAACAGCCTTTGCCAGTATCCATATGGCCTGCATTGATAGGTGCACGCCAGTCCTAGCAGGTGGTGCATCATGTCATGCTCAGCATGTCATCCCAGATTGGCACACATTGGGTCCCCTTTGACTAACTGCAATACTTCAGTCAATTGTTGCACTTCATCATCTCGTTGTCATGTTGTAGCATGCTGCTTGTTGAGCGTAGGATGTTAGTCAGGGTCCTCAGGTGTGCATATGGTACTTGGTGTTACATTACTTAACACATAGCATTCATGCCTCAGGTGGTGCTGCAGGGCTGCCTCTGTCGGATGTGCATATTACACTTCCCTGTACATGTTTGAGAGCAGGTTGTGTCACGTTAGGCATCCCTGTTACTATATGAGTGAGTCAGAGAGGGGTATCATCCCCAAGGTTCCTACTGAGCCAATGTATGTGCTATGTGTTGCCTCTTTGCCAAGACCAGGGCATACTGGGCATGCCTCCTTCTGCCTACTGGGGCAGGCTCAGGTTGTTCCTCCTCCGAATCACGCTGTGCTTGTGGTGGCCTTGGCAATGGTGGGGGGCTGTTTGGCCCAGTCCTATGCTGGTCCTGCTGCAGCTGTTTTCGCAAGATCATATTATGTAGCATAGCACATACCATGACAATTTGGGTACATGTAGTTGGTGTGTACTGCAAGGCTCCACCAGATCTGTCCAGACACTGGAACCGTGACTTGAGCAGCCCAAACACATGCTCTATTACATTACGTGTTTGTGCGTGTGCCTCATTATGGCGTTAATGTTCAGGTGTGTGTGCGTTTCTGATGGGTGTCATCAGCCACGGCTCCAGTGCATACCCTGCATCCCCCACTAGGTGTCCGTGCGGGATGTCCCCATTGGCAAATGTCTGGTACAGCTGCGTCAAATGCCAGATGTGGGAATCGTGGTAGCTCCCAGGACAGCCAGCACACACATTCATTATTATGCCCTGGGCATCACACACGACCTGGCAGTTGATGGAGGGGAAGCCCTTGCGGTTGATGTATGCCCTACCCCGCTCACCGGCTGGTGCTTTGATGCGTATGTGCATGCAGTCTATTGCACCCACTACCTCAGGGTATTCCACTATTTGCTGGAAGAGACGCATGTTGCTGGCCAATACCTCACGGGCATTGGGGAAGTATACATGATCACTGACATGTGCTGACATGACATCCAGGAACTGGTGCAGTACCCTGGAAGCTGATGCCTGTGATATCCGCATCATATCGCCAGTTGGTCTCTGGAAGGTACCTGTTGCTAGTATTCTTAGGCCAACACATACCTTGGTTTCCACTGGGATGGGTTCCCCTCTGTTGGTTCTGTGTGTGAGACATGGCCTGCACAGCTCCACTATTTGCTGCAGGAGGTCTCTGTCCACTCTATAGCGCTATACTATCTCCAGCTCATGTAACCCGTGGTAGGTGACCCTGGGCCTGTACACTCTTCTCCGTCTCCTCACTGTGGGTTGTCTGGCACCATTTGCATTGTCACCACCCTCAGCAAGTCGCCTATGTCTCATTATGACAGCTATGGCAGCCCCTAACATTTCTGCTCTGAGTTCAGCTTTTTCAGTTTTCACTTCTGATAACTTAACTCCTGTCTTGCAGTGTCTCTTGAGAGAAACATTCTGCACTGCTGTTTGCAGAGTTTTAAGTGCTGGGCTGGCCTAGTATTCTGCCTGTGTAATTGCCTGCATCTAATTGTTTTCACCTGCTAGCTCCAGCAGTATTCCCTGCTAACTTCCTACTACATCTGTTGCTTCCTTTTTCCTTTCTGTTTCCTCAGGGTGGAGCTGTGTGCAAACCAGAAGAAACACGCTCACAGTGGCTTACACGCGCGCACACATACTTACACAGTTTTGGATCTGCTTATTCGGATTAAAACGTGTGCACGCCCGCGCAAACGGTGTTAACCATCTCCCAACACGCTCCCACATGCTCAGTCTGCCTTACACGTGCGCACACTGTCTTACACGCCAAGACACCGCCTTACTGCGCTGCGCACACGCAAGATACACGTCCAGCAAGAAACTTTGGTGTAGGCAACAGTGTACACCTTCCATTTCTTGACTTTCTCATGTTTACTTAGTGGCACACCTCTTTCCTTGATATCTGTCTGACATCTGTCATGTAACTCTAACCTCCAATGAACTGCATCTCTTTCTACCATTCCCCCCTGTGATGTCACCTATCTCCTACTCTGTTCCTGCCCCGTATGTAACTCTTACACTACTCAGAATGTGCTCATTTGCTATGTGACAGTGGAATTCAGTATCCTTACACTCATTTGCATCAGATTGCCTACTAATGCTTACTTACATCTCTTAGACTCAGCTTCCCCCCTTAGCAACCACTACACGGTGGCCATGTTGGTTTTGCTCTGCTGGTCCCTCCATTGACATTCCATGTATTGCATAAAACCTACATTTGTAGGTTTAAAACCTTCGTTTTTATGTTCTATGCAGCGCATTCCATTTGCGCGGGGCTGCGCTGGGTTTAAACATCGGCAATCGCCGAAAAAAAAAATTATATTTTTAATATATTTGCATGGGGTTACCTTGCCAATGGCCACATATTTGGCCATTGGCATGCTGCCTATAACATATGCACCCTTTATTTGGAGCTGACATGGCTCCATTGCCGTGTTTGCAGAAACGTACTCAGTTGTCAACTGAGTACATTTCTGCAGCTAAAACGGCTCTTACACGGGCTGTTCTGGGCTTCCTGGATCGCTAATCAGCCTCATTTGCATGCTATTCGGCTGCAAGTGAGGTGATTAGCTTATCCACGCCCACTCCGTGTAAGAGCCGTTTTAGCTTGACTCTTACACGGACTTTGGGCTGTTCCTGGATCGCGAAGGCTGCATGGAGTCTTACACTACTCTTAGACTCCGTGCAAGCCTTCGTGAATCCGGCCCATTATGTTTTATCATTTTACACAGGATGAAGTATAGTTTGGATGGATGGAACTGATTCGTTTTTTTTCAATAAAGAGAAAAAGAAAAACAACTTTATATGATGTGGATATATGTTTTCCCTGAAGTTAATTAAAAAATGTATCTTAGTGACATCTGGTAGCCTGTTTTTAAATGTTTGTTGTATTTAATAATTTGTATCAGTTATTGGATATCCTTTAGGTAAATTAAATTTTCTTCTCACATTCTCTACAGAATTTAGTCCCCCTAACATAAACTCATAGACCGTTTTATCTTTGATTAGGGGGAAGGAGGATAGATTTAGCATTTTGTTATTCAACCTAAAGTTTGGATTTCCACTGATTAGCTGAAGTAATTCATATTGGTCTTTTAAACTTAGAAGATCTATTAGTTTATGAAAAAAACTGCAGTTTTGCAGCTATAAAATGTGTAGTTTTAATGGTTTAATATCTTTATTTTCAGTGAATAGGAGAAGACATGCAATTGATTCTTAATGGATTAAAACTGAATTTCCTTGAAAGAACTCAAATGGAATTGAGTAAAAAGATGCAGATTTACAGAGATAGGCCTAGAGAGTAGGAAGTCTTAAATAGCAAAGGAAAAGCCTCAACCCTCACCACCAACACCAGTGAGGGGTGTCCCATATAGAGGAAAGGATAACAAATACAGTAAAGTGCAATTTCTCTTAAGAGCACACAGAGATCACAGTCAGTCTGGGGCTGGTTGCTACCTTGCTCTCCAGGTCCCCAATAAGACTCCCCACTGGCACAGCTATAGGGTCTAGATTTCAGCCTAGCTGGGAAAGCTAAAACCTCCAGCACCCTCTCTGTCCAACCAGTGCTTCATGTCCCTGCCCAAGTAGCTGACACACACACACTTTGAGATAAGAGTTTATACAACCACACAGACACTCCTGGGAAAGGCTGGCACAGGTTCTCCAGCTGTGCCCCTATTACCCAGACTATATGGTAGGCAGGATGTCTCACCCTAGACTCACTGGCTCCTAATGCTAACATCAAAGGGTCACAGCATGCTCTACTTGGTCAGTAGAGTGTACCGTTGTCACATTTTTTTTCCAGTTCCACATGTAACACTATTTTTTTTACATTTAAGACAACAAGCCTGTAGTTTACATTCATATTTACAAATGACAGTATTATCTGCAAAATTCTATCTGGCTAGGCTGGCAGCCTTCATATATCTTCACCCACTCTTCACATAAGTCATCAGTAATATCATTAATAAATAAACAAAACAGTAACAGGCATAGAATAGAGCCTTGGGGACACTTATTTTTAGTGTTCCATTACTGGATAGCTGGTTGTTGAAGTAAACTTGAAAGGTCTTGCTGTTAAGGTAGTTATGGAGCCAAGTAATGGCATCTTCTCCCAAGCTGAAGTTTGTGGTCAGCAGTTTCAAAGATACAAGTCACATCAACAAATATACTGACTGTAAGGAGATATCCATTTAGGTTGCTATGGAAAGTGCCAGACGTTGAGAGTATAGCAGTGGTTGTGCTAATTTTTTTCCAGTTCCACATGTAACACTATTTTTTTTACATTTAAGACAACAAGCCTATAGTTTACATTCATATTTACAAATGACAGAATTATCTGCAAAATTCTATCTGGCTAGGCTGGCATCCTTAATCTATCTTCACCCACTCTTCACATATCTCCGCCCTGGGGAACTCAAGCTAGTTTTTCAATTGACCCTTGAGAAACACTGCTTGAGAGGGTCAGGTCTATCTGAGTGTACTTTACCCCATTCCCTGTCATGAGAGCCCTTCTGCATTGGCATTGCTGCTCCCACTGCAATGCTGCACTGACATATCATATGCTTGCAACCCCAGGCTCCATCTTAGCAACTTGGCATTTTTCTGGCTGGCTCTGTTTAACCATATTAGGGGGTTGTGATGGGTCATTACAGTGAATTTTCTTCCATACAGATAAGGCTGAAGTTTCTGCAGTGCCCACACTATGGCTAGACATTCCTTTTCTACCACTGCATAGAATTCCTCCCTGGGTTGGAGCCTATGACTGAGATAAACCATTGGGCACTCTTCTCCCTCTGAAGAAGTCTGGATAAGTACAGCCCCCACCCCATAGTTCAAAGCATCCACCTGTACAACAAATTGTTTGCTGTAGTTTGGACTGGCTAAGATGGGGGGTCCTCCCAAAGCTCCTTTAAGCTTTTGGAATGCCTGCTCACATGCTGGGGTCCACACTATTTTATCTGGCCTGTTCTTCCTTGTGAGGTCGGTGAGGGGAGCAGCTATGGTACTATAATTGGGGACAAACATTCTGTAGTACCCTGCTGTCCCTAAGAATGCCCTCACCTGCTTTTTGGTAACAGGTGCAGGCCATGCCTGAATGGCTTCCACTTTGGCAGGTTCTGGCCTTATCTTACCACTCCCCACTCTATGCCCTAGGTAGGTGACGTCTGCCATTCCCACCTGGCATTTGCCCAGCTTAATGGTCAACGCTGCCCTCTGTAGTCTGCCCAGCACCTTCCTGACATGCTGAAGGTGCTCTTGCCAGGAATGGCTGTAGATGGCAATATCATCGATGTAAGCCAGGGCAAACCCTCCTGCTCCTGCTAGGATATGGTCTACCAGCCTCTGGAAAGTCGCTGGGGCATTCTTCATCCCAAAGGGCATCTTTGTGAACTCATACAAGCCAAAAGGAGTCACAAAGGCTGACTTCTCTCTAGCACTGGGAGTCAAGGGCACCTGCCAGTAACCCTTGGTAAGATCAATGGTTGTAAGATACTTAACCCCACCCAGCTGCTCTAGGGCCTCATCTGTCCTAGGCATGGGGTAAGCATCTGACTCTGTGTGACTATTTAATTTCCTGTAGTCCACACAGAACCTGGTGCTGCCATCCTTCTTTGGCACCAGCACCACTGGGGAGGCCCAGGGACTGTTGGATTCTTGAATCACCCCTAGTTCCAACATCTCCTGTATCTCCTCCCTCAGAGTCTGTTTGACTCTCTCATGCACCCTATAAAAGGCCTGCCTAATAGACTTTGGGGTCCTGTATCCACCTGGTGCTGCACCAGGTGGGTGCACCCTGGTCTCATGGTGAACATGTCCCCAGACTCCTGCAACACTGCTTGGATTTCTCAAACCTGGGTAGGAGATAGCTGCTGGGACATTGTTACCCCTTCCACTGAGGTGTCAGTCTGAGCCTCACTGAGATCAGTCACAAGATCTCCCTCAGACTCCTCCTGCAATCCACTGCAAATGGTCAGCACAAGGGCCTCCCTATGATGGTAAGGTTTCATCATGTTAACATGGTACAGCTTGTGCCCCTGCCTTCTGCCTAGCAGTTCCACCATGTAGTTAACATCACTTACCTTTCTTACCACCTTGTAGGGTCCCTCCCAAGCTGCTTGCAGCTTGTTGTTTCTGACAGGAATGAGAACCATTACCTGCTGCCCTACAGCACACTCTCTAGCTCGAGCATTCCTGTCATACCACACCTTTTTCTGTTGTTGGGCTTCTGCCAACTTCTCCTGGGCCAAGCCCATGAGTTCCCTGAGCCTTGTCCTGAGGTTTAGGACATATGCCACAACAGGCTCCTTGTGAGATTCACAATCACATTCCCACTCATCTCAAATTAAATTTAGAGGTCCTCTCACCCTATACCCATACAGCATCTCAAAGGGTGAAAAACCTGTAGATTCCTGGGGAACCTCTCTGTAAGCAAACAACAGATGGGGCAAATATTTGTCCCACTCCCTCTTAAACTGCTCTGCAAATGCCCATAACACGGACTTGATTGTAGAGTTTAACCTTTCAACAAGACCATTAGTCTGGGGATGGTAGGGGTGGTCTTCATGTGCTTCACCCCACAGGACTTCCACAGACAAGCCAGCAGGTCTGACATGAAATTTGCACCTCTGTCTATCAGTATTTCATTTGGGAAACCTACCCTGCTGAAAATCTTTAACAAAGCATTTGCCACCTTCTCTGCCTCAATGGAGGACAAAGCCACTGCCTCAGGGTATTGTGTAGCATAATCCACTACCACTAGGATATACTTTTTCCCTGTGGAACTTGGGGTACTCGGAGGACCTACAATATCCATAGCTACCCTCTGAAATGGCTCCTCAATCACAGGCAAAGGCATCAAAGGAGCTCTCACCTTGTCTCCTGCCTTGCCTACATTTTGGCACTTCTCACAGGTCCTGCAGTACCCTGTTACATCTCTGGAAATTCCAGGCCAATAGAAGTTCTGCATAATATATCTCTTTGTATGTTTTATGCCCATATGACTTGCCAAGGAAATATCATGGGCTAAGGCTAGAATCACCAGATGGTAGGCTCTAGGCACTACCAAATGCTGTACTTTCTCACCTTCCAGCCCTCCCTCAGGGGTCCACTCTTTGTATAGTTAACCCTCTGTCCCAGTATACAGATTCCCCCTTTCCTTGAGAATCAGGTGCCTCCCTAGCTACCTGCCTCTGGCCTTGCAATTTAGGGTCTGAGAGCTGAGCCTGTCTCAACTCTCTCCTTGTAACCCTTCCCAGCTCCCCTTCCACAGGATGTCTAGCATCCTCTGATAGTGGTGCCTCACTGTCAGCTTGGGTACTACTACTCACCTCTACCTTTGCAGTCACTCTGTCCAAGGAAACATCAGTACCCACAAGCAGCTGTGGCTCACATTCAGTCTCACTGCTACAGAGTAGCTCCCTCCCTGAAGTAACCACCTCACCAGTCCTGGCTGCAAGTATGCGGTCTGTCTGGGTCTCCACCAGCCTACCAGACCCACATGCTTGTCTCCTAGCCTGACTGCGTGTAACTGCATAAGCACACAGTACTGCCTCATCCAAATCCTTCCCTATCAGGACATTTGCAGGATGGTAGTTCAGTACCCCTGTTGTCTCAAGACAACCTACTATTGACATTTTGTCTTTCCCACTTACTGGCTTTCTCACCTTTTGTTCCACACCTTGCCTCCGTGGACATCTGTATGCCACATGGCACCACTGGTTTCATTCAAAAAATTTAACCCTAGCTCCTGGATGTGTACCTGGACTAGTAGGCTTCCCTGCCCACCATAGGTTCCTTTAGAACCATGAGCAGTACTGGGGGGGGGGGCCCTTTCCTGTGCAGGGATGCCCTGCTTGCTAGGTATAGGTCTCCCTTCTTCCCCAACTCCTCTGAAGTAGCACACTGTCTATAAACTAACCAGATTCTCATGTCCTCAGGCAAAGTGCTAAGGACTTGTTCCCTCGTCAAAAGGTCTGCCAGCCCTTCAAAAGTGGTGACCTGACATCCACTCACCCACCTACGAAAATAAGCGCTTAGTTCAGCAACATATTCACACACACTTTCATCTACCTTGCGTCTTTGCTCACGAAACTTTTTCCTATACATTTCAGGTGGTAGCTTAAAAAACTCTAATAGACAATTATTTATAGCAGTATAATCAAAACATGCAATGTCAGACATTTTAGACAATACAGTTACAGCTGTACCATGGAGTAAGGGGTTCAGGAACCATACCCAGAGCCCTTGGTCAACTTTATACTGTTTACATACACTCTCAAACATATGAATGAAACTATCAAAATTATCCCCCTATTTAAACTACGGAAGAAATTTACTGACCTTTTGTGCTTCTGGGATCTAGTTACTCCCCTTCCTCATTACCTCCATAACTCTGGTGAAGAGCCAGCATTTCCCTCTCATGCTTCATCTGCCACTGTTTTTCTCAGCTTCCAGGCATAGCAGTTTCTTGTTCTCCTCAGGCTGTAGACTCCTCAGTCTCTCAGCTACTTCTATTTCCAAATGCATGGCCTCCAACTCAAGTCTCTTTAGTGCCAGCTGGATTTTTAAGTCTACTGCAGAAAGGTTGAGCTGTCCATTCTCTGAGGGTGGTACATCTCCACTGCTAGTCTGATCATCCTCCTGGTTGCTGTTTTCTGATACAGCTGTGACTAAAGCTGCAATCAGGTCTGCCTTAGTCAGGTTTCCATGCTCCAGTCCCCTAGCCTGGCAGTCTTAGCCAGTTGATTCCTTGTCAGCTTTCCATACTCTTCTGCTGACATGCTGCCTGCTCTCCCTGACTAACTATGCAATCAAAAGAAATAAACAATTGTGATCTGAACTCTGAGTATTCACTGCGTGGCTGCTTTAGAGTACAAAACACCTTCAAAGATCACTGTACACAAGCTACAGGAATCCACTCTACCCACACCACTACAAGCCAATTAGTATTTACCAACCAATTAATATGTGGTGTGGATATCCCACCACTGCCAAACAATTAATATGTGATGCCCATGCACTGGCCCAGCAATCAAGGAGCCTCAATCTTCACCACCAACACCAGTGAGGGGCGTCCCATATAGAGGAAAGGATAACAAATACACACAGTAAAGTGCAATTTCCCTTAAGAACACACAGAGATCACAGTCAGACTGGGGCTGGTTGCTCCCTTGCTCTCCAGATCCCCAATAAGACTCCTCTCTGGCACAGCTATAGGGTCTAGATCTCAGCCTAGCTGGGCAAGCTAAAACCTCCAGCACCCTCTCTGTCCAACCAGTGCTTTGTGCCCCTGCTCAAGTAACTGACACACACACACACACACACACTTTGAGATAAGAGTTTATACAACCACACAGACACTCCTGGGAAAGGCTTTCACAGGTTCTCCAGCTATGCCCCTATTACCCAGACTATACGGTAGTACCACCTGCCACCACCCAGCTAATATTTACCAGCTACTCGAAGGCCCTTAAAAGGGTGTCCAATTATTACTGTGCGATATTATTATCCAAATGGTAAGTGTGACTAAACAGACAAGGCTTATTAGAGTGAGTTGGTATAGGATCACTATATGCATGCAATGTACTCTAGAGCTTAAATTATCTCTACACAAAACAGCCACAGTTGAAAGGGTTTAAAAATATTTAATAATAAATAATAAAAACACAAGACAATACTTCTTACTACACAGTGCTAGTCAAGAGTTCAGAGATCACAGAGAAATATTTAAAATAACACAGTAGTACAGTTCTGACATCACAGAAAAACACTTAGTCTAATCTTTCTAGTTCCTAGCTATTTCTAAGAGAAAACACAGTTCTAAAATAACTTACAGAGTGCTGATGAGTTGGAGGGTCAAGACAAAAATGCTTATTCCTCTCTGGTTCTCTCTGTTTAAATTGATATCACAATCCAGATTCACATTACATCATTCTTCACACTTCCCTCGGTTCCAGGCTAACAGGAACTGCATTTACATTCTTTACACCTGGGCAGAAACCAGAGCAGTAAAGGACATTTATGCATGCAAATTCTGGCCATTAACTCTGGCCTTAAAATAATAGGCAGGATGTCTCACCCTAGACTCACTGGCTCCTAATGCTAACATCAAAGGGTCACAGCATGCTCTACTGGGTCAGTAGAGTGCACTGTTGTCACATTTTTTCCCGTTCCACATGTAACACTATTTTTTTTTTACATTTAAGACAACAAGCCTGTAGTTTACATTCATATTTACAAATGACAGAATTATCTGTAAAATTCTATCTGGCTAGTCTGGCAGCCTTCATCTGTCTTCACCCACTCTTCACATAAGTCATCAGTAATATCATTAATAAATAAAAAAAAAAAACAGTAACAGGCATAGAACAGAGCCTTGGGGACACTTGTTTTTAGTGTTCCATTAGTAGATAGCTGGTTGTTGAAGTAAAATTGAAAGGTCCTGCTGTTAAGGTAGTTATGGAGCCAAGTAATGGCATCTTCTCCCAAGCTGAATTTTGTGGTCAGCAGTTTCAAAGATACAAGTCACATCAACAAATATACTGACTGTAAGGAGATATCCATTTAGGTTGCATGGAAAGTGCCAGATGTTGAGAATATAGCAGTGGTTGTACTAAAACCATTTCTGGAGCCATGCTATCTATCATATAGAAGCTCATAGCTATTAAAGTGTTTAAGCAGTTGTTTATAAAGAACATTTTCAAACTTTTTTTCCAAGAGTGAAGATAGATCAATAGCCTTTATTGGTTTTGGGCTGGGGTACCTTACAAAGAGGCATAATGACAGTATGTTTCAGGGTTGGTGGTACAACTTCTGGGGTAAGTGAGAGGTTTTAAACATGAGTTAGGGGGTTCGGCTGGGTTACATTAGGAAAAGGTGAAATAATGGCATATTTCAGGGCTGGTGGGACAATTCATATGGTGGCAAGTTATAATAAAAGTTAGGGGTCTGGCTATTTTGTCTGCTGCCTTCCTAAGGACATTAGGGTGGAGCACAGTGAAAGTAGGGGTGGAGGATATCACATTCTTTAAAATCTTTTCGTTTCCTATTGAGCAACAGCTCTGAAGTGACAGGTGGTATCAAGGATGTACATTTGAACTGGATTGTTACTTTTAATAGTTTGTTTAGGGCTAGGGTTAAGAAATTTGTAAGTGATGGTTTCAGTGGAAGAGATTATAAAGTTTCTGTCATCCTCTGATGGATAAGAGCTATTGTTATCATGCAGATTAATGGTAGAGCTGGAAGACTGTATTGTTAGAGGTTTTATTTCTTTATTTTGGATTATTGGTAGCAGACATTTATTAATTTCTAAGATAAATGGCTTTTGCTGAGTTTTATCTATTCCTGATTGTTTTCATAATGATAGGCACTTTTAATATAGGATAATTAAATTAATTTTTTTTTTCAGCTAGACCAAGCTTTCTCCTTTTGTCTCATGAGAGTTTTGATTTAATTGGTAAACTGCCATTTCTGTTCTTGTAGCCTTCTGTGTAGTGTACAAAGGGGAAGACAGAATTCTAGATAACAGAAGGGCTATCAGTAAAGTATAACAAATCACTTTCAGCGTTATCAATTTGGCAAAGTGGTAATCAAGCACAGCCAGTTTATGTGGAGGGAATGATCAATCAGAAGGACCAACAGGACAGCAATGGACAGTGGTCACTTAGGAAGTTTGGCAGAATTTCAGTGTTAATACATTGGTGGGCCAATTTTGTGAAATAAGATTGAATAGAACACTTTCCTGTTTGAGATCGGGCCTGGTTGGCTACTTTATAAGTTTTACGAGATTAAAGCATTGCAACATGTTGCTCAGCTCTTTGGCTTCATGCCAATTAGCATCCAAATTAAAACCTCCTAGAATAATAATATTACAGCTAGGTCCATGTGGGAATATTTGCAAGATTGTGTTTTTGAATAGTAACAACTGAGGAAGGTGCAGAAATATAAACAGAGGCAATATTAATCTGAGTATGGTTTCCTGTCTTTAGGTTTGGGGGCTTTATCATCAATCTGGTTAAATTCTGAAGATTCTGTGATTTCAGGGAGATGTGTTATTTAATTAGAAACATAAGTCAACCTGCTATTCTTCGACCAGGTCTAAAGTCATACAGAACATTACAGTTATCTTGGATTTAAGCAGAAGAACAGAATGAAAGCTAGGTTTCAGTAAGAGCTACTATATTATATTAGTTTTTTCTTTAGAGAGTCATGCCCCCAGAGAGGCTCACTTATTGTTTATACTTTGGGTATTATTGCATGCAATTTGTAAAAACCTGTGACATTTTTTGACAGTATTGTTAGAGCTGGAAGAGTTTGAGGGGTGTTATTGGATATTGTAGAATTTATATATTGTTGAAGAGGGCCAGTATTGGTTTGTATGTTTGTGGATTTGAGTAGTTTCACCTGAAGTTAAAAATAATACAGAAGAGAGATATTTCTTAAAGGTAGCAGTGAATTTAGTTTTTTGAAGCACGTGTTTATATAAATAATTTTTTTATATAAGTTGTTTTGTTAGTTAAGTCACAACCTTAGTATATGATTGGAGTTGGAAAGAAACTTTTATGGTAATGCTGGCTGAGATATGCCTTTATTGCTATGTTGACAGAATACCTCCAGGAAATGTGCAGTGTCATAAAAGGCCTGCATGGTATTGACCGTATCTACTCCATGGTACATGGAAACCAGATATGCTCTTCCATGTGCAGATGCATGGCATTGAAGAACTAATGCCGTATCCTTGAGGCATATGCCTGGCATACATCCACTGAGTTACCTCTTGGGTAATTGAAAGGTCTCTGTAGCTAGTATGCTCAAAGTGAGGCATTCATTGATGTCCACAGGAATAGGTACTCCAGGAATTCTTAGGACTGCATATAAATGTGACAGATGTCAACCAGCTCCAGCAGGGTGCCACTGTCCAGATGGTGGCAGTCTAAGATTTATGCATCATAGAGAACATGATATGGTGGACTAGGATGGATAACGCTTTAGCACTGAGGGCAACAATGCACAGTCTTCCATAACCACTGGCAGTGATAGCATTGTCTTGCATATAGAGATTCACTAGTGTGGCATCTACACTGTAAATGTTTTCATGGTCTGTCTCCCTTATTTACTGAGTTTGACTGTGGTCAACAACTCTGGAGTTAGAATCTCTTGGAGTGAAATGCATACATTTATGAATCACTCTGCCATATTGTTTACCCTAATTTGCATTTGCAGTTGCTCTCATTTTAATACTGTTGCTCAATACCTTGTTTTTATAGCTGCAATTGCAGAATATGCAAGCTGCAGAATTTCTTGGGTTTCTGCAGTCATGAGGAGTGGGCCTCTGACGCCCATCTACCTGGTGAGTAGCCTGTATTTATGCATATTCTTGTACTGCTATGCAGAAACTGTTTCTGAGTCCCAGGGCTGGCAGTCTGACTGATGGTGTTATGTTTAGCATAGAATGTTTAGTATTACATAAGGTGTGCATATTGCATTAACAATTAATTACTTACAATTCCTGACCAAGTTAAGGTGTTGGAGATTGTGACTGGCTGTGCTTTTAAGTTTGATTTAAATGCTAGTTATGTCATAAGGAAATGTGAGGCTATCGTGAGGGATATTTTTTTCATACAGTAACATCAAGGCATCCTGAGGTGCCAGTACCCGCTGTATAAGTATTTAATTAGGCTGCAAATTGAGAATTGCAGTTTAGGGAGGGGGTGTTATGTATGCACTAGTTGGTTACATTAAAAAAAAATCTTTGAAAGGATTTATGGCAAAATATTCTTCTTATAAAGAGAGAGTTAAGAAGCCCCCAGCTGTTATAGCTTGGTGTGGAGGATTTGTTATTGCTATTTAAATGTCTAAAGGATTAACATTGCATGTTTCAGCTAATGGTTTACCATTTATGAACAGTTTGTGGCTCCTTCAAAAATAATATTTTCTTAAGACAGTACTGTGCTGAAGAAAAAGTTGTTTTTCTTTACTGAGGCTATTTTCTGGAATAAGTTACCTTTGTTAGGCATTTTTAAGATCAATCCTCATTCATGGAATGGTAGTAAAGTTTAGTTACTGGTTGCAAATTCTACAATGAGCTCATCAAAGTCCTTGGGTTTGCTCCAAAATCCAGTGCAACATTCCAAGTTTTGGATTGACTCAAACTCCCTACTGGGGTAGCATCATGTCTTGTGAAGTGTATAGCTCACTTTCACAATGCTGTAGACTTTGTTTATCAGCGTCTTTTTTTTCTTGTGTTTGGCTTCACCTCTTCAAGATTGTTCTCTTAAGACATGAGCAAATATACATTAACAGAAAAGCAAACAATCCATTTTAACATTTTACATTTAAATACAATACAGAGCACATATATTTTCTTTGCCAACTATCATCACTCCAACATTACAAAAAATTGTCAATTCCTGCCTTCCCTTAAACCTCACTCCTCCTAAACATTATTATGCATATAGTGTTCCCACAATTTCCATTTACTTCTATGTAATTTGCTTCTTCACTTTTCTACAGATCCCACTTCCAGTTCTTTTATCTCTTTGATAATATTCAATACCTCAAATGCAGTTGGTGCAGACTTACCTCTTCAGGATTGTTAGTAGCAAAAGTCTCTTGTGTTCTCAGTTGTACCTCCTGTAAATGATATCCATGCAACATAAGGAGAGGAGTTGATACACTCTGCAATGTAAAGAGGGGAGGTGCTACACTCTGCAACATAAAGAGGGGAGGTGCTACACTCTGCAACATAATTAGGGGAGGTGCTACATTCTCAGTGTGTCGTCCTTTGGATAAGAAGTTAAACTGAAGCTCCAATCACCTGAGTTAGTGGTAGCTCAGGTGGATATAAAACATTCCTTGACACTTACTTAGAAAAAAGTAAGGCTGCTTTGTTAACATTCACATTCATTTTATGCCATAAAAAATTAAATCAAATATTTACTCTCTTATTTTTTTACATTCATACTTATTTATTTTTATAAGTTCATAGGTTGATACTAGGCTATCTGCCCTAGGGCATTTACAAGCCTAGCCACAGTGTGTTTGGCTTTCGCCACCCTTCTTAGATTAGTTGACTGTGCCTCTGTATAGTAGGTCACAGAAGATAGCCCTTTTAAGGCTAGTTTACCGTGCCTCTGTCTAGCAGTGACACAGAAGAGAGCCCAGGGGTAAACCTACGATCTCCCATCCACTCGTCAAGATTCTTCTTGAAGAGGGTCATTGAGGGGCTCTGTCTGACATGGATTGAGATTTTGTTCCAGAGTGAATATTTATTTTATTTTGCATTTATTAACCAGGATAATCCAACTGGACCAGGTCCACTTTCAATGGAGGCCCGGGGAGAAAAGCTCCACAATTAGATACACTAAGTAACAAAAATAGACAAACAGAGAATGATAGCACAGAGAAATGCATAATAACAATGGTGAGCTTAAACTGTCTCAATAAACTATGAAATAATTACAAGTCTACAAGTCTAGACCTTATAATCTTGTGTTATTTCAACAGTAGGAAAATTAGGAAGGAGGCAAAGTGGAATAAGAAATACAGTCATCTTTGTGTTATACATGGGCAAATGCAGGTTTTCCTGAATTATGATTTGAGTGATTTTTTGAATTGTGTGATAGTAGAGGAAGAAGTTATAGAAGAGGGGAGATTATTCCAGTTTTTAGCTCTGGTATGAGAGTATAGAGCTTTCCCTGCAGTATTGGTGGCATTAGTTGTACAGAGAAGACATTTATTGGTAGAACAAACTGGACAATTAGTAGAATAGTGGGAAAGTAGTTGTAGAGCTGGAGTTTTGTCAGGGTACTTCAGGATACTGAAGGCACTGACTAGCTGTTTGTAGGTGAGTAGTTGAGGAAATTCTAGCCATTGACTATCCCTAAGTGCCTGGCAGTGATGGGTTCTGAAGGTAGAGTTGTTAGCAAATTTGGCTACTTTGTTATAACGTGACTTAATTTTGTCAAGGTCAGTTTTTCTAATGAGGGTCAGGATTGGTGCTGCATACATAAGGGTAGACAGTACGTGAGTTTGAGCTAAGGTGATTCGTGCTTTGTCTGTGAGAAAATTCTTGTGTCTATAAAGAGTTCCCATTTTTTATGGACTTTTTGGATGGTCTGAGCAATATGGACATCAAAGAAAAGATTTTTGTCTATTTCTACCCCAAGGAGCTTAGTATGCGCCGTAGAAGAGATAATAGTGCCATTTCTAGAGGTGATAGAGAAAGTTAGGGGAGTGAATTTAAATTTATTAGGGGGTGAAAAAGAGTAATTTAGTCTTGTTGGGGTTTAGAATAAGTTGGATGTCAGTGATCCAGCTTTCAACAGAGATACAGGATTTTTGGGTCAGCTGCTGTAGGGTGGTCAGAGATGAGGCTAAGCAGATAATCATTGAGTCATCTGCATACTGTATAAGTGTGGCCTGCTGGGTGGCAATATGTAGATTGATGGAGAAGATAGAAAAAAGTAGTGGGCCCAGGATTGAGTCTTCTGGTACACCTATGGTAGTTGGAAATAAAGGAGATAGTTCACCTTGCCATTGGACAGATTGCTGTGTGTCTGAGAGATACTTAAACTTATTTACACATTATCAGCACAAGAGAACTTAAAAAAGCTGTTTCTTTCATTTTTTTTTCTTTTATATTGTAGTATAAATACTACCTTGGGTCTCCCCAGAAAAGAGGCTACTAGCCTTATGGGACTAACATAGTTAACATAACATAAATAAAATTCTTATTTACCCTCTAACCCCCACCCTTTCTTCCATGACCATCTTCTTATTTCTGCTAATACACCATCCTCTTCCATGTTTTTTGTTATATAACAAATTCTCACATCTATTTTTCCCACAGCAGCCATATTGTCGCAAACTGTACTTTACCCCATTTATCAGTACCACATTACTTTACTTTGTCAAACTCAACCTTCCTATATAGTATCATATCCATAGTTATACATTTAAATCCTTCCCATTTGGTATTAATATTCATTTTTAACTTTCTTAAAATTCTTGATTCTTTTTGCAGTCTATGTTTTGTTGTGTCTTCTTCTTCACTACTATCAATACATTTTCTTTCCTCCATCAGATTATACTTTATATTCCCTTTCACTGGTAACTTGTCAAATAAACTTCTCCACAAAAATCCTCTTTCATAACAATTTTCAAACCTTTATCTTCTGTCTTTTATTCCTTTTTTATCCTCTAATTCCATCCATGGGTATACCATTTTTTCTAGCATCATGTTGTACCACTCTTTTCTCTTCTTTTCCCGTCATCTCTTATTATTAAGTTTCATAATTTATTTTATCACCATAGTCTTTCTTCTTCTATCCTGCCTTTTCTTTTCCTTTCCATTTTTTTATTCCTATACATTGTTATATCTTCATATAACATCTTATCTATCATTTGTTTTTGTCTTTTAACCTTTCTCATTACCCAAACTAAATGCATAGATGTTAAATGCAACACTAGATTTTTTTTTTAATTCAAACAATTTTCTTCTTTTTTTATTACGAATTATCCCTCTTCTCTCCAGTTTCAGCCTTCATCCCCAAATGAAGCTAAAATATCTCTAATATCTATTTTTACAATTTGAATGGGAGACATATATATTTCCACTAAATATGCTGTTTCTTCCTAATGCATAAGTATTCAACATATTGTTTTTTTTTCTGAAATGATAAATAAAAAACCTTCCGCCAAGCTAACCTTTTCTTTGTTCCACGATCTCTTATTACACTTTCATACTCATAAAATGTTGCTCCCAAAATCTTCATTTCCTTTCTTGTAAAATATAATCAGTTTATTTTTTTTTTAATTTCTCCTAATCCCTTGCGATTCTTTTTAACTATCTTCATTTCCTTTCTTGTAAAATATAATCATTTATTTTTTTTTTAATTTCACCTAATCCCTTGCGATTCTTTTTAACTATCTTCATTTCCTTTCTTGTAAAATATAATCAGTTTATTTTATTTTTAATTTCACCTAATCCCTTGCGATTCTTTTTAACTATCTTCATTTCCTTTCTTGTAAAATATAATCAGTTTTTTTTTTTAAATTTCACCTAATCCCTTGCGATTCTTTTTAACTACACCAGTTTTTTTTTTAAAAGCATTTTTATCCTTACTACAATCTCACTTACCCATCCCTTGTTTTTTGTTATTAGAACTAGATCATTGGCATACGTCGCACATACTGGTAATATAGTATTTCCTTCCATCTGCCATCGTGCTTCCCTTATTTTATACACACAAGTCCATACTACTGCATATACTCATTCCACATCCCTCTTTTACTTCTCTGTTAATACTTATTTTTCTCTCATCCAGCCATTTATCATAACTTGTACCCATGAATTTTCATAACGTTTCTTCATTAATTATATTAATATTTTTATCCTATACCATATGCCTCTAAAATCCGTCACATCCTTTAGCAACTCACTTTATCAAAGGTTTCATCTACATCGCATTTCTATCGGTCTTACTTCTTCATTCGCTTTCAGTATCTCCTCTACCATTGCCTTCACTATTACCGACATTTCTTTCACCGCACTTCCTTTTCTACCACAGACCTCTTCTCCTACTACCTCATCCACTGCTTTCCTATCCCTTTTTGTAGTATGTTCATAAAGATTTTATACTCAGTACTGCCTAGTGTATAGGCCTCTATTTTTTTATATCTTTTCTTTTGTCCTTTTTCTGTATTAATCTGATCAGTCAACCACGTCTTCTTGTATTATGCATCCGTTTGTAATTAATTTAATATGTTTTAACTTCTCTTTCATCTTTATTCATTTCCTTAATACTCACAGCTTATACCATCCCAGTCCTGGCACCGATTCATTCTTACATTCTTTAATCCCCTTTTTGATTTCTTCTGGTGTTACACCATTTACTTTTATATATATATATATATATATATATATATATATATATTTATCATTCTTTTTGAACAGTCAGTTGCTCCTTTTATACATTTCTCTACCACCTGTACAATATATGTAATATTACCATAATATATGTACTATGTATATTGCAATAAGGATTGGATAGTCTTTTCTGATAAGGCTCCAAGACACTTAAATTATGTAGCCTGCAGATTTCACACGTTTTTTTCCATTGGTTAATTTGTTTCTTGAGTGATCCTTAAATACACAGTGAATTTCTGTGTCTTTGGGCTAAATTCAGTAAAGCTTGTGCTAAGTGTACACGATATGTATTCAAGAACATTCCTATCACATGTTTTGTGCTTTCCAATCACTCAGAAAGATTACACTAAGTGTACATGTAGTCTACACTTTGTGGTAACCTTTATAGGAGGAAGAAGGTGTGAGCTTCATTTGTGTTGTCTGTTCACTCAGAATGGTGTACACTTAGTGTAGGCTTTATTGAATCCTGGTGGTTGTCTTTTCTGATAGGATTCCAAGCCTGCATAAACTACAACCACTGTTAGTGATTCCCTGCTAGTTTTTCCCACCCACCTTCCCATTCCTTGAGCTACGATTTTAAGCTGTCCACCTGTACTGTAAATTGATCTTTATAAACTCCTCCCTTTCTACACTGCTGTTGATAAGCTCCTCCCTTTCTACACTGCTGTTAAGCCCCTCCCTTTCTACACTGCTGTTGATATCTTGAATTATTTGCTTTTCCTTGTGCTTATTTTGAAAAAAAAAAAGCTCATTCTGTCTCTCATTGTGTGTTCTTCTGATTTACTTGCTCTGAATTCATTATTTAGCTAGATGATAAATAAATAGTGTATTTTTACTCTCTAGCAAGCACTTTTCTGTTTTTTTACCCAAAGAGATTGGTCGATTTTCCATCTAGTACACTTGGAGGTATCCTGGTCTGTTTAGGTTGAGGAAACACGGGATTTCTGCATGTTGTTGTTTTATTGGCTGGAGGGTTATTAATCAGCTTACCTTGTCTTTAGTGCCTTTATAAATTCTGTACAGTTGATTGGTTCTTGGCTATTTCTACAAAGCAAAGCACTTTTATTGAATAATCACACTTTTATAAGCTGTTTTAAATACACTGCTGTATCTGTATCTTTAAGTTTGTTTGTGGTAGCATTTCAGTCTGGACACTCCCTACTGTGCTTTTACATTAGGAGAATTGGGATCATTCATGTAGTGACAGTAGGTGTTTACCTGGCCTAGCTGAGTTGGGAAGCACACACAAGGACTCTAAGTGTAGTCATTGTATTGGTCAGAGGTCTTAGTCAGTTTTCTGTATTTCCAGTGCTTGTATAAATTTGGCACATTTGCATATAGATGTTCACTGGGCAATTGCCATGCACAGCTGCAAACATCTGGAGACATTGCTTATTTTCATTATACTGTTAAAATTTACTGTGCTAGTTACCTTATTATAGCACCCCAGACTATTGCTCCTCAGAGACCATCTGATTTGGCACTGGGCAGCATCACTGCTTAGATTACCTGCAGGTTACTCCACGTATGCACCCCACCCTCCTCTGGTTGCAAACCCCCTCCACTCCTATTCTTTCAAGTACACATTAGGACCTGCAACCATGGATGAGCACTTGCCTGCTATCTCTGCATCCAGCTTGGTGGACACGGATATCCTGAGGTAATGTAACAATTGCCTTATGTACACTGACAACCGCTTAGTTTTCGAACAGAAAAATACAGTATGTGAGCTGTAGTTACACATTGATATTGGAGGCTAGACTGTCACATACAGACACACAATGTAACAAACAGGTTGTCAGCAACTCATACACATCACTCACCACACCCATAAAGGACCACACACATAGATCCACATATGGAGATGTGCTCACAAGTAACATACCCAAACCTCAAAGGCCTCTCAGGCGCAGTCCTCAGAAACTCTGCATGTACACAGACAAGACAATTTCCATTACAACACATAAAGCCACATCTCATTGTGCCTCAACTAACAAGCCCATAAGGCAAAACACTCCATGACCCAATATTCTAGTCATGGGAGACTCCATTGTGAGATACACTGATGCCCCTCTTACCAGGCTGGATAAGGGGAGGGTTCCAGTTAGTTGCCTGTCAGGGGACAGGATTCACCAGATCACACAAGCACTCAGGTCATGTATGACTCAGTCATAGTCCATGTGGGCATGAATGACCTGAGACATATCTCCTAGGACTACATGAATAGAAACATGGTTTAGCTCTCAGCATATGTATAACAGGCAGGTATAAGCCTAGCACTGAGCAGCGTGCTACATCTCCAAGGGTGATGCCAAAATACTAGCAGAAAATTTTGCTGTATGAAAGATGCGGGGGAGGGTGAACACTAGACACCAGGGATAATCAGAATCATTCAGAACTGGAGCTGTATATTTTTTTGAATAATAATTAAAATAAGACCGGTCCTTCATGACTGCTTGAAATCATAACTGGGATTCTCATTTCTCAGAGGAGTGAGAACTCTGACTTTGTATATTAAAAGTGGTAACCAGGGGGTTTCAAAGCCCCTTCACAGTAGGTACAGATTGCTTTGACTGCTGCAGAAAATATTGATTTTGTGTATGAACTGCCTGTTCAAACAGCAATAAACTCCTTGCACAGCTAATCTTTACGTTTCCAATCCACAGTCATGAAAACACAGTCAAAACTAAAATAATGTGCAGGCAGCATTGACAAAGTATGTAGTTCAAATTAAATTGCTTTTAAAGTTGACTAGCATAACAACTTATAAAGTAAATCCAAGCTTTTCCCTCTAGGAAAGTGCACAGTTTGTGGCTCTCCTCACAGCAGAATGCAAAACTATAACAAAGGTGAACTTTTATTGTTCAGACAGATAAATACATTTTACATAAGGTGCCAGTGGGTTATGACTTCCCCCATAAAGGAGGATACAATCCTTTCTCTAATGAAAGTTAGAGTCTGTGTCCTGTCTTTATACCTTATAAATATATACCATCATTTCCTGAAGTAAGACTCTAGTTGTTTAACTTGCATCTCAGTCAAAGCTTTGGTCTAATTAGAAACAATCATGTTTTAGTAACAGTAGGCAATAAAGAACATCAGTGACATCATACAGCAAAATGTTGTTTTATTATATTTTAAGTACCTTTAAGGCACAACATAAAGAAAGTATCCCTGGTGTCTATTGTTTCCCCATCCACATCTTTTATGATAAAAATGTTGTTCTATTATATTTTTTGCTTACTAGACACCAGACATAGAAAATTAATACAGGCAGTATAGAAGGAGAGGCAAACTGGTCAGTAAGAAATGAGAAGTTTTGAAATTGGAATTTTTATAAAAAATTAAGAAATAAGAATTGCAGATGTCACAATAGTAGTACCAGGAAGGGTAGTGAAATTTGATATGAGAATGAGAGAAAAACATAAAAGATTAATAGTGATTTTGGGGTATATTAATATGACAGAGACAAAACAGTTTGAAGAAATTAAAAAAAAGTCTTTTAGTAAATATGTCAATACTGATGGAAGAAAAAGGAAAAATAACACGATTTTAAGATGTTAAGGGAATGAGTAAAATGTGGAGATTTAAAAGTTGGAAAGAATAGAGAACGGACATATAAAAAGGGATTTTTTAAGACTGAAACTGATTATACAGTTTAGTCCAAAGGCATGAAAAAAATAAGGAGGGGAGTACAGAGAGCAGAGTTTTCAGATAGTGGGGGCTGCAACAGGGGAAACAGTGACATAATAAAAAAGAGATTAACTGCAGAGTTTAAACAAGACGAAGAAATGACAAGGGAGACAGAAATATCATGGAGAGATCATAGGACAGTGAGACAATTTTATAAAAAATGGACACAATGGCGGCTAGTTTATAAGCAGAAATATAAATGTATATTTTAGAAATGGAAAGAGGAATAAAACATGAAATCAAATAAAATATAAAGGGATCTTATAGAATTATGAGAAAGAGGTAGAGCAAGGAAGTGACAAAAACAAGGGAACAGAAAAACAGAAATGTGAAAAGAAGAGAGAAAACAAAACAATGGATGTTATACAGGCAACGATGTTTCCTGAAAGGAAAGAGGATGTTTCCCTTTATTTAGGAAAAAAGTAAAAACCAGAGAAGGAAGGGAAGGGCGGATGCCATCTTAGACGGCAAACGAGGCATAAATGTAAACCAGAAGTTATTCATAGGTTCATGGGACATTACTAGGCTAATGGCTTAAGGGCCCTTACAAGCCTAGCCAATATAACCCAATTTTACTCAATATATGACCTCTAGGGGCAAGAGGATGGTATGGATTTGTGCGTGTGCATTAAGTATCTTACAGGCTGCCCCAGTCCATAAGGGACATACGAACTACCCCAAAATGCATTTGAAGAGACCCAGGGAAGGGCTCTGCTTAATGTGAACTGGAAGCCTGATCCAAAGAAGGGTCAGTCTCTGAGACAAATATCTGTCTATCCAGCATGTTTTGTTTGAGTCGCTGACTAGGTTTAGATCCCTAGATCAGGTGACCCTTGTGCTGTTTGACTTGCGGATGAGTAGCAACTCTATCAGGGCTAGATTTGTGAGTGCCTTGTAGGACAGGCATAGGTCACCTCTTACTAGTTGGTAGGATATAGAGTAAAGGGATAGGGCTTTTAGTCTATCCACATAGTTCATGTTGGTCCCTTTATTTTCTTTCTTTGTGAGGAACCTCTGAGGCCACTCCAGCTGCTGAATGTGCCATGCCAAATGGGGCACTGTACTCTATTATTGGTATAATGAGGGATGAGTGCAGCGGGACTATAATTTCCTTGGATCTAGATGCCATACCTTTACTTATAAGTTGTGCCACATAAAAGGATTTTCTCACCACTGTGGACACATGGCTGTCAAAGTGTACTTTATTTTAGTTTTGACTGTGTTTACTCTAAGGGTGCTATTGATGTTGTAATTTGCAGGGGTATTTGACTTCCCCGCAGGGTATGGTAATTAATATTTTGCCTTTAGTTTTAGGTCATGGTTCTGGCACCAATAATTTGTCTGATCTAGACCCTCCTGAAGGATATCTACACTACAGGGGGATTCACTGATTGCTCCAGGCTTGCAGTCATCATCAAACTTTGTCATCCAAAGGCCTTCCACATTTGCCTGTACTTCAGAGAAGTAGGTCCCAGTAAGATCACACTTTAGGCAAATGAGAGCTGAGGGAACCAAACCCCATACCACAGGACCTAAACCCCGTACCACAGGAACCAAACCCCGTACCACAGGAACCAAACCCCGTACCACAGGACCTAAACTGTACCACAGGAACCAAACCCCATACCACAGGACCTAAACTGTACCACAGGAACCAAACCCCATACCACAGGACCTAAACTCTGTACCATAGGAACCAAACCCCATACCACAGGACCTAAACTGTACCACAGGAACCAAACCCCATACCACAGGACCTAAACTGTACCACAGGTACAGCTTAATGTTAATTGGAAGCCTGTCAAAACAAGGGACAATCTCTGAGACACATATATGTCTCTCCAGCATGCATTGTCTGAATTTGTCAGCCAGAAGATTTGCTATGTCTTCTGGCTGAGTATAGGTTATGCCATCTACAACTAATTCCTCATATTGTTGGTGTTGCCCTTAAGACTGTGGACAGTACCTAATTCCTCATATTATTGGTGTTGCCCTTAAGACTGTGGACAGTACTGAAAAATTCTTTATGGTTATCCTTAGTTTTGGAGGCTTCAGTAAAATCATCTCTTTTTCCCGAAAGGCTTTTGTCAACTCTGACCTTAAGGTCCCGTGTTCCACCCATAAATAATATAGGCATCCCACCCTTTGTTTGAATGGGGAACCGAGCCAGATTTCCTGCTGTAAGAGGTTGAAAGGTATGACTGAGGTGCAAACACTTGAATAACAAGGACTGCCACTAAGAAATGGATTCAAAACTGGAATTACATTATGATCCTAGATAAGCCATAAATGGATTAATAATGGATAAAAGACTGGACCCTAAGGACATTCTTATTAATAAGTATCCCAATATTACAGGACTGATGTGGGCATATGCTGCAGTGCCAGACTGTTCAGGTTTAATATCTTGTGGACTTGTGGATGTATTTCAATGGAATATAAATACGGAACAGATATGTGAAGCAAGGGTGCTTGCATACTATTTATGTATTCATGGTAATTGAGTAGAGGTTATGTGTATATATAGGGTCAACTTCAGTATGTTTGTTATTCTGATGAAGTTTTTATTAAAAACGAAACCGCTAAATCGAACTACTTTGTGGATTCCGGTCTATTCTTTCTGGTGGTTTTATAAATGGCATTATGTACAGCTTCATACATATGGATGTAAAAAGCAAGTATGTATGTTAAAAGGAAGTCAGACCTTGGAAAAATGAACACCATTGATAGGTTATATAATACATAGCAATAAGAAAGCTACCAAATAAAATGTAATGAGCATTTGGAGAAGAACAAATAACCTAGGTTTTGGAAGCAGATAATAAAATGAGATGGAGCTAGGCAGTTTATGGGGTTACTGAACTCAGTTCAATGTGCAGATACAGGTCTAACATTAGAGTTCAAGGGATATATGCAAACATTGGATTGTAATTTTGTTAATCCAGAAATAGTACATTCTATAATTAAGGCCAATGCAGAAACGGTAGATCATAAACAGTAGACCATATAAGACAATAAAAGATTTGAGAAGAAAATACAATATAATGGTAAGCATAGCTTGGCATGAACACCTGAAGATGTTACAGATGATCAGTGGAGGGAAATATGTCTTGAATCCTAGATAAGCAAAGAACAAAAATTTTGAATTTTTGCATGGAAATATCTACAGAAATATTTCTACATTTCTACAAAACTTGAAAAAATGTATTCGCAAACAAGAGGCATATGTTGGTGATGTGATGGCTCAGAAGTAGATTCTTGTGAGTATATATTTTGGGAAAGCATGGCGTTGTTTTATTACAAAAACAACTTATTATGCCGTCGTACACTTGGAAGAGAATTTAAACTCTGTGTAGACATGTTTCTGTTGAGTGAGTGTACGATAGCATGAGCGAAAGAGGAGAAAGAATTTTCCTAACTTTAGTGTATAAGAAAACTATAACTAGACAACAGAAAACCAAAGACAGGTCTACAACAAGGAAGATGAAAATGATTAGAGAGATTGAACATATGGAGCTGAGAACTATCAGAGATCAGAAACAGAACTCCATAGTAAAAAAACGAGCCGTATGGGATTTGGTAAAACAAACTGACGTTCAACAGGACATTGACACAGAACAAAGTACCCAAGATGCAACTGCAATGCAAGATGAAAAGTCACTGATCACACTGTTAATATTAATACCATAGTGAAATTAAAACAACAGGGTCACTAGTTTTGATTTCAAATTATGCTATACTTTGTAGTTGTGTGTTTAACTGCTTTTTGTTTACGGAGCAATAGTAAATCAAACTTCAGATCCAGATTAGATAGAATGATTATGATATTTGGATTTACATTAGTAACAATTCCAAGTTAGTGAAAGTTGAATGTAAGCACCGATTGTATGACACAAGGCTTATTTAATAATATTGTACAAATCTATTAACTATAAAATAGTTGTATAAGCAATCAACAATGAAATAACACATGCACAATGCATGGGGATTGTACAGTAAGTAAAATGAATGAAGTATTTATATTGCATAATAAAAAAACTGTTCTGAATGTATTGATCCACAATGTCTCACACCAAGATGAAACCAATTAAACCTTCAGTGACATGAAAAAACTAGTCAAAACTTTGAACATTTTTTGCAGGAAGACAAAGCCTTCTCTAGCCACTTTGTTAAATATACCGTCTTCACAGTCAGACCACTACAGAGAAAACAGAAAAGCCCCAAGAAGTTCAATCATTGGAGACATACAAACAGAAACCACACTGGAGTACAGAAATTGAGGAGTTAAAAATAGGGAGGTGTATGCAAGTTGCAACCTCATCTAATTAACATTTGACCAAGGGGAGGGAAATCTGAACATGCTTACACCATATCCAGACATTAAAGGTCATGTAGAAAAGGACCAAAGTTTCTGTGAACATGAGGTAGTTCTTATGCTGCCTGCTATAACCGTTATTTGTCAAATCCTTTGGATAAGACACTAAACTGAGATCCCATTCGCTTGAGATGGTGGTAGCTCAGGTGGATGGAAAATGATCCTACGGAATCTATCAAAATGAGTAAGGAAAGTTCCCTAATGCACTGGCCAAATTTCTACCAGAAGGAGAAATACTACCTCAGGTCTCCTCACGAAATGAGATCAGTAGCCTATTGGGACTAGCCTGATCAAAGGATAAATAAAATTAAATAAAAATGAACTCATTATATGCCTCCACATCTAAAGATCCTCCTATGCAAAAATATAGTTCAGATAAAGGTGTACTGCTAGTCAGAACTACGTTCACCTTCAAAGGGTCACTAAAGTAGTATGTTTTATAAGAATTTTCTTTTTAATCAAACTGAGTGCTTAGTTTTAGGTGTATACAGCTGTTTACAGTATTAGGTACTGTCACTAACTGGTGATTTTGACAGAAAACTGGAAAGACGTTTAAAGTTGTGGGTTTTGCAGTGTACAGCTGAAGTGTGGGAAGATGTAAAAGGTGTGGGGGCAACCAAATTAACTAGTTCTACATCACTACAGGTTACTGGCTTAAGAAGAAGACCTTGACAATATGGCCCATGGCAAAGTGACATGTAACACATCTTTGGCTTAATATGCAAAGAACTTTGCTACTGACAGCAGAAAACATGAAACCACACAGTTCCTTTTCACCACAAAGTAGTTTATAAACACAGAATTAGGTCTTAGTTACTCTAATCCAGTGTGTTAGATGTAAACAAGACAGTAAACAACATTGTTTTACAAAATAATGAACATTTTATTCGTAGCCTGAGAACATCATACGTTTTTATTTTTAATTTTGCAAAAAATTAAATTCTGATTTGGTAACAACTAGCTACAAATCAGAGCTGGGCATTTATAAAACAAATGGCCACGCTAGTTTGATGAATATTACAGTTCAGCATTTTATCTGCAACAGGACTAATGAAGTAACACAAACTGGAACTTAATGCAGCAAAATGAGGTGTTCTGTGATTCCGAGTTTAATGGACAATCAGAAGGCTGACTCCACGAACATAACTGCAGGACAGTGCTATATCTCCTAAGTTTACTCCGGCATCAGACCCTCATATGAACAGCCCACCACTGCCAATACCACAATTGTTCTCCTTACAAGCCAAAGCACATAATTTACTCCCTTGTGGTATTTACGCATGAAAGCTTTTCACAATTCAGACAACAGATACTTTCTCACTACACCATCCCTGCAACAGGTATACACCGTCTTCTCCCAGATGGCCACCTGTAATGCACAAAGAATGTTCACGTTTTACTTCATATGTACAAAAAACAAAATGCTTCAGATTTCTTCAAACAGACATCTTCACTACAGACCTGCCAGTGCTAGAGTAGTTGATAATTATTTATCCTCCAAAATAATACCAGATGGTAATAATACAGCAGTGTGACCTCATACACAAGCACTAGTAATGTCAAAATAAACATCATACCTTGGGGAGATGAGTTCAGATGACTGAAGGCCATGACTCTTACCTTTAAAGGTGCAAGTAACCCCCCCCAAATTAGTTGTATTCATTTAAGTGGTGCAGCAAACACCAGAATTTTTTTACATGCATTGTTTTTTTCCTCAGTAACAGCATCTCGGTTACAAAGACATGCGTCTGAAGTGTTTCTCCCTGGGCCACCACTGAAAGCTGGCTTTGTTCCAAGTTGGACTTTCCCAGTAAACAAATGTTAAACACATAAATAAATAAATACATCTCACTTTATGATGTACCATTTAATTTACCAGTTATGTGCAAACCCTTGTAGCACCAACCTATTCATTTCTACCTTTAATTAATCTGGGGTAGTCACTCAAAGGGGTAACATGTACAGGTAGATTTTTTCACTAAATTCTACATACACAGACTGTAATAAAAATCAGGGGGCAGTCTGCTGCGTTGCATAATATAGCCTGAATACCTCAAGACTGAAAAACATTCAGGTACTGGAGGAGATGTTCGAGCTGAAGGGGAGGGAGGAATGAAGGGGCAGTGTCCACTCATCTCTCAATGGGTGGAGAGGGAAGTATGCATGCTTCAGGGGTGTATTCCATTAATGCCCCATTGCTGGAGACCAAAGGACCTAATGGGAAGTGTCTGCTTCTAACAGAACAAAGCCTTGTGCAGGCTGACTTTACTCACTGAAATGAGTCACAAACCCTCACTATGTTTACTGCACGACAACCCCTTAAGCACTACTACTAGGCAAATATGGGAGAAATGTAGGACTTAATACAGATTGTCCCCTCTGGTGGCTACCTGGATAACGGCCCCACCCTGACTGCACTCACACACGAGTTCTGCATACAGTCGACAAAGTAGAGAAATAAAAAGTGAAGGAGAAGAAAAAAGAGCAACGGACAAGCTGCATTCATAGTCCCCCTCCCCCCGAAGCATGACATGAATCATCCAAACTGGACAAGCTGCATTCATAGTCCCCCCCCCCCCCGAAGCACGACACGAATCATCCAAACCGGACAAGCTGCATTCATAGTCCCCCCCCCCACCGGAAGCATGACACGAATCATCCAAACAGTACTAGGTTACCCAGCTATCACTCAGGAACACTGGGTGGGCATAACATTAATATGCGTCTCTCATCTTAAAGGGTGTGGGCTTTGAATAAGAAATCACTTACTTGCAACTGCAAATGAACTGTACATTACTTTTAAGATAACATCTCCTGAGGGTAACTGGATGTTTAAACCACTAGGCATGAAAAGGATCCCATCAGTTATAATGTAAGCTGATCATATGGGAAATACTCTAGTTAATTTAAAATACATTTCAGCTTTATTAAAATAAATTTCAGCTTTACTCTCTCTGGTAAGAGTCACCCAGTTCCTGAGAAAAAACAATACTTGATTGTTGCATTTTTACTAAATATTCTATGTTCCTCCTAAGGTAATGTTGAATCATATTTTAAGGTTAAATATTCCATATAAACACAAAATAAGGTCATACCTTGTACACAGGGTCACAGTCAGGCTCTGTCAGTTCAATCACATGGTCCAGGTCATGTTGGATTAGGAAGCAGCTTCCATCACCTGGAACATAAATATATATATACATCTCATTACTACAACTCTGAAAAATAGTACAATGAACAATACTATCTAACTGACAATGGGAGTACTGGGAAGATACACGCACATTAATGTGAACAATACTATCTAACTGACAATGGGAGTACTGGGAAGATACACGCACATTAATGTGAACAATACTATCTAACTGACAATGGGAGTACTGGGAAGATACACGCACATTAATGTGAACAATACTATCTAACTGATAATGGGAGTACTGGGAAGATACACGCACATTAATGTGAACAATACTATCTAACTGATAATGGGAGTACTGGGAAGATACACGCATTAATGTGAACAATACTATCTAACTGATAATGGGAGTACTGGGAAGATACACGCACATTAATGTGAACAATACTATCTAACTGATAATGGGAGTACTGGGAAGATACACGCACATTAATGTGAACAATACTATCTAACTGATAATGGGAGTACTGGGAAGATACACGCACATTAATGTAGAGCGTTTGTTTTAACTCTGACAGCATTCGCTCAATGTGGAAACTTGTAGTTCAAGGATTAACTAAAAGTCTGTTTCATATTAAACAGGCTGATGCATGTGGAAAAAAACTGCAGCAAATAAAATGTCAAGAAATAAAAATAACACAGAAGGAAGACAGACAAAATGTGCATTCTTAGCGCAGAACAGCCAATGTCAATATGCATCCAAATCTGTAAAATGAAATCTGGGTGGATTAGCTCCGAGGGGGATGTCATCTTCACTCTGTGCTAAGAAAGCATCTCTAAGATAAATGGTTGGAAAAAGGCAACTCAAGAACGATCTTCACCTCACATTCATTCTTTGAAAAAGTAACTGAAGCTGTGGATAGTGGCCATGCAGTGCATAGAGCATATCTAGGCCTGGCCAAGGCCTTTTGAGACTATTCCCAATGCAAGCATTACTCGTACACTAAATCTGAATAGAAGTCATTATATCGTGAGATGGATAGCTTACCAGTGGTGTACCCACAGAGCTCCGTTGTGGGCCCTTCTCCTATTTAGCATATACATCTCAGACTTTCAGGTCAGCACTTGTGGCCTCTGGTTAACTAAGTCTGCAAATGACTATAAAATGGGTGTTGTTACTCGATCTTCATCTGACTCTCAATTGCTCCAATATACCTTATACCATGTTAACAACTGGTGCAAGGGTAATGGTCTCCAATTAGTAACATGTAGCATAGTTCATTTTGGTAAGTGTTTCACTTACCATAGTGGAGATGCACCCCTCCAATCAGACACTAGGAATCTGGGCACTCTTGTTGATAATTCTTTATTTGATCATCATGTCTCCACAGTAGTTTGGAAAGTCTTTTATATCCACTAGATCCAAGGAAGTCTTAATTCTCCTTTACTCGTATCTCATCAGATCCATTACTGAATATAACCCTTCTTTTGCCATGTATTTATCTAAACACAACACACAACTTGAGAGACCTTAGAGATTCATAACTAAAAAGATCAGTGGTCTCAAAAATCTTAGTTATCAGGACAGACAATCAGCCCTTTTTCTGTAGTCAGTCTCTTACAGTCTCCTCTGTGGAGATCTATCCCTAGTCTTTCATGCCATGAATCATCCAAATCTATTTGATGTCCTATTCCTTTGCAGAACTAATGGTACATCAAATACTTGATTAAAGGAACCAAACCTTCATCAGCAGATAAATAAGACACATTGGCATGATAGATTCATATCTCAACATATCCCTCACCTCTGGAATAAACCCACTACATGTTCATAGGTAGGTACTAGGCTATCGGCTCAAGGGCATAATTAAGCCTAGCCAACAAGGTTCCCTGGCTTACGTCACTCAAGAAAGAATTTCCTGTTAGGCAGAATCACCTATGAGTAGGCGATATGCGACGGAGTAAAGCTGGAGTTTTTTGAGACTGTCTGCGTAGGGCATCTGTTTGAGGCCGGTAATCCTCTTTGTGAGGTATTTCTGCGGCCTTTCCAGTTGTTATAGATGTCTTGTGAGGTAGATACCAAAAGGGGCATTGTATTCCATAATGGGTCTAGTAGAGGGGAACAATGACCTCTTTTTTTCCGGATGAGAAACCTTTTGTGATGAGGTGTGCCAAGTAGAAGGATTTCCTGACTACTGTGGCGATGTGATTATCAAAGGAGAGACTACTGTCCACCTGTGTCCCAAGGTCTCTTACCACACTTTCGGTGTTAAGTATACTACCGCCTATGTTGTAGTTCATGGGTACAGAGTTTTTACCAAAGGGGATGACAATGCACTTTTTAGCATTGATCTTGAGGCCATGGCTTTGACACCAGGCATCTGTTTCAGTGAGGCCCTTTTGTAGGACGTCCACATAGTTAGGAGTTTCGATTATGGCTCCTAGTTTGCAGTCATTTGCGAACTTCATTAGCCAAAGACCTTTTGTGTTAGCCTGTGGTACTCCGCTTGTCACTGGTCTGAAGTCGGATTTGGAGCCTGCTACTTTCACAGTGTAGGTTCTATCAGTGAGCCAGTTGGCAACCCATCTTGTGACATAGGGATTTATACATAGTTTAGTGAGTTTATCTATAATTCCAGAGTGGGGGATGGCGTCGAAATCCTTGGCAAGCTCTAGATAGGCTGTGTGAACCACCTTACCCCTGTCTACGGCTTTGGTGACTGCTTCAAAGAAGTCTATCAGGTTTAGGAGACTTGTCTATCAGGTTAAGGAGACATTTCTACACAAAATAGCCACAGTTGAAAGGTTTAAAAATATTTAATAATAAATAAAAAAAACACAAGACAATACTTCTTACTACACAGTGCTAGTCAAGAGTTCAGAGATCACAGAGAAATACTTAAAATAATACAGTAGAAAAGTTCTGACATCACAGAAAAACAAACTAGTCTAATCTTCCTATTTCCTAGCTATATCCAAGAGAAAACACAGTTCTTAAATCCTACTTATATAGACACAGGTAGAGTGGTGAGTTGGATGTTCTCAAGACAAATGCTCAAATGCCCTCATTGTTTCTGTCCTTAAATTTATAACACAGTACCACTGATTTATTTAAAATTACATAATTTCTTTCTGGTTCCCAGACTAACAGACTCTCAAAGGTTAATAGCCCTTGATCTTGCAGCTGGTTAGGAAGCCAGAGCAATAAAAGAAATTATACATGCAAATTCTAGCCATTAACTCTGGCCTCAAAACAATAGGCAGACTGCCTTTATCTAGACATCTCGGCTCCGAGTTTTGACAGCAAAGAATTGACTTATCAGCTTTGTTACAGCAGAATGCACTGTTACATTTTTGCAGTTCCATATTTAACATAATTTTTCCCACAAGAGAACAAGCCTGTGGCTTATATTAATATTTACAAATGACAGAATCATCTACAAAATTCTATCTGGCTAGGCTGGCAGCCTTCACCTATCTTCACACTGGGTATAGAGAAATCAGACAAGCCATTTTAAAAGGGAAGGCCTGCAAAAGGTTAGTTTGCAATGGAGATCCACATGCCAGTCCTGAGGCAATGGGTCTAGTTTTAGGATCTTTGACTAAATCTGAGAAAGAGTGCTATCTAGCAACTATCTTTCTATCTGTCACCAGGTACTGGACAATCCCTCAGTTCTAGCAGTGTGGGAACAGTGGGTCACTTTCTGGCTTGGGGAGGTTGCCGAGAGGGGATCATGACCAGCAAAAAATTGCGACCAACACAGGGTGAGTTGGCAGCATTCACCATCATGTTCACAGTATCACAGATTCAAATTCTATGTTGTGTGCTAGGGACTCTGGTTCTGAAGGTTCTTATATAAGGACTGCATTGGGAAAAAGTAAAGGCAGTGACATTCCACTAGGCTGGCTCCCGAAATAAAATGGGTGCCATTCAACCTCAGTACCTGAGGATCATACACGCTCTCTCAATTTCTTGCTAGAAGACAAAATAAAAAAAAGAGCAGAAGCCAATGCAGATGCTGTGAGCTTAGAAGAGGAACAGAGCCTAAAGGTTTCAGGTCTGTGCTTGTTCTGTTCATGGTTCATGTCCGTGTAATGCCAACAGCCATTTCCTTTATGGGAAACTGTTCCAATGCAGCCAAAGTGAGGGACAGTAGGACTCGCACTCCTACCATCTCCTAGTCAGATTCTAGGTGACGTTCTGCCTGTGTCTGCACAAAGACGTGCAGTTCTCTGGTCCCAGAGAAAACAGGGAATGCCTACAGGTATAGCAATAAACCAAAACTGGCCATAGATAATGCAGGATACACCTACAGCTGGCTTTAGCTTTGTGATCAAAGTCAACCATAGATAAAAAAAGTATAGTTGTGTAAAATCTTATCATAGCAGTAGATCTTCTCTTCACTATTGTAGCACCTTGCCAAGGGTAGCCCGATGTCCGACCAGTATACCAAAACTTTTAGATTATAATTATTGTTTATTTATTTTACATTTGTTGACTGGGTTTGTCCAGCCCTTTTTCAGTGGAGGCCCAGGGGGATAAGCGCCACGTAAGTTCCAATAAAATGTGTAAATGAAAATAGTAGTTTAAGCAAAGCAATTAACATTGTCAAGTTCAAACCAGTAACAGCATCAAAATTATTTATGGAGTTTAAGCTGACCTCTAATTTAAGATGAGAACAAAAAGCAGTATATGCGGGGTTTGTAAGTACAGCCGAATGTAGACAGAGTTAGTGAGGCTCCCAAACGTAGTAAAGTGAGTAGGAATATTTTAAGATTGAGTGACAGGTAATTACCTACATAAAGATGAGTAAGACAGCTGACAGAAAACAGAAATGAGCAATGAGGGCAGGCAGTAGGTACACCATATATCACACATATGCTCCCCGCACACAGCGCAGGGCATAAAGGTGACATACAGATGTACCATCCTCAGAACTGAAAAGCCCCAAGAGAAATGACAGTCTAAGGACACAAAGAGGTAACAAGTACATCCAGAAGGAGAAAAGGATCAGGGGGAGGAGGGAACGAGCAAACACTGCAACACTGAAGAGAAGGACATCTGCTGTTACGGTAAGATTTTACACAACTGTACTAGTCCTTCCACATCACTGTTGCAGTATGCTTTACAGTAGGGACAGTACAAAACCTCAGGAGTTGGAAGGAGGTAGGACCAGCACAGCCTTCAAGAAAAACATGTAGGATTGCCCTGGCAAAATCGACTCTAGCCCTAGAAATAACATCCAACTTACAGTGCTTGGTAAAAGTATGCACAGAAGTCTGTGTAGCTGCTTCAACAATATAATTAGTATCCAAACCCTTGAAAAAAAGCACCAGAAGAAGCCAGAGCCCTGGTAGAATGAGCGTTAAAAGAAAAAGGAAGGCTTTTCCCATGAAAGGAATAACAAGTAAATGGTTTTAGATATCCAAGAAGAAATGGTTTGCTTGGAAACAGCCAAACCTAAAGACTTAGGATGAAAGGAAACAGTTAGTTGTTCAGATTTACGAGTGGCTTTAGTTTTAATTCTAGTAATATCAGAGTTGTCTATGCAAATTCATGGTGTGCAAAAACCTTTTCACTAGTAGACCGCAGAAAAGGAAAAAAAGGGGCAGTGAATAGACTGATTAAAAGACAACTCATTAACCACCTTGGGCATAAAAGAAGGACTGGTACAAAGTGACACCCTATCCTTTTGAAAAAAACAAAAAAGGAGTAACAGCCATAAGGGCCTGTAGCTCAGACATCTGTCTAGCTGAGGTCAGGGTGAAAAAAAGAGTCTTCCAAGAACAATACTGTAAGGCAGCCGAAGCTGCAGGTTCAAAAGCAGCCAGAGTCAAGTTTCCCTAAACAAAATTAAGGTCCCAGGAAGGAGGGACAGGCAGCCTAATATGAAGGATGCCTTTATGCCTTTAACAAATTGTTTGACCTCATATCTAGAAGTCAAAGTGCGAGTTAAAGCCAGAGAAGCAGAAATGGCTGATAGCTGGGCTTTAACAGAAAAGCATGCCGACCAAGCATTGAGAAATTCACAAAAGTAGGAGAGAAGCAAGGGAACTTCCAGAGTTAAGTGGAGCCAGGTTACAAGAAAGATACCAGACAGAAAATCTCTTCCATTTGGATAAATGGGATTTTCTGGCAGTGGGTTTCCTGGTCTCCTGCTGGACAGGAAGCATGTCCTCAGAAAAAAGGTACCTAAAAGAGATCAAAATCCTATCACCCACACTGTCAGTTGAAGAGTGGGAAGGTAGGGGCAGATGAGAGACCCCTTGTCCTGTGTAAGTAGGTCCACCCTGTGAGGTAACTTGTGACGATTTCCCTTGGCTAAATGCAGATGAGGGAACCAATGCTGTGAGGGCCAAACGGGAGTCGCCAAAAAGATTTTTGTGAGCATCCTTTTCTATCTTGAACAAGACTCTCGGTATGAGAGGAAGAGGAGGGAAAGAAACATCGCCTTTCAAGAAAAAGAGAGGGCGTCCACCTTCCAGGCCAGAGGACACAGGACTGTGGTGCAAAAGAAAGGAAGTTGTCTATTCAGAAGGGAGTCAAAAAGATCTACTTGAGAAGTACTCCACTGGTGGAGAATGTCCAGAATCACATCCCTGTGAAACATCCACTTGAGAGTCTGTGTCATGGACCTGCACAGAGAATCTGCCACAATGTTCTGATCAGAGGAAATGTAAACTGTCTGAAGGGTCACCTGATACTGGACAGTTAGATCCCAAACCTAAAGAGTTAGTCTGCATAGACAGTAAGACTATGCCCCCCTTGCTGGCTGATGAACCACATCACTGTGGTATTGTCTGTGAAGACCTTGAGGGGCTATGGAAGAAAAACAGAATAAAAAGCCTGAAAAGCCAGAAAAAGGTGTGGTCCTTTTGTCAAAGAGACCAAAGGCCCTGCACTTTCGAAGGAGGCCCCCCCATCCCATGTTGAAGGCAGTATGTAAAGAGTTCCTGAGGGGGGAATGGGGGTTGAAAAGGAAGCCCTGGGTTGAGGGACAACTGATGAATCTACCACTGAAGCTCCAGCATGGGAAAAGGGGAACTGAAAAAACCAAAGGATGAGAATGTTGAAGCCAGACTGACTTTATGAATCACTGGAGCCTTCTCGTATGAAGTTTGGCCAGAGGAAGCATAGGGATGGTGAAAGCCATGTATCCCAGAGCCTTCAGAAACTCCCTGGCTGTAACAAAATCCAGAGGAAGAAGGGATTAAAAACAATGCAATCAGAGTTAAAAGCATTGGCAGGAGGCAGAAATGCCACCAGCATTGTGAGAATGTGGAGCCTGAGAAGGACTAAGGAATGATTTTTTGGAAATTCACTGTAAACCCCAGGCTTTGCAGCTGACAAATAGCAAAGTGAAGATGCTGAAGTACAATTTTGGAAAAGAAGCCTAAATGAGCAGCAGGTCACCCGTGTAAGGAAAGATCTGTATTTCCCACAATCTGCAAAAAGCAATCACAGGACCGAGGTATTTGATGAAGACACTTTGGGCAGTAGAGAAGCCAAAGGCAAAGCAGAGAACTAAAAATGCAAGGAAGCAACAGAGAAATGTAAAAACTTTCTGAAAAGGGGATGAATTGGGATATGGAGATAGACATCCTTGAGACCCAGAGAAACTAGAAAAGCCTGAGGAAGATGAAAAGGAAACAAGGTTTGAAGCAATTGCATCTGAAAGGAAAGAACCTTCTTCAAAAAGGTGTTTAAGTGACAGACATCCCGAATGCGTCTTCAAGTGCCTTCTTTCTTGAGGACTAAAAAACATTCTGGAGTAAAACCCCTTCCCCCTTTGAGGAGTTTGAACTTCTCAAAATGTTCCTTGGGACAACAGTTCCCAAAGCACCTATGAAAAAGGTAGCTGTTCCTGAGGAAGCTGAGGAATGGCCAAGACAGGGAGAATAGATTTCCAACCCATATAACAAACCTGGTGGGTTATGGCTAGAACCCAAGAACCCTAAGTGACCTTTAACCAAACAGGAAGGGGGGGGTCAGGAAAGAGGAAGAGAGAAATATGACTGAGAAGACAGGGGCAACGACCGTCAGACAGCATCTGGTTTGTCAGGAAATGGACTCTTCTGAGCTGAAGGGGTTTTGGTAGCCATAGAAGGAGAAGCCCCCCCAACCACTCTTCTTACCTCTGAGGAGACGGCAAGACTGTCTATGAACCAAATCAGGCTTATTAGGGTAATTCCTTTGAAACTTGGGAACAGACAAAACAAAAATATGCTTCAAGTCCTGTAAAGGCTTACCATTTTCCTGAAGCAGCAGGAAAGATGTTTGTCATCTAGAGGAGCATCTATCAACTTAGTCTTAATATCATCAGCAAAGGCTGGAGTCAAAGCAAGGATTACCTCCTCAACACAAAACCAAAAGCAGCAGGTCTAGATGAGGCATCAGCTGCATCATATCTACATTTAATAGAATGGCGGGCATCCTGAGCAAACATCCTTATTAAAGAAACAGCTGGTGTCTTCCCCTTAGAGTCAGGAAGATCTGAAATAACCAGACAGACCTGAGAGAGAAGAGCTAAAATATGCCTGCTCATGTGGGTCTGGTAGTTTACAACTCTAAGCCAAGGTAGCAGAAGTGTACACTTTCTTACCCACCCTCTCCATAGTTTGCTGTCCTTGTCAGAGGGAAGCAGCTTTGTAGAAGGCAAAAGCTTAGATGGATTATCAGAAGCAACAGAAGAGTCAGCAGAGGGGCACCTATAAAGGAATTTGCAATTCTTCAGGCACCTTATAAAACCTATCAGTTTTTTTTAGGAGCAGGGGGCAGGGAGTCAGGAGCAGGGGGCAGGGAGTCAGGAGCATGAGAAGCTGTAGATAAAGCATCCAACAAGGGAGCAAGAACAGGAGGGACAGCAGAGGACTTACGAGACTCCACTTGAAGGAACTCATAGTACCCCTTTCTGGACATCAGAAACTTGAGCATAATCACATTTAAACTCCATCATATGGGAGATTGTATCACCAAAAGAAATCTCCTCAAAAGGAGAATCAGGACTAAGATTCCTCTTCCTCAAAACCATAATCCAAAGGAGAGGGAATTTGTGAAGAAGCGGTCAAGGATTCTTCATCAGGATCCACATTCACATCAGATAAAACCTGCTTCCTGGGGCTCTTAAAAGGGGTAGAAGACCAAGGGGAGCAGGAGCAGAGATCCTCTGTAGAAGCTTCTGAGTCATAAAGGCATTAAATGGACCTTGTGTACAGTTTTGCCATTCACTTCAAGGATCTTTTCAGAGCAGGAGAAAGGTGTTCAGTTTTTGGCTTCTTTTTCAAGGGGATGTCAGACCTAAAGATCTTAGGTTTCATGGACCCCCTGATGACACTCAAGTATAGTAGGAATCTCTTCTCGGACCAAGATTTGAGGAAGCTTGGAACACCCCTAGGCCCTTTGGAAATAATAGGTCACGGTTCCCCCTGAACATTTGAAATGGATATCTGCAAGGCCTCCAGGGATGTGCGAGAACCAGAACAATGCTGGCCTCTGAACAGGTTTTGGCAGAGGAATCCAACTGAGAAAACAAACTGTCCTCTGGGCTTTCACAAACCTCAACAGAGATGTCCAGTGGAGGTGGCACAACTGAAGAATCAGACCAAGCTTTCTTGGTCCTCTTCTTCGTGGATGGCTGACCCTCATGCCAGGAAGATTCCTCCATAATGTTCTTTGCCAACAATTTGAGATAGTAGATTTCTAATTAAATCGCTAAAGGAAAGAGATGACTGTGGAGAGCTTTAAGAACTAACGATAAATGGGACAAGACATACGGTTGTTGAGAAGCACCTAAGCAAAACAAACACTGCTCACGTTGATCCTTATGAGGAATCTGTGTCCTGCACTGGCATTTCCCCCTTCTGGATGACGTAAAACCAACAACCATAAAATAAAAGGAAATAATAGGAAAAAAAAACAACGGGGCACTTATACCAGCAATCAAGACTGACTATCGAAGATGGTGTTCAGACTGGTGGCAAAGACGTTCTGTGGATGGAACGTCTGTACATCACCTCTATGCCCTACTACGCCATGCACAGGGGGCATTCATGTGATTTACACTGCCCCTATTACAACCTAAAGGCTTTCATATAATAGCTGGATACCAGGCTACACTTGGCAGGGGATCCCTATTGTAAAGAATACTGCAAAAGTGACATGGAACAACATCTTGCATTACTTACACAAAAGAGTGGATTATTGTTACTACACAATGCTATTTATTTAAAAAAGAAAATTGCAATTAACAAGTAGAACTTTCCCAGAGTCTTCTGCAGCAGGGGTTGGATTCCTCACGTACTGTGCATGTGCTGGACATGCACACACCAATGCTTGCAGCTTACTTAGTACTTTATGTCAAATGCAGTTTGTGACATTTTTAGGACTCAGGAGTACGTATCCTACTGTTTATATGAAGATGCTAGTGGATACCTGACTTCCCAGCAAGACGCTGAACATATTTTTGTAATATTTGTCAAATTTGCTTAGTTTTTATTGTGTGTGCATTTAGAAATGGCAGACGTTTGTCTTCCACCCCTTAACAGTTCACCTGTTTTTTTCTGCTTATCAGAACAGAAAACATGAATGCTGTAGCTTTGCTTTTAATAGGTACAAATACTCGGGACTTATTTTCATAGGTGATGCTGGATTTACAATGGTCATGTGGATTGACTTGACCAATCAGTGTGTATATTTTTGCACATACACTAATATTCATTGTATAATTCTGGTTACTACTTTGATAACATGAGAAAAGTAAAATTTTTGCTTTAAAGAGCTTGAACACTTTCAAGCAATGAACTGCAAAGTGAGGAATGAAGTGCAATGATGACCCCCTGGGGAACCTGTACCTCTTAAACCAGACAATGCTGCTGTAGACCCAAGAGGGCATGCAACCCCTATGAACAGGCACTGATAAAAATTTAGATAGCTGTGGAAGACAGAAGAGAAATTAACTCCAAGTGTAAACTCACTGCAGTGGGATACTCAAGGTGCGACTCCAAGGTACCATCTACAGCAATGCTACTGCACTCCATGGGACCAACATGGGCATACAGAAGGCTCTATAAGATGCTGTAACATCCACAGCAATGCCACTGCACTCCATGGGACCGACATGGGCATACAGAAGGCTCTATAAGATGCTGTACCATCCACAGCAATGCCACTGCACTCCATGGGACCAACATGGGCATATAGAAGGCTCTATAAGATGCTGGACCATCCACAGCAATGCCACTGCACTCCATGGGACCAACATGGGCATACAGAAGGCTCTATAAGATGCTGGACCATCCACAGCAATGCCACTGCACTCCATGGGACCAACATGGGCATACAGAATGCTCTATAAGATGCTGTACTACCATATAAGAATTTTAAAGAATAAAATAACCACCTGCTCTTGGAATCCGTACAGCTGCCGAAACATGACACCTCAGGCCTGGATTATCTGGACCTGGGACTGAGAACCCCAAAATGATGATAACTGCAGAAAATGGTTGAACAGTACCCCAGTGACTAACTCAACATTATAAGGTTCATCAAAAGGCACAGTGTAACTTCAGAATAAAGGAACTTGGATTGGCAAATGGAACTCTGTTACAGGCTATGGTATGGACTCAAAGGCAACCTTAAGCACACTATATTCAACTGTTTCACTGGTGCAGACATTTCAGTCTTGACCATGTCATTGTCAGTTGTGTGCCAAGTAGCAGCCAACCTTGTTGAAGCAGGAGACAGACCAATGGCCAGACCTCTGGCCCCATGGGTGGGGTTGGGGCAGTCATATTGTGTTTATTTCCTGGTGGAAATCAGGTTCATATCGGATACACCAGGAAGGCCAAAAGAACCAGAACAGCTGTGTGCAACATTCATCATCAGCATTAACTTCAGAGTGCTGTACTGCAGCCAAAACTTCCAATGTCTTGAAGCCATGCACTTACATCCTCCTCTTAAGTCAACCTTTTAATTTAGGGTAGTTTACTTCAAATACACACATCTTTCTTTTTTTTTAAACACCTTTATTGAATTATCACTTCTGACATAGGCAGATTTACTTTTACATAAAAGTAATTAAACCACATTAACAGATTCACATTTACAAACATTATACATCACACATATTGTTCTATGCAATGTAAACAGTCTAACATTGCATAAATTGTTCACTTCCTGCCTTCTCTTAAACCCCATTCCTCCTCCAAAACATTTTTACGTCCATATGGTTCCCACAATGTGCATTGTTTCTATGTAACTTGCTCCTACTGTTTCTAAAGACTGCACTTCCTGTTCATCTGTTACAATATTCAGTACTACTTCCTGTTCTTTTATCTCTGTTACAATATTCACTACTACTTCCTGTTCTTTTATCTCTGTTACAATATTCACTACTACTTCCTGTTCTTTTATCTCTGTTACAATATTCACTACTTCCTGTTCTTTTATCTCTGTTACAATATTCACTACTACTTCCTGTTTGTTTATCTGTTACAATATTCACTACTACTTCCTGTTCTTTTATCTGTTACAATATTCACTACTACTTCCTGTTCTTTTATCTCTGTTACAATATTCACTACTACTTCCTGCTCTTTTATCTCTGTTACAATATTCACTACTACTTCCTGTTCTTTTATCTCTGTTACAATATTCACTACTACTTCCTGCTCTTTTATCTCTGTTACAATATTCACTACTACTTCCTGTTCTTTTATCTCTGTTACAATATTCACTACTACTTCCTGTTCTTTTATCTCTGTTACAATATTCACTACTACTTCCTGTTCTTTTATCTCTGTTACAATATTCACTACTACTTCCTGTTCATTTATCTGTTACAATACTCATGACTTCAGGTATAGCTGGTTTAGATTATTTCCATTTTCTAGTAAATGCATTTTAGGCAGCCATCAAAATTAAACTTTACAAGGCCTCACTACATGTAGGCAATTCGGATTCTGTATTATGTCATTAGTTACACACTGCTCACCCACGATTTCTGACAAGAGTACTCTGTAGGGAATTTTTAAAGTCTGCCAGCTCATTACACTCAAACAATATGCTCCCAGGTACGTCTTTCTTCACATTACACCTCCAAAATTTGCCATCTACGCAAGGTAAAACTCTTTGGAGTCTGTTTTGGGCATAAAAGTACCCATGCCAACACTTCTAGGCAAAAATCCTAAATCTTCTAGACTTTAGTGCATATATGGGAGCCATGCATATGTCATCCAATTGTTTCTTTGTGAATTTCTAATCTCACTTCTCAATCTTTTCTGACCTCCTCTGACTGATTCCTATATTTATTATGCAATATTTTATATGCCCTACTACCATCTTCTTTTCTAGCTACAACTAAAATTCATCCAGTATAGAGCACTCACTCACGATCACTCTATCCCTTTCTCTTTGTCTATACTCTGCTATCAATCCATGACAGGGAAATAATCTCTATCCTGCAGTGCAAATGTATTCTTAGGATCTTCCCATTCTATTACCTTTTCCTCTCTAATTATTTGTTCCCAATGTAGCTCTAAAATATCCCTTCAAATCAGGTAGTCCTAAACCTCCTTGTTCTACTGGAAGGGTCACCTTATCCCACTTGGTTCTTACCCTCTTCACCTCTCAGGTAAAATTCTTCAACTCTATTAATTACTATGCAGAACTTCTCCTCTGGTTGATAAAAATATGCCTGACCTTTTTGTATAAAACTAAAGGAGCTAAAAACATTGCCACTACTTTTATCCTGCTATCCATATACACAGGCAAGAGCTTCAAAAGTTTCTTAGCTTTTGTAATACCTTTTGTTTAGTGTCTTCCACCATATCATTAGCTGCCATAACAGCATCCTTCTTAACTCACTCTCCTAAATACTTCACTTTTATCATGTTCCCATAAATATGGGGACTGATGAACCAAGTGTGTGGAGGGGGGATACAGAGTTTATCGCTACAGCCTTTGTTTTATCATCATCAATTTTATATCCTAGAAAAACCTGGAATTGTCTTAGAATGTTCGCAACACTGAGATGTTCTTTTCTGGTTATCAGGCACAAAATATAATATGCAAATACAACTAACTTTTCTTGAATACCATACCAATTATATGCTTGAATACGAGCCCCTTAATTTCTTTGTCAAATGGTTGTAAATATAATGTAATTAACAAGGGGGAAAGGCGATAACCTATATGGTTCCTCCTCTGTTAAAACAAAACATTATCAAAGAGGAACCTTCCCCCATTATGATTTTTGCCTCTGATCCCTTAAATATCTTTAAAATACAAATGCTTCTACTGACCTACTCAGTCAAATACTTTCTCTGCATCAATATCCACCAACAACAGAGGTATTTTTATTTTCATAAATTCTGCTTCCCTCTGGATCATTTTCTATTAATGTCAGATGTTTGCCTTAGCTTCACAAAACCACATAGATGCATCTCTATCAATCTTCCCATCTTTGCCATTCTTTTGGCCATTATAGATGGACAACAACACTTTATAATCAAGGGTTAAGATTGATGTGTGTCCATATGAAGCTGGATCTGATGGGTCTTTACCTTCTTTGGGTAGTACAGCCACCACAGCTTTCTTCCAGGAAGTTGATGCTTCCTCATTTTAAACGGAATCTTCCAGATCGTTATCTTTTTCTCCCTGCTAGCTTCTAACCTTCCACTGCAATGCCATCTCTGCCTGGATATTTTCCTGCAGACTGATTTTACATCACTGTTTTTATCCTATCTCCTATCTTAACTGTTAATTGTTGAGTTTCATCTACCTCTAACCTTGGCTAAAGGTGATGTGCAGAGCTGTAGTAACTACAGAGGGATTAAAGATCAGTCACAGCATGAAATTATGGGAAAGAGTAGTGGGAGCTAGGTTAAGAAGGGACGTGATGATTAGTGATCAGCAGTATGGTTTCATGCCGGGAAAGAGCACTATGGGTGCAATGTTTGCTCTGAGAGTGTTGATGGAGAAGTACAGAGAAGGTCAGGAGGAGTTGCATTGTGTTTTTGTAGACGTAGAGAAAGCATATGACAGGGTGCCTAGAGAGGAGTTGTGGTCAGGAGTGTCAGAGAAGTATGTAAGACTGGTACATGATATGTATGAGGGTAGTGTGACAGCGGTGAAGTCTGCGGTGGGAGTGACAGATGCGTTTAAGGTGGAGGTGGGGTTACATCAAGGATCAGCTCTGAGCCCTTTCTTATTTGCAATGGTGATGGACAGGTTGTTAGACGAGATCAGACAGGAGTCCCCGTGGACTATGATGTTTGCAGATGACATTGTGATCTGTAGTGAGAGTAAGGAACAGGTGCAGGAGACCCTGGAGAGATGGAGACATGCTGTAGAGAGAAGAGGAATGAAGGTCAGTGGGACTAAGACAGAATATATGTGTGCGAATGAGAGGGAGGATACAGGAATGGTGAGGATGCAAGGAGTAGAGGTGGCGAAGGTGGATGAGTTTAAATATATGGGGTCAATAGTTCAGAGTAACGGTGAATGTGGAAGAGAGGTGAAGAAGAGAGTACAGGCAGGATGGAGTGGGTGGAAAAGAATGTGAGGAGTGATTTGTGACAGACAAGTACCTGTAAGAGTGAAAGGGAAGGTCTACAAGAGGGTAGTGAGACCAGCTATGTTATATGGGTTGGAGACAGTAGCATTGACAAAAAGGCATGAGCTTGAGCTGGATGTGGCAGAGTTAAAGATATTAAGATTTTCACTGGGTGTGACGAGGGTGGACAGGATTAGGAATAAGTATATTAGAGGGTCAAGCCCAGGTTGGAAGGTTTGGAGACAAAGCCAGAGAGGCAAGATTATGTTGGTTTGGACATGTGCTGAGGAGGGATGCTGAGTATATTGGGAAAAAGATGCCAAGGATGAAGCTATCAGTTAACAGGAAAAGAGGAAGGCCTAAGATAAGGTTTATGGATGTGGTGAGAGAAAATATGCAGGTGGCTGGTGTGACCGAGCAAGATGCAGAGGACAGGAAGAAATGGAAACAGGTGATCCGCTGCGGCGACCCCTAATGGGAACAGATGATGATCTACCTCTAACCTTGGCATATTTAAGACATTCATACATATTTCTTATTTGTGCTTTTTCATGATTTTCCCAAATACACATATATTGTCCTGGTCAGTACACTTTACATTACTTCATAGCACTGCTACACACGAAAACAGAAGTTATGTACTCACCATAACTGTCCATTTTCACTCCTCCTCAACTGTTGGGTTTGGATCTGATCCTCTGATTTGACTCAGCCGCTTCTTCCAAAGTGTAGAACACTTGAACTCTCTAGCTCCTCCCTTTCCCCATAATGCCCTAATCATGTAGCGTACCATAGATCTAGTTTTCTGCCAAAAACCCTACAAAGCAGGAGAGAGTAAGGAAAGAACAGAAACTGGGGCTCAAACAAGGAACAGAGGTTCTTCCAATACCCCTGGATCTTTACAGCAGTAAAGCAAGGAGGGGGGAGTGAAGGTGAGGAAGAATGAAAATGGACAACACAGATGGAATGTTATGGTAAGTAACAAATGGAATGTTACGGTAAGTAACAGATGGAATGTTACGGTAAGTAACAGATGGAATGTTACGGTAAGTAACAGATGGAATGTTACGGTAAGTAACAGATGGAATGTTATGGTATGTAACAGATGGAATGCTATGGTGAGGACATATTTTTTATCTGATGTTGTCATTTTCATTCATTTCTCAACCACTGGGACAGAATCCCCACCTACCTAAATTTCTGCAGGACTCTATGGAAGGTTATTCCTGAGCAAATCTGAGCCATAAGCTGCTCTTCCTCTAGAGAGCAGGTCCAATGTGTAATGAGCAATAAAGCTATGATGATTAGCCCAAGTTGCAACTGCACAGATTTCATCCAAGGAAACTCTTGACAAAAAGGCTGAGAAAGTCACCACAGACCGTATGGAATGGGCTTTTGCTGGTTTTGGTAAAGACAAACCCATTTTTTTATAAACAAACGTAATACAATCATTCAACCATTTGGCCAAAGTCACTTTAGAAACTGGTTTGCCTAATTCTGAATCAGAAAAGGAAACAAATAATCGCTCCAATTTACTCGCATCTTTGGTTCTGTGAAGGCTGAAACATAACTGTCTATGGACATCCACAAAGTGTAAAATTTATTCTCCTTTATTTGAAAATTTTGGAAAGACCAGGAGGTTGATAACCTGATTAATGTTGGATTCTGACACCACCTTTGGTAAAAAAAAGAAAGATTGTTCTGTAAAGAAACCTATCCTCGTGAAAAGTTAAAAAATGAGGTTTAGAAGACAAAGCCTGAAGTTCAGACACTCTTCTTGCAGAAGTAATAGATTCAAAGGTAGGTACTAGTCTATTGGCCCTAGGGCCTATATAAGCCTAGCCAAAAAGGTACCCTGGCTTTTGCCACCCAAGAAAATTATTTTCCTGTGCCCCTGTTGAGCAGAGCCACAGAGGTGATCCCCGGGGTGAATTTCCTATCTCCCATCCAATCATCAAGAGTTTTCTTGGAGTGTGCTAATGAGGAGCTTTGTTTGATATAGACAGGCAGTTTGTTCCAGAATATGGGAAGTCTCTGGGACAGGAATCTATCCCTCCAGCATGTTCTGTTTATTGTGGTGACAAGGTTTAGGTCCCTAGAGCATGTAGCTCAGAGGGATTGGGATTTCTTTAAGTGGAGCATGTCCAACAGCTCTAGGTTTGACATAGCTTTGTATGTTAGGCAGAGATCGCCTCTGAGTAGGCGATATGCGATGGAGTAAAGCTGGAGTTTTTTTACACGGTTTGCGTAGGGCATCTGTTTGAGGCCTGTAATCCTCTTTGTGAGGTATTTCTGCGGCCTTTCCAGTTGTTGTAGATATCTTGTGAGATACATACCAAAAGGGGCGTTGTACTCTGTAATGAGTCTAATGAGTGATGAGTAGAGGGGAACAATTACCTCTTTTTTCCTGGATGAGAAACCTTTTGTGATGAGGTGTGCCACGTGATTTCCTGACTACTGTGGCAATGTGATTATCAAAAGAGAGACTACTGTCCACCTGTGTCCCAAGGTCTCTTATCACACTTTCAGTGTTAAGTAGACTACCGCCTATGTGGTAGTTCATGGGTACAGAGTTTTTACCAAAAGGGATGACAATGCACTTTTTGGCATTCAGCTTGAGGCCATGCCTCAGACACCAGGCATCTGTCTCAGTGAGGCCCTTTTGTAGGATGTCCACATCGTTAGGCATTTTGATTATGGATCCTAGTTTGCAGTCATCTGTGAACTTCGTTAGCCAAAGACCTTCTGTGTTAGCCTGTACTTCAGAGAAGTAGGTACCAAACAGGAGAGGACTCAGGACTGAACCCTGTGGTACTCTACTTGTCATTAGTCTGAAGTTGGATTTGGAGTCTGCTACTTTCACAGTGTGGGTTCGGTCAATGAGCCAGTTGGCAACCCATCTTGTGACATAGGGATTCATACAGAGTTTAGTGAGTTTATCTATAATTCCAGAGTGTGGATGGTGTCTAAAGTCTTGGCAAGATCTAGATAGGCTGTGTGAACCACCTTACCCTCATCTACGGCTTTGGTGCCCGCTTCAAAGAAGTCAATCAGGTTTAGGAGACATGATCTGCCTTTTACAAACCTGAAGTGGGTGGGGTCCAGAGTTTGGAGATTACCAATGTCATTGCTCCATGATGATACGTTTCATACCCTTGCAGACCAGGTTCGTCAGGCTAATGGAGCGGTAGTTCCTGGGGTTCGTGGTGGCTCCCCCTTTGTGGAGTGTGATGACAGTCACTGTGCGCCATTCAGTGGGCAAAAATACTGAGGTAAGGCTATGACTGAACATGGTACATAGGTGGGGTGCCAGTTCATTCTGTAGTTCATGTAGAACACAGCCTGGGATGTTGTCAGGTCCCATGGATGCCGTGTTCTTGGCTTTGGAGAGTGCGGTTTTTACCTGTGCAGCCGTGATTACAGGAACTTTGCATTCTTCCGGTATAGAGATGGGCCCTTTAGGGGGTAAGAGGGGGGTAAAGTTAGCATTGAACCTATCTGCCATAATGTTGGCAATATCAGTTGCTTCTATACATTTAGTGCCATTGTTCTGTAACTCAGAGCAGATCTGAGTGTTGACATTGAGATTCTTGACATAGCTATACAATGCTTTGTGGTTGTCTTTAGAATCAGTGGCGATTTTGTTTTCATAACTAGCTTTGGAGGATTTTATGAGGGATCTCAGCTTCTTACTGAGGCTGACCAGCAGTTCCTCCAATCATGGGATTTTACTCTTTTTTTGCAACAGTTTTTTTATTCTGTTGTAGAGTTTATGGCAAGGGACCACCAGATTGGCTTCCTTTTTTTGGAGGATAGCATCTTGGTTCTGTTAGGGACTGCACAATCCATGCACTTGTGTAAGTGCTTATAAAGTGCATTTGTGTAGGATTCAGCAGTTGTACCTCTATTGTCCGTCTGCATGGGTGTCGTGAAGTTTGCCACTTCTGTCTTAAGAGGCGTGAAATTGACTTTGGAGAAATGGGGGGTGGGGGGGGCGGGATGTCTACGGTGATTAGCTTGTGGTCAGATCTGACCAATGAGGAACTAACCTCTGGTGTAGAACACCGGTTGCCCATGTTGGTAATGACCAGGTCTAGAATATTGCTGCCCCTGTTGAGGGTGTGGATAAGTTGATCCAACGCGTTGGAATTTATGAATTCCAGAAAACGTTGAGCTAAAGAGTTGGTACATGAGTAGTTTTCCCAGTTAATGGTGGGGTAGTTGAAATCGCCAATTATTAGGGTGTTAGGTTGTACCCTAATATTTTCCAGTGTATCAAGAAATGAGGAGTGGGAATCCTGAGGCATGGTGGGGGATCTGTAGCAAGCTACAATTTGGAATGCGGTCTTGCCCAGAGTTAGTTGCAATTGGATCATCTCGGATGCATTATGCTGAGCAACTAGCCTGGAGGTGTGGATATCCTTAATGAATATGGACACTCCTCCGCCTTTAGTGTTTCGGTCCAGGTTAGGTGGCCGAAATGTGTGGTATGAATTATAGCCTGATAATGCAGGGGTGCTCTCTGGAGCCTTGAACCAGGTCTCTGTCACTGAACAGATGTTGATGTTCTCCATTTTAAGGAGTGCCTCGAGTGAGTGCATTCTGAGGTTTACATTTCTAGCACTGAGTAGCATTACCCTCAGATTTTGCTCGCTTGTACCTGTTACAGTGGTGAATTTGTCATTTGAACCTTGCCTAAAAAAGGCACTATATTGGTGTGGCAAGAGCCTTAGCCAGTATCCAGAATCCCAAGGGCGACAGGTGCAGGCCATCTCTGGCATAACATCGTGGTCTGTCGATCGTGTCATCCCAGGCAGACCGATACTGGATCCCCTTAGAATGACACCAGAAGCTTAGCCAATTGTTGAAGTCCGACATTTTGTCCTTGTACTGTGGTATCATTCAGGGTGATGGCAGGATGCTACTCAGGGCTAGGGTCATACCTGCCTGGGCTACAAGATCAGAAAGCTCCTCCATGTCTCTTTTCATGTAGTCCAGGGAGGTATGTCTCAGTTTATTCACACCAACATGGACAATGACAGAGTCATATTTGTACTTGTTGTGGAGTGACCTGAGTATGTGCGTTATGTGGTAAATCCTGGCACCCGACATGCAGCTGACAATAACTTTCTCCTTGTTTACCCTGGTGAGTGGAACATCAGTGTGCATGACTATAGAGTCACCTATGACTAGAGTGTTGGGTGTGTTGTTATGCCTTATCGGCTGTGGTTGAGTGGCACACTGAGTTTGTGGGCTATGTGTATTTTGGGTTGTGTTGGGGGGTGGTGGTTGCTCGAGTTTCTGCTTTGGAGGTCCCTGCTGCTTGGGCAGATTTTTATTGAGAGCCTCCATGAATCTAGGAGTGTGTTTTGATGTGTGTGTTTTGGTGGTGTAGGTTTTGAGGGACTATGTGATGAGTGTGGTGCAAGTGTTTACCTTCTCCTCTTGACTGTTTAGTCCAGTCTTGGGTGAAGAGAGCTTTGCTTCCAGTTTGGCTATTTAAGTGCATCTCTCACAGGTTGTAGTGTTAGGTGGTAGGAGGAGAGGATTGTCTGTGTGCATGAGGCAATTGCTGCATTGCCCCAAGATGCCCAGATTCATCAGGTAGACAGGAGAAAACACTGGGAGCTGACCCTTAAATAAGCACCTACCAGGCATGTCTATTAAGTACTAAAAAGTACAGTTGTGTACCTACCATAAATGTAGATGTTCCAGTGTATTCACTGTTGCAGTCATTACTCTTGGGTTATCCTGCTGGCAAGCTACCCGCAGTCGGCCAGAATTCCAAAGTCTAGGTCCGGCGTCGGTTGCTGTCGCCTCTTCCCTGACGTCAGTGCGCCAGGGGTATAAAAGATGCAGCCGACGCTATTTTCTTCAGTTTTTCTTGCCCCAGATGTCAGGTAGGCTGAAAAATATGCCAATAAAAATGCATGCACAAAAATAACATTTTCTTCATCTACAAACAAATACACCAAAAAGGTTGTATAGGATAGAGAAATGCAGATAAGTCCCAGCAAAGAAGAGGGGGATGGTGGGTGGGTAACCTGGACTGCAACAGTGAATACACTCGAATATCTACATTTATAGTAGGTACACAACTGTATTATGTTCATCGTGTTTCACTGTTGCAGTCATTACTCTTGGGTTGAATCCCAAAGCTGAGGTAGGGTGGCTGGGCTAAATAGGATTTGGAGAGGCTATGAGGCCCTGCAGAACTGCAGTGGCAAAGCCTGCTCTGGACTTAAGAGTATAGAGGTAAGTGGTAGTGCTTTGTGAAGGTGTGCACTGAACTCCAAGATGCAGCCTCTAAGATATCTTTGGTTGGTACTCCTCTGAGGAAGGCTGCTGAAGTGGCTGCTGCTCTGGTGGAATGAGGCCTAATGCCCTTAGGGACTGATTTGCCATGTTGAAAATAGCAGAAACAGATGCAATGGCCTATCCATTTAGAAATAGTCTGTTTTGAGGTAGCCTTTCCTTGTGATCCTGCAGCAGATGAAACTAAAAGTTGCTCAGTCTTTCTGAAAGCTTTAGTTCTGTCCAAGAAGAAACGTAACTGCCTGTGTATGTCCAAAGAATGCAGCATTTTCTCACCCTTGTTCTGTGGATTAGGATAAAAGGTTGGCAAGTGAATGGTTTGGTTAAGGGCCACACTGGACATCACCTTAGGCATAAATGTAGGGGTTGTCCTCAGAGAAACCCTGTCTGGATGAAAAATGATGAAAGGTTCCACAGCCATGAGTGCTTGTAGCTCCGAGACTCGCCTTGCAGAAGTTATTGCTAGGAGCAGAGCTGTTTTCTAGGATAAGAATTTTATATCTACTGTTGATGCTGGCTCGAAAGGAGGCAGTGTGAGTTTTTCCAAAACATAATTGAGGTCCCAGGCCGGAACTGGTGCTCTCCTTGGAGGCCTAATGTTTTTGGCCTCTCTGAGGTATTGCCTTATTAAAGAATGAGAAAAAAATAGGTGTTTCCATATTGTAATGGGCAGAAATGGCAGAGGCATGAATCTTAATTGATGAGAAGGAAAGGCCTTTGTTCAGCATCTCAGTTAGGTATTGTAAAATCTGAGGGATATTTGGTAAACACGTGTCAATGCCTTGTTCCTGGTTCCAGGCACAGAATCCCTTCCATTTTTCTGCATAAGATTTTCTGGTGCTGGGCCTCCTGGCCTCCAAGATAACATCCATAACAGCTTTTGAAAGAGGAGTGTTCTGAATGGCTACATTATCCGCCATGCTGCCAGATTTAAGGTCCTGAGTTGGCTGTGCAGGATCTGATTGTTTTGTTGGGTCAGCAAGTGAGAAGTTTGAGGCAATATCCATGCTGGACCTTGAGACAAGCTCTTTAGGATTGGGAACCAGTGCTGGCGTGGCCAGTCTGGTGCAATCAGTATCATGTTTGGCTTCTCTTGTCTGACCTTTATGAGTACCCTGGGAAGGAGAGGCAGTGGGGGGAAAAGCATATACTGTTAGGCTTTTCCAGCTGAAGGATAGGGCGTCCACTTTCCATGCTTGCTTGTGATAAATCCTTGTGCAAAATCTCTGTAATTGGCAGTTGTGAGGGGAGGCAAATAGATCTATGTCTGGGCATCCCCATTTCCTTATTATCATGCTGAAGACTTGTGGATCCAGTTTCCTGAGGATCCATGAGGTTTCTGCTTAGTTCATCTGCCAGAGTATTTGATTTTCCTGGCAGGAATTGTGCTTGCAGGTGAATTTGAAAAGCCAATGCTGTGTCCCATAAGGTCATTGCTTGTCTGCAGAGGGGGTAGGAATGTGTACCTCCCTGTTTGTTTATGTACCACATGGCCGTAGTGTTGTCTGTCTTTATCAGTAACTGTCCTGGATGAAGCAGGTCCTTGAAAGCTGTCAGGGCATTTTGAACAGCTAGCATCTCTTTTTGATTGATGTGAAGATGCATCTGGTTTGCAGGCCATGTGCCCTGAATACATTTTCCTGCCATATGGGCCCCCCAGGCATAACCTGATGCATCCGTTGTCAGTGTCTGTCTGGCTGTGGGTAAACTGAATGGCAGACCCTTATTGTGGTGACAGGCTTCTGCCCACCATCGAAACTCCTGTTGCAGGCAGGGAATGAGTGCAATTACTGTCTCCAGGCTGTGGCAATGCTGAGTCCCAACACTTTTTAGGTACAATTGTAGTTTCCTCATATGCAGTCTGGCATATGAAATTAGTAGAATGCAAGATGCCATGAAACCCAAGGCCTGCAGGATTTTCCTTGCAGATAAGTGGGTTTTTGTTGCCAATTCCTTGAAGTATGTAGTCAGATGCTTTTGTTTGTCTGGCGTGAGATAAGCCATCTGGGCAGTTGTATTTAAGCTTGCACCCAGGAATATTATCTCTTGAGAGGGCACTAGTTTGATTTCTTTTCGTTTACTGTGTACCCTAGGCCAATTAGTAATCTTTTTACAAACGCCAGATGCTTCGGAAGAATGTCTTTGTTCTCTGCTTGAATTAGGCAGTCGTCCAAGTAGGGATATATTTGAATTCTTTTTGTCTGCAAAACGCAATTACTGGTGCCAGGCATTTTGTGAAGACCCTGGGCGCAGTAGATAAGCCAAAGGGCAGTGCAGAGAATTGGTAATGCATTGAGCCAGCTATGAATCTGAGGTATCTTCTGCAAGATTGTCTGATTGGGACATGCAGGTATGCCTCTTTTAGGTCCAACGTTACGAGCCAAGTCCTCTTGCCCAGCATGGGCAGTAGCTGCTGAAGAGTCAACATCTTGAATTTTGGAACTTCCAGAAGCGTATTTAAAATTGACAGGTCCAGTATTGGTCTCCAGGTGTTGTCCTTTCTGGGTACTAAACCAAACACACGCACGAGGGACTGAGTGCACGGTCCAAACCAAAACAGAAATTACTTCCAAAAATGGACCAGCACAATGGTAATTCGGCTAAAAAGCATTTATTCTTAAATCAGGTTACAAACCAAAAACTGTTATTGCATAAATAACAGGCAAACCGGTTTCGGCTGTAATAAGCCTTCTTCAGTGCTGAACTAAAACAATTCAACTGTTGAGCAGCTCCAACATCCTGGTATTATACAGAAAAATATTTAAAGGCGTATTGCCGAAAAAATAGCTTAAATGTATACACGTACCATAAATCCTTTTGTATTTGTTTATATTATAAACAATATCTAAAATTGACATGTGTATAAATCAGTGTATAAATATATCAACAATATGCATCAAAAGATAGGCTGACATATTATTCCATTTCATTTAATCCAGGTTTGAACAAAGCCCCTAACCTGGTTATCCATATAAATTCCATGTTATCAAGTTTGTCATGCCAGCCTGCTTTGAAATTCCTATGCATTTGAATCTTGTCAATAATGGTAAATTTAAAATGTGCAGTTGGATGGCTGATGGTATGTTTATAAAGAGCATTGGACAAACGATGGTTTCTGATGGCACTGAGGTGTTCACTAATCCTCAATTTGAATGGTCTGGACGTCTGACCAACATAAAAAGAAGAATAGGTGCATGTGGCAAGATAAATGACCCAATCCGAACTACATTTACCGAAAATATTGATTTTGTATACCTGAGATGTATTTTTACTGGAGAATTCCTTGGTTCTGAGAATGTGTTCACAGGCACTACAATGTCCACAAGGGAAACATCCCACCAACGGGTCACCAAACAAAGTGGTTTGGACTGTTGTAGCTGGTGTATATCTCTTATAATGAGATAAGCGAGAATGTATAGTGCGACCCCTGCGGTATGAAAAAGCACATTTGTCTGGTAGAATGTCATCTAAAAGTTCATGAGACTTTAAAATGTCCCAATGTCTGTTAATGATTTCCCTAAATCTGAATGTATTATTGCCAAATGTGGTTACAAATCTGATGGACTGGACAGAATTAGATGTATCATCATTCCTCAAATGTTGGTATTGTAATAGAGTGGAACGTGCCATCTTACTAGTATGGTCAATAGTTTGAGAAATGTGGTGTCTTGAGTATCCGCGACTGATAAGCCTATTGGACAGATATTGTACACAAACTTGATGCTGTTCATCTGATGAACAAATGCGTTTCATGCGTAAAAATTGGGATTTGGGAATATTTTGGATGATGTGGCGGGGATGAGAGCTTGATGCATGTAGCAATGTATTATTAGGGGAATTTCCTATGTACCCTGGTGGCCAGTGTGTGATCTGCCTGTCTAGAAATAACTACATCCAAAAAAAAAATCTCTTGATATTCTATGTTAAGAGTGAATTGTATATCCCAAAGATTGTTATTAAGGTACCTGACGAAATCAAACACATGGTCCTTAACCCCACGCCACACCATCCAACAATCATCTAGATATCTTTTCCAGATGTCCAAATCGTTGATGTATAAATTATGATGTGTATCGTATATAAATGATTGTTCAAAGAAACCCATGAATAAATCATCATATATGGGGGCAAAGGAGGCCCCCATTGCCGATCTGCCAATACGGTTGTCCATCAAAGTAAAAAATATTTTTACATAGCACATACTCAGTAAGTGTAACAAGAAAGCTATTAAAACCAGTGGAATATATTGCTGACTTATCCAACCAATAAGAGATAGCAGCTATACCAGCTTCATGGGGGATGCTCGTGTAGAGAGATGAAACATCTAAGGTACATAACCCACCAATCTGCTTCCAATTGTGAATCTTGGATGATGTTTAAAAATTCTGTAGTATCTTGTATCCTTGATCTTACATGAGACAATAAGGGTTTTAAATAAGTAAGGAAAGCAGATAGTGGTTCAGTTAAAGAACCTCTCCCAGAGACAATAGGCCTACCTGGGGGGTTAGTAGGATGTTTGTGGATTTTTGGAAGAAGATATAAATATTGGGGCAAAGGTTCCACCACTTTAAGTTGTGTACAAACTTGTTTACTAATAATACCTTCTTCTGTCACTAAATCCAAAAAATCTGTGCCTTAAAATTGGGTGTCGGATCAACAACCATCCTAATATAAAAGCAGGTATCGGACAGTTGTCTAAAGGCCTCGGCTTTATATTTACTGTGATCCATAACCACAATACCACCCACCTTGTCAGCTGGAGTAATAAAATGTCGTGATTAAATTGAAGTTCTCTTAGTGCTAATCTCTCTACTTGAATGAGATTATGTGTAGTAGGTTGGTATCTGGTTGAAAAATGTAGATCTTTGATGACAAATTCTTTAAAAATGGCAACGTGTTTGTCCATGGGTGGCTTGAATTCTGATTTACCAAATTTGAAACCAGTAGATCTTTGAGTAGAATCATGGTCTGAAAAAAATATTTTAAGATTAACCAATCTACAAAAATCATTAACATCCTTCAACAGACTGTGTTCAGAGACAAATGAGGTGGGGACAAAATTAAGACCTTTATTTAACACTTTGTTGTGTACAGGGGATAATTCAAAAGATGAAATATTGTGTACATTATTCACGGTTTCACAATCTTTTGTAGTAAGGCTTGTAAACTGGATGTTCCTGTTTCTGTTCTTTCTGCCCCCCCCCACGTGTCTTACGTCTAAAGGGTCTGACTGTTTTCTCTTGGCAGCTAGAGACACCTGGTGTGAGGGGACATCATAGTCTGTGGCGGAGGAAGTTTCATCCTCTGACGTGCCACTTAGAGTAGACTCTGTCCTTCTTAATATTGATCTAGGCCTTTTTCTGCCATAATTATTTTTACTACCCCTGTCTAAACCTGACATTTTTTAGATGTAACAAATGGTTTGCCCTTGTCGTAGTCAGACAAATCCATCTGGAATTTATGTGTTTTTCTCTTAATCAACTGTTGTTCCAAATTGGCCAATACTTTGGCTAAATTGGAAATATAATCTTTAAAAAATTCTTCAGTTTCAAATATCTGGGCCTCAAGACACACCTTATGAATTTCTACTACTTGTAATTCAATGGTCCTTTCATAATAGCCAATCAAAGTATTGACAAATAACATTGAAGCTTGGTGCTGAGCTAAAGCCCAGTCCTGTCATAGTTGGCCATCAATATTTACTACTAGAGGTTGAAGGCGGATCCTTAGACCCCTAGGTGTTGTATCTTTTAGACTGTAGGCCTTAAATAATTTTAAGTGCTAAATATTAGACCTTAGGGATTTCATATTCTTGGTCAATTTTTGAAAAATTAAACCACATTTGTGTTTAGAATCCCCTTCAACATTATTGGAACTAGTAAACCCTCTAATATTAAAACCAAAGGCTTCCAGGTTATCTTTGTCAGCCGATAGTCCTTGCAAAATCCCATTTAAATGCATTGTATGAATATTTAGCAATGTATCACAACACAATTTTTAACCCAAAACAGGCTAATGATCTAGTGTCAATTATAACTTTCTGGGTACTAGAAAAAGTCTGGAGTAAAATACTTGCCCCTGCTCTTGTAGTGGTACTTGCTGAATGGCCCTCATGTCCATGAGGGCTGTAATTTGTTTTTGTGCCTCTGCCCATTGATTGTGTGGCAGGTCTGGCATACCTTTTGACCTTGGTAGGGTGTGAAAATGGAACCTGTAGCCTTGGGATACTATGCTCAGGACCCATTTGTCTTGGGTAACCATTCGCCAATTTCATGAAAAAAGTGCTAGGTTTCCTCCTAAGGGGGCTACCAAAAGATAAGTGCTTGGATCTGGTAGAGGAAAGTCATTGGAACAGTTTCCTGTAAGGTTGTGATTTGTCTTCTCCGCCTTTGGAGGAAGGAGCACCCCATTGTTTAAGCCTGTATGAACCTCGGGGCTGAGATCTGCCTCTGGAATGCCTGTATCTGCCTCTTTGTGGTCTGTCTGACACTGGAAAGGACCAATTTTTAGAAGGCCAGTTTCTGCTAAACCTGGGTGGCTGTACCTGTAAGAAATCCTTGACTGTCTGCATGGATTTTGCTTTATCCTCCATTAACACCTCTTTTGCTTTAGTACCAAACAAAGTATCATGCTGTAATGGCGCATCTAATAATTTTGCTTTAACATGATCAGGCAGATTCTGTTCCTTTAACCAAGCATGCCTTCTAATAACAGAACATGTAACAGCGGCCCTGCAAGAGGCCTCCAGTGAAGCATAACCACATTGCAAAGTATGCTTTCCCACTTGTTCAGCTGCATGCAACAAATCCTGCAATTTCTTGTTCTCTGAACATTCAGTGTTTGTCAACAATTTTTGTTTAAGCAGTGACATTAAATATTGCTGATATTTAAGCATATGAAACTGACAATTTAAATCTCTTACAGCCAGGGTAGCAGAAGTGTAGACTTTTTTCCCCATCTGTCTAGAGCCCTAGAATCCCTATCAGAGGGGACAGGGTTTTTTGCAGTGGAAGCTTTAACCCCTTTGGGACCCTGAGATACAGTTTCTCGGTCAGCAGCGGGGTTTTTATACAGGAATTTATGAGAATCCGGGACCCTGTAGTATCTAGTAGAGTACAAAAAATGAGAACAGTCACCACGAACAACACTCTTGAGTAGGCAAATTCCAAAGTAGTCACAGTTCAAACAATCATTTCCACGATAAAGATATAGAAAATCTTTTATTTGGACCAAGGATGAGCGCTTTCGCATAGTTAGACTATGCTTCATTAGATACAATAATATAACAATGCTAGAGCAAATAAATAGCCCAGCTTTTGGCGGGCTCATTAAACCAAACCTTAATTACCTCTTAATGAGATTCAGCTCATCATGACATTTGAACTAATTTAAAAACAAACACACTATTTCTACACTTCATTACTAAAAATCGGCACATGACATTACAAAGCATTACTAGAATTTTGTTGGAAAACAAGACACAGCAAAGTTCAGGCAATCATTAAAAATGAAGACTGTAAAAACATACTGCAAAAATGCTCGTTCATTAGAGTTGCTAGACAAAAACGCTGACTTCAAAGCGTACATTATTCCCTTGCAGTCTACAACGCTTGCTTACTCTTGATTATGTAAACGGATGTTTCCACAATACTCATAGTCTTATAAAATATATGCCTAAGAATTCCATACCTTGATTGTCCAGAATTCTAAAAGAAGTAAGTCCTTACTCATAATTCCATCCACGGGGTAAACTTCACTAAAAAAAGACATTAACATGTTGTCAACTCCATTACGAGCTAAACCTCACTCCATTCGCTAGGTGACGTCACATGTCTTAGATACTCTACAAGGAGTGCATCCTACTCTGAAAGTTGTCCCCCCGGTCCTAGTGCAAGACACTTTAATTCGCACACTAAAGAAGACAAAGTAAACACTACAGTGTTCATGTGCATACGATCTTGCAGATCATAGGAATCTTGTTAATATTGCATAAACATATGGACAATTCCTACTTTTTAAGCCATACTTATATGGAAAATATATTACAAGACCCTTTAATTTGCATACTAAAAAAGACACAATAAACACTACGATATTTGTGTGCATACGATCTCCCATATCAGAAAGATCTTGCTAATATTATAAAATTATGTGAACAATTCCTACTTATTAGACTATAGTTATGAAGAAAAAATATATCGTGATGGGTATACAAGATAAGGAGAAATGAAGCCAGAATCATTCAAGGCATGTATTATTGATGTTCCGTTTATATACCGGAGACAATCCATGAAGCCTCTATGGGTCTCATTCACTATCTTGTATAACTGGGTATGGCATACTGCAATGTGCTTGTTCAAACTTAGGATAAGCACAAAAACATTATTAAGTTGAACTATATAGAATCATCAATTACATTGTATATTTTATATTTAAAAAATTGACAAAAAATTCCATAAGTCAATATGATATTTGTACCAATACCTCACTTCAAAAACATGTATATAAAATATTTTTACATAAAAAATATATATAATAATATCTAAAACATGTAAATATATATCCTTAACCGAAAAAAAAAATATATATATATATATATAAATAATATTGTGTGAACATATATATATATATATATAGCAGCATAAGGGTACATGATACCGGTGCGCACCTAATTCTATATTGAAAAATCGATATTAATACTATATGACAATATTACAGCATTCAAGGCAACTAATCTTGCCCTACATTAGGCTAAAGACATATTGCCCTAACAAATTCTTAATCTTGCACCTTGACAATAGATTGATACACGATCAAAAATCTGTACAGTAATCTATATATACACTTAAAGTAAAACCTCATTATAACAAAACTATGCCCTTACAATATACATACTACCATATTATTATATAAGAGTATATACACAGCCATACATAGTATTGTAAAGTATATACTATGTTATTTAACCAAAACAGTCATCAGATGGTGCAAACCATAATACCAAAAACAAATTTTCAAAGATGCAAACTAACCATGTCATTAAGTACTCATGCATCAAAACTTATGTAGAACTGTAAGTAACTAAAAGGCACACACCCATGAGCTGCAAGTCTACATAATATGACCTAGTGCTCAGTAGTGTCCCCATGATCACTATTAGATAGTATGGTATTATAAATTCCTCAAATGTCATGTAGTATACTACTACTTCATCTACGTTCAATCAGCACAGGTTTTAAGGAGATGGAACTATTCAGCCCTGGTGGAATGTGTGCCGCTAACTTCAGTATCCAATGTAGTTCTACCCTAGCCAATTTTTGTTCAATACTACCTCCTCTTAAAGTTGGAATAATTATATCCAGGACCCTAAATACAAATGAGTGAGAGGGGTACTCATTCACATGCCTGGCCAATGCATTTGTAACTTCATGTTTACGGATCTCGTAAAGATGATCATAGATATGGTCCCTTAATCTTCTCTTAGTTAGACCCACATAAAATGCTGTACAAAGAGAACAGGTGGCCAGGTAAATCACATTCTTGGTATTACAGTCAGCATAATATATAGGTCTAAAGACAAGATTCATACTCGGATGTTGGTAGATCTGTACCCTACTTATACTGTTACACCTGGGACAGTCTAGACAAGGGTACGTTCCTTTTCTCACTAAGTCCCCTAGTATTAAATTGGTGGACTTTTTTACATTCGTAACCTGTCGGTCATTACAGAGCTGCCTTTTAAGATTTTTACTATTACTATAGCAAAAAGTTGGTGTGGGGCCTACAATATTATTGATCTCCTTGTTAACTGTAAGAACATTCCAATGTTTCCTTATCACACTCCTGACCCTCTCCACCTCATTAGTAAATTTAATAACATAACTCAGCCTCCTTCCATGAATATTGGGGCCAGAGGTAGTTTCCATCATACGCATACTCGGATTAGAAAACCCTGAATGGACATCATGTTCTAGGTCACCAATAATTTCATTCCTCACTCTTTTAACCATATTCATATCATACCCCCTATCTCTGAATAGAGATTCCATAATGCTGGCTTCTTTCAAAAGATCATCTCTGTGTTGACAGAGTCTAGACACTCTAATGAATTGACTGGTAACTATGCCTTTAAAAGTGTATGCTGGGTGCATACTATCTGGTGCCAATAACGCATTTTTCCATACAGTTTTTCTGTATATCTTAGTGACAACCTTACCTTCTTCTGTCAATCTGAGTGTGACGTCAAGGAAATTAACTTCATAACGTGAGGTCTCTACAGTGAACTTCAGGAAATCAGTTGTGGTTTGTAGATGACTAAGGAAGTGATGGAAACTATCAGCCGTACCTTCCCATATTATAAGTATGTCATCTACAAACCGTTTATAATATCTTATGAATCTAAAAGATTCATGGGTGAAGAGAAACAACCTTTCCCACCAGTGTACCACCAAGTTAGCATAAGTATTGGCACAGGGGGTGCCCATGGCAACCCCCCATGCCTGTAAATAATACTCATTCTCAAATATGAACACATTGTTGTTAAGAACTAAGTCAAGTAGCTGAGCTATCAGTATTATTCTATCATTAGAAAATTGTGTTTCTTTATGCAAAAGCTCTCTGATATACTGTAACCCTATATCATTAGGGATCGAAGTAAAGAGCTTCTCTACATCCATGGTTATAAGCAAATATTCTGTGTCCCTCATTTCTAATTGTAGGTCCTTGAGGCTATCTATAAGTTGGTAGGTGTCACTAAGGATGGTATCACAGTTGTTCACTACTGGATGTAGGAGGCTCTCCAAAAAGATAGATATATGGGCAGTCACCCACCCTTCTCCCGCTACTATGGGCCTCATCGGGATGGGCCAAGTCTCTTTATGGATCTTAGGGAGACCCTTCACAATGGGAATAACTGGGTCAGATACTAGTAGATATTCATACATTTCTACACTGATTTGCCTGCATAATAGTAAATCATATATATTATCCTTGACTATATGTATAATGGAGGAGACATGCTGTGCAGTAATATGTTTATACGTATTTTGATCAGACAATAACAACCTCATGCTATTCACATAGTCATCCACATCCATCAACACTACGCCACCTCCTTTGTCAGCAGGCTTCACAATCAAGCTGCTATCATTTCTCAACCTGGCCAAAGCTTGAAATTCCTCCCTATTGAGATTACAGAATCTTCCTTTCATATTATTACGTGCCACAGAGAACAGAGTATATAAATCCCTTTCACACAGGTCTAAAAAACATTGTACCATTAGATGTAACGGAGGTGTGAAGGTACTTCTGTTCTTAAACATAACACAAGGTTTAATTTCCTCATTATTTATGGCCCCATCGGTGAAAAATAACAGCTTGAGGCAAACTCGCCTGCAAAACAATCTTAAGTCCAATAAAGTGTCCTCTAATGTTGATCTAGCTGATGGAATAAAAGTGAGCCCTCTATTAAGGAGGCTATGCATAGCTGTATCCATAGTGTGGCTAGAAAAATTAAACACAAGAGTCAGTATCTGGTCCTTCTGTTGGCCATGCTGCTTTCTTCCGAATATTTTCGTTTTCTCGGTCCCCTGCTGCTGGATCGCCCCCTGGGCTTGGGGGCAAACTTCCTTTGATAGGGTAAAAAAGGTGGATTCATGGTGCCTGGTGCACCACTACTTTTAGGTACGGCTCCCGGATTCCTATATCCTTGCAGGGCCTCTTGATTAGGTGGAGGTGTGTCCGTAGTTGGAAGATCTATAGGGTCTAAATCACTGACCCTATTAGAGGAAACCACTGACTGTGGAATGAATTGAGAATTGTTAAGTTGCTGAAATAAGTTATTAGTAGCCTCTACATTTGCTGTCTCATTGATATGTTTCTGTACATTCTGCATGGAACTAACTTGACTGTCCTGATGTCTAGGCCATACAAAGACATGACCGTTCTGAAAGTCCAGAAGATCCCTCCTTAATTTGTGCTGTTTGGTCTTACCTAGCCTCTCACCAAAAGATTTTACTTGCGTAAGGACCAAATGAAGTTTTTCTGTGCAGTACTCTGAGTTAAAATTATCCACTATCCTTTGATAGACCACTTCTGTTTTAGCACGAAGGTCATTTTCCAACGGAGAAAAATAATTCAAAAGTAATTTAACATAGTCAAATCCCAAACCGATGTTTAAGTCTTGCCACTGCTTTAATAAGGAAGGATGGGAGTCCCCATACGTAGGCATGCAGAAAACCCGCATGCCTCTGGGGACTACCTTATAATGCAAGCAAGCTTCTAGGTGTAGTCTTTGCCATAAATACCTTTGAAGCTGGTAAAGATTGTTCTCAAGCATTTTTAGTTGTTCATGAAATTCTTGTAGATTTTCTCCATTATCAGTCATCGACCTACGGGCCCCCACTTCATTCAAGTCCAGTGACAATAAAGGGTTCAATTCGTGTACGAATAAATGCGAAAGCGCTCATCCTTGGTCCAAATAAAAGATTTTCTATATCTTTATCGTGGAAATGATTGTTTGAACTGTGACTACTTTGGAATTTGCCTACTCAAGAGTGTTGTTCGTGGTGACTGTTCTCATTTTTTGTACTCTACTATTGGATGTCTTTTTGGTGAGAACGTCTTCAGCTTTGGGTCGTGTTCTTTATAATTTGTTTGTTCTCCTGTACTTTGTTCACTACCCAACGCACACGATGGAAGGTCAGAGTGCTGGGGCTGCTTCTAATCCAGGGTCGAGGGATTTGTCTCGTCTGTGGACGGATTTATAATTGAACCCTTTATTGTCACTGCAGTTGAATGAAGTGGGGGCGCGTAGGTCGATGACTGATAATGGAGAAAATCTACAAGAATTTCATGAACAACTAAAATGCTTGAGAACAATCTTTACCAGCTTCAAAGGTATTTATGGCAAAGACTACACCTAGAAGCTTGCTTGCATTATAAGGTAGTCCCCAGAGGCATGCGGGTTTTCTGCATGCCTACGTATGGGGACTCCCATCCTTCCTTATTAAAGCAGTGGCAAGACTTAAACATCGGTTTGGGATTTGACTATGTTAAATTACTTTTGAATTATTTTTCTCCGTTGGAAAATGACCTTCGTGCTAAAACAGAAGTGGTCTATCAAAGGATAGTGGATAATTTTAACTCAGAGTACTGCACAGAAAAACTTCATTTGGTCCTTACGCAAGTAAAATCTTTGGTGAGAGGCTAGGTAAGACCAAACAGCACAAATTAAGGAGGGATCTTCTGGACTTTCAGAACGGTCATGTCTTTGTATGGCCTAGACATCAGGACAGTCAAGTTAGTTCCATGCAGAATGTACAGAAACATATCAATGAGACAGCAAATGTAGAGGCTACTAGTAACTTATTTCAGCAACTTAACAATTCTCAATTCATTCCACAGTCAGTGGTTTCCTCTAATAGGGTCAGTGATTTAGACCCTATAGATCTTCCAACTACGGACACACCTCCACCTAATCAAGAGGCCCTGCAAGGATATAGGAATCGAGCCGCCTAAAAGTAGTGGTGCACCAGGCACCATGAATCCACCTTTTACCCTATCAAAGGAAGTTTGCCCCAAGCCCAGGGGCCATCCAGCAGCAGGGACCGAGAAAACTAAAATATTCGAAGAAAGCAGCATGGCCAACAGAAGGACCAGATACTGACTCTTGTGTTTAATTTTTCTAGCCACACTATGGATACAGCTATGCATAGCCTCCTTAATAGAGGGCTCACTTTTACTCCATCAGCTAGATCAACATTAGAGGACACTTTATTGGACTTAAGATTGTTTTGCAGGCGAGTTTGCCTCAAGCTGTTATTTTTCACCGATGGGGCCATAAATAATGAGGAAATTAAACCTTGTGTTATGTTTAAGAACAGAAGTACCTTCACACCTCCGTTACATCCAATGGTACAATGTTTTTTAGACCTGTGTGAAAGGGATTTATATACTCTGTTCTCTGTGGCACATAATAATATGAAAGGAAGATTCTGTAATCTCAATAGGGAGGAATTTCAAGCTTTGGCCAGGTTGAGAAATGATAGCAGCTTGATTGTGAAGCCTGCTGACAAAGGAGGTGGCGAGTGTTGATGGATGTGGATGACTATGTGAATAGCATGAGGTTGTTATTGTCTGATCAAAATACGTATAAACATATTACTGCACAGCATGTCTCCTCCATTATACATATAGTCAAGGATAGTATATATGATTTACTATTATGCAGGCAAATCAGTGTAGAAATGTATGAATATCTACTAGTATCTGACCCAGTTATTCCCATTGTGAAGGGTCTCCCTAAGATCCATAAAGAGACTTGGCCCATCCCGATGAGGCCCATAGTAGCGGGAGAAGGGTGGGTGACTGCCCATATATCTATCTTTTTGGAGAGCCTCCTACATCCAGTAGTGAACAACTGTGATACCATCCTTAGTGACACCTACCAACTTATAGATAGCCTCAAGGACCTACAATTAGAAATGAGGGACACAGAATATTTGCTTATAACCATGGATGTAGAGAAGCTCTTTACTTCGATCCCTAATGATATAGGGTTACAGTATATCAGAGAGCTTTTGCATAAAGAAACACAATTCTCTAATGATATAATAATACTGATAGCTCAGCTACTTGACTTAGTTCTTAACAACAATGTGTTCATATTTGAGAATGAGTATTATTTACAGGCATGGGGGGTTGCCATGGGCACCCCCTGTGCCAATACTTATGCTAACTTGGTGGTACACTGGTGGGAAAGGTTGTTTCTCTTCACCCATGAATCTTTTAGATTCATAAGATATTATAAACGGTTTGTAGATGACATACTTATAATATGGGAAGGTACGGCTGATAGTTTCCATCACTTCCTTAGTCATCTACAAACCACAACTGATTTCCTGAAGTTCACTGTAGAGACCTCACGTTATGAAGTTAATTTCCTTGACGTCACACTCAGATTGACAGAAGAAGGTAAGGTTGTCACTAAGATATACAGAAAAACTGTATGGAAAAATGCGTTATTGGCACCAGATAGTATGCACCCAGCATACACTTTTAAAGGCATAGTTACCAGTCAATTCATTAGAGTGTCTAGACTCTGTCAACACAGAGATGATCTTTTGAAAGAAGCCAGCATTATGGAATCTCTATTCAGAGATAGGGGGTATGATATGAATATGGTTAAAAGAGTGAGGAATGAAATTATTGGTGACCTAGAACATGATGTCCATTCAGGGTTTTCTAATCCGAGTATGTATGATGGAAACTACCTCTGGCCCCAATATTCATGGAAGGAGGCTGAGTTATGTTATTAAATTTACTAATGAGGTGGAGAGGGTCAGGAGTGTGATAAGGAAACATTGGAATGTTCTTACAGTTAACAAGGAGATCAATAATATTGTAGGCCCCACACCAACTTTTTGCTATAGTAATAGTAAAAATCTTAAAAGGCAGCTCTGTAATGACCGACAGGTTACATGTAAAAGTCCACCAATTTAATACTAGGGACTTAGTGAGAGGGAACGCACTTTGTCTAGACTGTCCCAGGTGTAACAGTATAAGTAGGGTACAGATCTACCAACATCCGAGTATGAATCTTGTCTTTAGACCTATATATTATGCTGACTGTAATACCAAGAATGTGATTTACCTGGCCACCTGTTCTCTTTGTACAGCATTTTATGTGGGTCTAACTAAGAGAAGATTAAGGGACCGTATCTATGATCATCTTTACGAGATCCGTAAACATGAAGTTACAAATGCATTGGCCAGGCATGTGAATGAGTACCCCTCTCACTCATTTGTATTTAGGGTCCTGGATATAATTATTCCAACTTTAAGAGGAGGTAGTATTGAACAAAAATTGGCTAGGGTAGAACTACATTGGATACTGAAGTTAGCGGCACACATTCCACCAGGGCTGAATAGTTCCATCTCCTTAAAACCTGTGCTGATTGAACGTAGATGAAGTAGTAGTATACTACATGACATTTGAGGAATTTATAATACCATACTATCTAATAGTGATCATGGGGACACTACTGAGCACTAGGTCATATTATGTAGACTTGCAGCTCATGGGTGTGTGCCTTTTAGTTACTTACAGTTCTACATAAGTTTTGATGCATGAGTACTTAATGACATGGTTAGTTTGCATCTTTGAAAATTTGTTTTTGGTATTATGGTTTGCACCATCTGATGACTGTTTTGGTTAAATAACATAGTATATACTTTACAATACTATGTATGGCTGTGTATATACTCTTATATAATAATATGGTAGTATGTATATTGTAAGGGCATAGTTTTGTTATAATGAGGTTTTACTTTAAGTGTATATATAGATTACTGTACAGATTTTTGATCGTGTATCAATCTATTGTCAAGGTGCAAGATTAAGAATTTGTTAGGGCAATATGTCTTTAGCCTAATGTAGGGCAAGATTAGTTGCCTTGAATGCTGTAATATTGTCATATAGTATTAATATCGATTTTTCAATATAGAATTAGGTGCGCACCGGTATCATGTACCCTTATGCTGCTATATATATATATATGTTCACACAATATTATTTATATATATATATATATATATATATTTTTTCGGTTAAGGATATATATTTACATGTTTTAGATATTATTATATATATTTTTTATGTAAAAATATTTTATATACATGTTTTTGAAGTGAGGTATTGGTACAAATATCATATTGACTTATGGAATTTTTTGTCAATTTTTTAAATATAAAATATACAATGTAATTGATGATTCTATATAGTTCAACTTAATAATGTTTTTGTGCTTATCCTAAGTTTGAACAAGCACATTGCAGTATGCCATACCCAGTTATACAAGATAGTGAATGAGACCCATAGAGGCTTCATGGATTGTCTCCGGTATATAAACGGAACATCAATAATACATGCCTTGAATGATTCTGGCTTCATTTCTCCTTATCTTGTATACCCATCACGATATATTTTTTCTTCATAACTATAGTCTAATAAGTAGGAATTGTTCACATAATTTTATAATATTAGCAAGATCTTTCTGATATGCGAGATCGTATGCACACAAATATCGTAGTGTTTATTGTGTCTTTTTTAGTATGCAAATTAAAGGGTCTTGTAATATATTTTCCATATAAGTATGGCTTAAAAAGTAGGAATTGTCCATATGTTTATGCAATATTAACAAGATTCCTATGATCTGCAAGATCGTATGCACATGAACACTGTAGTGTTTACTTTGTCTTCTTTAGTGTGCGAATTAAAGTGTCTTGCACTAGGACCGGGGACAACTTTCAGAGTAGGATGCACTCCTTGTAGAGTATCTAAGACATGTGACGTCACCTAGCTTAATGGAGTGAGGTTTAGCTCAGAATGGAGTTGACAACATGTTAATGTCTTTTTAGTGAAGTTTACCCCGTGGATGGAATTATGAGTAAGGACTTACTTCTTTTAGAATTCTGGACAATCAAGGTATGGAATTCTTAGGCATATATTTTATAAGACTATGAGTATTGTGGAAACATCCGTTTACATAATCAAGAGTAAGCAAGCGTTGTAGACTGCAAGGGAATAATGTACGCTTTGAAGTCAGCGTTTTTGTCTAGCAACTCTAATGAACGAGCATTTTTGCAGTATGTTTTTACAGTCTTCATTTTTAATGATTGCCTGAACTTTGCTGTGTCTTGTTTTCCAACAAAATTCTAGTAATGCTTTGTAATGTCATGTGCCGATTTTTAGTAATGAAGTGTAGAAATAGTGTGTTTGTTTTTAAATTAGTTCAAATGTCATGATGAGCTGAATCTCATTAAGAGGTAATTAAGGTTTGGTTTAATGAGCCCGCCAAAAGCTGGGCTATTTATTTGCTCTAGCATTGTTATATTATTGTATCTGATGAAGCATAGTCTAACTATGCGAAAGCGCTCATCCTTGGTCCAAATAAAAGATTTTCTATATCTTTATCGTGGAAATGATTGTTTGAACTGTGACTACTTTGGAATTTGCCTACTCAAGAGTGTTGTTCGTGGTGACTGTTCTCATTTTTTGTACTCTACTATTGGATGTCTTTTTGGTGAGAACGTCTTCAGCTTTGGGTCGTGTTCTTTATAATTTGTTTGTTACCCTGTAGTATCTGTCTGGCTTAGCAGGTGCAGGGAGTAAAGAGTCAGGGGAAAGGCTGGACTCTGAAAATACATCATCTACAATGTCTAGAACAGGTGGTATAGCAAGGGGTCTGTGCTGAGGAAGAAGCAGAAAGTCTCTGAGCCTTTTCTTAGATTCAGAATAATCTTGGCTCTCCCAGTGGAAATGCTCCCTAATGGTATGCAGGGTTTCCCCAAAAGAATAATCCTCAGGAGGAGAGGCTGAAGGAATGGATTCTTCAGCATCAGAATCCTCATAGGGAAGCATGGAGTAATCCTGTTCAGAAGAGGAATCAGTGGAAATAGAAACCTGTTCAGAAGAATCATACTCGGTCTCTTGCCTAGGCCTCTTATCAGGAGGGGGATGGGAGCCCCTGATCAAAGTAATTAGGTCTTCGGCCATTCTGAGCATCTGTTTTTTAGGCATGGAAGTCTGAGTAGGAGAATGCTGTACTCGTTTCTTTGTCTTTAGAGCTGCTTTAGTCTTTGAAGCTGAAGAAGGCTTAATATATAGTTGTGTAGGTCTGAAAACACCCTCAGAAGCCGATGCCTGCTCAGCGGCTCCGGACCCATCTGAGGGAATGATTTCCAAGTGTCCAATACCTTGAGTATCCAGAGGCCCAGTTGGCTCCACGTGGGAGTCAGAAGTGGCCTGTGGCTCTAAGGTAGCGGGCGCCAGGGGCTGCGAAAGCGCCTCACTGAGAACCGGTGAATGGCCTAGCAGAGGCTTCATCGCCGGTTTTGGACCTCGGATGCCTATCCTTTTTCTTGTCCTTGCATTTTTTGTAAACTCCGGTTGTTGGCTGGTCTGACAGCATTATATAATTAAATCTTCAGCCAAAGTAATGAAATGCAAAATCAAACAGACGCTTGATAGTGCGTTGGTTAAATCTACCACAAAACCGACAGCTAGCAACATTGTGATCAGGGCCTAGGCAAGGAATACAGTAAGAGTGAAAATCCTTATGAGGTATTTGCTTCCCACAAGAAATACAATTGTTAACTTTTTCTGACACCAGTCTGGAGCAAGAAAAAAGTTTCCCCAATGGGGTACTTAGCTTTAATGAAGACTCCGGCTCTGAAATTTGGATTTGAAAATCTCAGGAGTCGGCCGACCGGCACTTGCGAACTGCTTTTGCTTCGGGCACCGTGCGGCAAGAAAGACTGGAGAAAATGGCGTCAGCTGCATCCTTTATACCCCTGGTGCACTGATGTCAGGGAAGAGGCGACAGCAACCGATGCCGGACCTAGATTTTGGAATTCTGGCCAACTGCGGGTAGCCTGCCAGCAGGATAACCCAAGAGTAATGACTGCAACAGTGAAACACGATGAACATCTGTTTTCCTCTAGACAAGTGAGGAAAGTTGAGTGCTGTAGTAATTTGTAGCTTATTTAATGCTTAGGCGTTCTAAACAAGTGCTGAGCTAAAAAGAAACAGATCTGATTGCTAAAACTAAAACTGGCTAGTTCTAAGGGAAAATTGGAAGAGCGGACTTTATGGCACCAGGAATACTTTAACCCTAGCAAAGCGGCGATGCATAAAGTGTTTTTTTTTTTTTTTAAGCTAATAACTACGAAAACAATGTTCCAGGTCAAAAACTTCAGTTCAGACTTAGCTGATGGTTCAAAGTGGGGCTGAGTCAAGGCCTGAGGTACAATATTTAGATTCCAATGTGGAGGAGGACCCTTTAAAGGGCGCCTGAGTAAGTAGGTTCCTCTGAGGAAAGGCTTTACAAAGCTTGGTAGAAGCTAAGGTAGAATTATTTACTCCTATATGAAAGTTGGAAATCAGTGCTGAAAAGGATATAAATTCTTTCTGCGTGTCCAATGAAACAAATCTTTTCCATTTACTTTTGTAAATTTTTCTAGTGGAAGCTTTATGGAAGATAACAAAATGTGACAGATGGGGGAAGACCCTGGGATATCTAACAATCAATGAAACTGGAGAAACCATGCAGTCAACTTGAGACCTGAAATGTCCAAATGAGTCATGCCTGTAGGAAGAGACAGAAGATCTGGAGTCGGATCCAGAATCCAAGGTAGATGTACAAGAGAAGGCCAAATTAATGGAAAACAGATATGACATGGCCAGTACGGATGCATGTGCTCTTCAATGAACAAGCTTTTTGAAGAAATTTGGGAGAGGGGTAACAGGGACTAGGTATAAAGGAGACCTGAGGGCCAGTAGTGAAGTAGAGCATCCCTCGTTTATTCTCCTAGTGGGGGAATCAGGGCAAAGAACCTGCTGCACTTGTTGAGGGGAGATGTGAAAAGGTCGCAGCATGGTTGGCCCCACTGATGGAACACCATCTCCACCACCTTTATGGCAACTGATGGCACATGAGGCATCAAAATAGACCTGCTTAACTTGTCTGCAATCATCCTGGAAAAGCTGCTATCAGAAAGTGATGACAGGAGATTGCCCATTACCCTATTCAACTTTTCCATAAAGAGGGTAAGATCTGATTTCCCCCTTGTTTGTTGTTGTACCAGACCACTGACATATTGTCCAGCTGAATCACAATAGTCCTGGTTGGGACAGTGTCTTGGAAGGCCTGTAACTCTAGGAGGACATCTCTCATCTCTAGGACACTGATGTGTGTTGGCCTCTTTTGGGGAGCATTTGCTTTGTACTGTCCTTCCCAAGAAGTGCCCCTCCCACCTGATATGACAGGCATCTGTGATCACAGTGGCCTTGGGTTGACAAGACAAAGGGACGGCCACTAGAGGAGGTCATTTTTGCAAGCTTTCCTTATTTTGACTTTACTGGATAATGGTTGTTGGATAATAGAGCACTGAGTTGCAACTGTTCATTGAAGGATTTTCATATGGAAACTTGCCAGTAGTACAACTGCGACAGCCACTGACATGGTCCCCAACGCTTTAAGTATCAGACGGGCTGAAAGAGAAGAACTCTGATCTTTTTGGAAATTAACTGTTTAAATCCAAGACAGAGAGACCAAGGGGAGAGACACTATTTGAGTGACTGCATTGAAAACAGGACCGATGAACTCCAGAGTTTGAGCAGCATTGAGTTGAGATTTATTGTAACTGACAGATATCCCCAGATGAAAGCACAGCTGGAGTAAGCAGTCCCATGTTTAAATTAGTTGATGCCTGTTTGGAATAGCCGATAGTCAGTCGACCAGATATGGAAACGCTCAGAATCCCCACAGTCTCAAGCGAGCTACAACTATCACCATACATTTGGTAAACACCATGGGGGGCTGTGATGAGACCAAAGAACTGGTAATGACTAGCTCCCAGCCATAAGCATAGATATATGGATTGTCTGTTCATGTTAATGCCACAGTACACATCCTGAAGATCTAGTGAGTGCATCCAGTCGTCCTTGTGCGGAAATGGCAGAAGGAACTGAATTCTGACCATCTGGAACTTTGCATTGTTGAACCAACTGATTTGCCAAGATCCAAGACAGTTCCCTATAGTCACTAAAAAGAATCTAGAAATACGTTCTCGACTCTCTCTGGTTGGGGGGACCTCCTGGATGACTCTTTTCTAGCAGCTTGTTTATTTCTAGGACTGCTGCTTCCCTCTTGGTGGAACATCGGGGATTTTGATACAAATGGGGGTGTATAGGAAAACAGTACGATATAACCTCTGGATATAATCATCTGCACCCATACATTTTTTGTCATTTTTAGCAAGGCTCTCTGGTGCACGGATAGACAGCCTCCAACTGCCTCCAGAGATGGAAAGTCAGGCCTCCTTTCAGGAGCACTGATAGGATCTGTCAGAGGAGGTATCTCTAGACCCCTGATTATGCGGACCCCCTCTGCTGCAGGGATGGCATCTTCCATTTGAATTCCCACTTCTGCCCCTGGAGAAACTGTTTTCACATGATCTTGAAAGGGACCCTGGGATTTCTTGAACCATATTTTTCTTCGTCCTTGTTTGTTCCTAGAAAAGGTCCAGTGAAGAGTCGAAAAAAAATATGCTCACGACAGGGTTTTCCCTTCCTGTTCATACCTAGAGTGTGTGTCCTTCACTTTAACGGCAAACAATGAGATTTTGTCAAAAGGAGCACTGACAGAAGATTAGAAGGGTTCTGCAAAATCATATCACCACATCCAGGCATGTCTCCTAATGGAAATGCCTGAACCCACCGCCCGTGAGGTACCTTAAGCAGCATGGGAGATAAGCCTCATGGACAAATTTGAAATAGGCTGTAGGGTAGCCATCTGAGTGGAAACGGCACTCTCTACCTCAGAGGATATGGTTCCAGAGACAGATTTGGAAAGCTTTTTGACCAAATCTCTCTGAAGTCTCATTAAATGTGCGAAATAATTCATCTCAAATTTAGTCTCTCAACAAGTGTGGAAGGAACCAGACACAGCTGAGTCAACCCTAAGAGACCAGAGAGGATCCTGGCACCACCTAAAGACAGACCATACTGGACTAAAGAAGTACCCATTGATGCCATGGTTGTAGCAGTGGCCCCTAAATATATGAGCTTATCAGTGAGCGTAAGTGGAGTCACCCAGGAGGTACATGGGCCAGACCTGAAGGCCTCCAGAAATACTGATTACATTTGGGAAGGGTTATCAGGGTACCAATCACACCTTTGTTTTAGGAGTTCTAAAATGTCTCCAAATCAGACATCATCAGGTGGTGATCAGGGAAACCCTTCACCTTTATCAAAATCAGTGTCCTCAATGACAGACTCTTGTGGAGAGTGCATCTCCTTTTGCCCTTCTTCTTCCGGGGGACCTCCTTGGTGGGGTCTTCCAAGGAGTTATAGGAAGAGAGATAACAATACCCTGTTGGGTGGCCTGGAGACTGGTTTGGGCTGGCTGTCCCAGTGGAATGGATGACTGAGGTTCCGAATGCAAAATTGAATGGGAATGGGAGGTCAGAACTGAGAGGACAGAGTTGTCTGAACTGTAGGTACAGAGACAGCTCTCTCCACTACCTCAAACGTGGAGTGCCTGGGAGAAGCAGAAACAGATGGATCTGACAAGACAGAAATCACCAAAGGAGGGAGTAAGAGCACAGCTATCCAATGCTGATAATCTGAGGGGAAGAGACCGCTCTGACAACTTTGGAATCAAATCTCATACCCCATAGCTAGTGCTGATGTTTTGGCTCCAAGAGTCATCCAACTTTGAAGTACTTGGAGTCTGACAGCTCAGACACCATCGGAGCAGAAAATGCTAATATCTCCGGATCCGAGGAAGATGACTCCAAGGCTTTCAGATTCAACGGCTCCAAAACTAAAGCATGGATAGGGGAAGGAGCTATAACTGGAGGTGTGGCTCTAAGGAAGTACTCCAGAACTGAAGGGGTCGAATCTGAAGGGACTCCCATTTGTATTTGCATCCTGAGGAAATTCCTCAACATCCTATCCACATCTGCTTCAGATAGACTCATGAATTCTGAAGGGCAGAAGCCGTAGATGAAGGTCTTGAGTATCGATGGGGGGACTGCTCCAGAAAGGAAGATGGAAGCCTAGAGGTTAATAGTCTCCAAAAACGAATGAGAATGGATCCTAGGTGATTTGTCAGATCTTGACTTTGGATCTGGCACATTTGGATAAGACATTTTTGTTTGCTCAACAGCAGGTTCCAAGGTTGGAGCCAAAGTCGACGTTAAACAGCGTTTTGGTGAGCTCTTACAATATTCCTTGGAAAGGGAATCACCCTTTTTCTCTAGTCTTTTGGGGGTTTGAGCCCCAGGAGCTATACATGAAGATTTCAAAGTAAACCCCCAAAGATTAACTTGTTTTTCCTATCAATTAGAACATGGGAGTTCAATCCCTTACAAACGTGACAATCGGTATCCAAGTGTCTCGGTTCTAAACAATAAACGAGTTCAGAATGTGCGTCAGAGTTTGGAATTTTGTGGCCACGCACCACACTTTTTAAGGGCTTTTCTGACATTGTTTATGTAAGTATGTCAGACACAGAAGAAAATGGGAAAGTGAAGGAGTTACCAACGATGACGACACAGAATGCTAAGTACAAAACAGAGACAGAACACCAACAAGTGTAATACAGACACTCGCAGTCACAGAATGAAAGTGGAACTAACATAAGAAAGAGTTAAAGGGAGGAGAACTAGAAATATATGAAAAAAGGTACACGAGTAAAGTGAAGGAGTTACCAACGATGACGACACAGAATGTTAAGTACAAAACAGAGACAGAATCCCAACAAGTGTAATACAGACACTCGCAGTCACAGAATGAAAGTGGAACTAATATAAGAAAGAGTTAAAGGGAGGAGAACTAGAAATATGATAAGAAAAAAGGTACACGAGTAAAGTGAAGGAGTTACCAATGATGACGACACAGAATGCTAAGTACAAAACACAGACAGAACACCAAGTGTAATACAGACACTCGCAGTCACAGAATGAAAGTGGAACTAATATAAGAAAGAGTTAAAGGGAGGAGAACTAGAAATATAAGAAAAAAGGTACACGAGTAAAGTGAAGGAGTTACCAACGATGACGACACAGAATGATAAGTACAAAAAGAGACAGAACACCAACAAGTGTAATACAGACACTTGCAGTCACAGAATGAAAGTGGAACTAATATAAGAAAAAGAGTTAAAGGGAGGAGAACTAGAAATATAAGAAAAAAGGTACACGAGTAAAGTGAAGGAGTTACCAACGATGACGACACAGAATGCTAAGTACAAAAAAAGACAGAACACCAACAAGTGTAATACAGACACTCACAGTTATAGAATGAAAGTGGAACTAACATAAGAAAGAGTTAAAGGGAGGAGAACTAGAAATATAAGAAAAAAGGTACACGAGTAAAGTGAAGGAGTTACCAACGATGACGACACAGAATGCTGTTAAGTACAAAAAAGAGACAGAATCCCAACAAGTGTAATACAGACACTCGCAGTCACAGAATGAAAGTGGAACTAATATAAGTAAGAGTTAAAGGGAGGAGAACTAGAAATATGATAAGAAAAAAGGTACACGAGTAAAACAGAGATTAAACTCACAGACTTTCATGATCTTAGGAAAGCCTACAACTCGAAAGTTTGCAATCTGTCTGAACTAGTGGTGGTAAATGCGACTGAGGTATGTTAGGTGACTAGGGCATTATGGGTAAAGGGAGAAGAAGCTCAAGAGTTCAAGTGTTCTTTAATCTGGAAGAAGGGGCCAAGTCAGATCAGAGGACTGGATCAAATTCAACAGTTGAGGAATAAATGAAAATATTATCAGATCATGAATTTCAATGTTCAAGAGAATGCAAACCATCCCTTTTCCAAAATGCAAGGACACATTCAATATTTTAAACCAAACGAAACAAAAAAATGTAAATGCTCACAAACATTCTTGTAAAGCAGACCAGGAAACCAAGGATAAAAATTAAGTGTTTTCATTCTTCATTCAATCAGAACTTCGTCAGAACAAAAAAGATCCACAACTTTCCATTTTTATACAAATCTAAGAAGTCACATGACAGACTAACCAATGAGATAAATAAATACTCCATTAAACTGATGTGCCCTAAAATATCATACTACTAAAGATACTACTGCTCCAAAAATGTACAAGTATATACAAGTGTCTAAAGACATATAAATGGTATAAACTAATTCATATAATATATTTATAATCTTTGAGCTAATAAAAAAACATTTCATATTGATATATTCATTTAGTCCTATTTTTTTATCTGCTGCCAGTCTTATTTGACATTGTTTCTTTACATTCAAGATGTATATTACAATCTTCCTTAAATGTATTAATTCTGACAGTAACCAAATCAAAAAATGAGAACTTCTTAAAATTAATACATTCCTTTGCATGTTTAGCTAAGGCGATATTAAAATCATCCTTCTTGATAGCTGTGGTGTGTTCATAAATTCTTTTGAAAGTTTTCTTATTGCCTTTCCAACATAAAAACAATCACAAGCTTCACAGGAAGCTAAATACACTATACCAATTGAATTACAATTAAAATAGCATTTTGCCCACATTCGTTTACTGACACTTAAATGTTTGATGTGTCGCTAATATATCTCTAAAACTGATTTTAAACTATTTCCATTGTCACTAGTGACTGAAGTCTTGCACCTAAAAACGTATGACAAATCTTTGCTAACCAATACAATTTTCCAATTATCTGCTAAGATTATCTTTGATTACCCATGTCGTGAGAAATTGGTTAAGAAAATGACCCTATTAAAACTACTTTGCTCACTGTAATTTGTGTGATAATTTTACATTTCTCTCATTTAATGCTGTACTATTCATTTTTAAAATAGGTTTAAATTTGTTTCGCCTCAAAAGTAATACTTGACTCATAACGTTCTCTAGAAATTCAGTGTTATAACCTCTTTCAAGAAATATCCTTTTTACATTATTTGCATCTACTAAATATGTTTCATCATTATTAGTGAATCTACTGTAATGAATTGTCCTTTCACCACATTTATTTTCATGTGCATTAGGTAGTGACTTTGTGCAAATAGCTGTTAACAAAAGTGCCCTTTCTAAACACTTTACTTTCAAAATCCTCCTTTTACTTTTATTTAATGTGACTGTTAAATCCAAAAAGTTAACAACTACACCCTTACTGTTTAAAATGAAATTCAAAAAGTTAGTACTCTTGTTTAAATCCACAAAAAAAAAAAGATCAAGTTCTTCTGGTGTACCACCCTAATAATAAAACAACTCACCAATGAAATGTTTATAAAAGAATACATGTTTGAATAAAAAATGGGTTTTAGAAGTTCCTCTTCCCACCATGCCATCACTAAGTTTCAAATACAGGTGCTACCCTGGCATCCATGGTTACTCCTTTTATCTGATACATTTATTTTAAAATGTAATAATTTTCCTAAATTATTTCCAGGAGTAAACAAACTGTGTTTATGTGTGTGTAATTAAGTATTTTCTAATATACTCCACTCCTTGCTCTCGGTGAATACTAGTGCATAATGCTGTTACATCTGTTGTCACTAAGTAACTATCCTTGTCATGCACTTTACAGTCTCGTATTAGTTCCAATAAATGTCAGGAGTCCCTCAGACAAAATTCAGGTCCGTGTTCTATGGGATTTAGAAACAGACAGAAATGGGTTCAGTTTTAAAAAATCTGGTGCCTCAACTAGTCTGAAAGGTGGCTTTGATTTACCTTTATGAATTTTTGGTATACCAAAAATTCTAGCCATTTTACTGTGCTCTAATTTGAAGAGTCTGAAGTTTAAAGCCTATATAACCTTGAGTAGCTTATCTCAGAAAAGCTTTAATAATATCAAAATTAGTGACTTCTTTATAACATTGTTAAGCATGAAAAACAGCTTGTTTATAATCATTGGTGTTTATAATTACTAATCCATTCATAACACAAATATTTTCATTGACTGTTAAATTGTGTAAAGCTTTCCTTTCTCTTTCAGACAAATTAAAAACAACTTGCAACTACTGACATTATTTAATTTTTATGTTAAATTAGTTTCACATACATTAAAAACTTGTGAAGTAAAATGCAAAACTGCAGTGTAAGTATTGTGTTTTGTGAACCCCTTATCTTTTTGTGAGAAATATAGAACATCATACAATATATGATGTAAAATTAGCTTTCTAATATATAACTTAAGATCAATCAAAACTTTTGTTAAATTCCCTTTTAGGGAGGGAATTAAAGAAAACCCTTTTTCAAGAACTGATACACAATTACCATTTAGTTCAAAATCACCTAAATTCCAATTTTTGTTTTTATAAAGCTGGGGGAATGTTTCTTCCATAAATACATATGCAGACATTGTCACACAAGAAAAAGCAGCCACATCTGCTTCTTCTGTCCCTTTTCCAAAGAACAGTCCAGTGATAAAAGGGACACAATTGCAAACAAACAAATGGAAACATTAAGGAAAGGGGAAAAAAGATGACTGAATCCAAACACATTTGGAAATTAAGGGTGTATAGAACATGTGTCTTGTGTTTTTTTTCATCTGTTACATACGTTTGTCTATGGATTCATTACTTAAAGCAATCTCAAATGCCTTTGACAACATTAAATTTGATTCAAAAAGCCATCTCCTCTGAAAGCTTCACTGCAAATTCCAGTTTTTATTTGTTTCACCCAGACTTGAGCCATATTCAGAGTTCAGATCACAGTGTTAATTCAGCAATGTAATGTATCACTGTTCTATCAGGTAGCTGGATGCATTGACTTTAAAAATATCTTTCTCAGACACCAAAGACTTTTTCTCAAAATGTCTCTTCAACATTTGAATGACTTTTCTGTAGGATCTGTGTTTAGGTTTTTATATCTGAACATGGCTCCAGAGTAAGCCATATGTGGACATACCCATAATATTGAATACTTTTGCAGTGGGTTTCTCCACAGGAATGTCATTAGCCACAAAACTATTCTAGTCTTCACAAACAGACCATGCCTTCTTTTTTATTTATACTCTTGGATTCTTCACAGATAAGCAATTGAAAATCAAATATTTATATCCTCCAGTGCCTGTTTACTGTCAACCTTCTGCATACAGCTGGCCCATTAATCAGTCTGTGTGGCATGAGCCAATTGTGGGAAACCATCATTCAGGCAGCCATCATGAGTTTTTCCTCATCTGGCTCTGACTCATCCCCTGGTAGACAATGTGTACATCTGCAGATGAAAAGGCCTACTACACCATGTCCCATTAAACTACTGCAGGAACACAGCTTAGCAGAGCCATATACAAGTTCCTGGTCCATATGCTGCATGGCATGCACTTCTCTCCCAGTAGGTGACAGACCACTTTTCTCTCCCTCAGGATGGTGGGAGTAGGGGGCAGTGCTGGCTCCTCCTCCCCTTAACTGGCTCTTCCAGCACCTAAGCATCTAATAAATCTCAAGTCATCTGGACTGTAGTCAAGGCTTCAAATCTCTCTGTATAACACACAGCTGAGAGCAACCAACAATCTTAACACCTTTTCATCTTGTATTTCACACATTTTGAAGAAACATAAACATGGCTAGGATTAAAGCAGAAAGGACTTTAGTACCAAGCACTGTATACATAAGTGGTCACTTTATACAGGTGTGCATACCACAGGTACTTATAGTATTCTTGTGAAATGTATGTCTATCAGCACCTAATGAATTTAAAATGATACAAATCTACTGCATGCTTCAGATGCCAAAATAACTTGTGTTCCCTGTGTAACAGAGCTTCAGACTGACGGCTTCTGCAAGTAAGTAAATAGACTCTTCACATGCATATTTCTCTTGAAATGTGGTCATAAAACAGATATTCACCTGCTAATACTTATTATATGGAATGAATACAGCACTGATCCTTACAATGTCATAATGCATAGAATGACTGAAATGATGATCCATGCAATGTCATATTATATGGAATGATTGTAGCAATGATCCATCCATCCATCCACAACCCCTTTTTCCCATTTCGGCACATCAGGTAGGGGTGTCACTTCAACAGTGAAAATCATCTGAAGCCAAAGTTTACACCACCGGGTTATGATGAATCTCAAGCAATTCTGATTTGGGAAAAGGTTTTATAAAACCAACACATGGTTCTGCCACTCAAGTGGCATTTCTGCCCCCCCCCCCCCCAAAAAAAAAAAAAGTACTCAGACCAAAGAACACACAACACAAAAAGGGAAATAACTAAAACACAAATTATGTATTAACAATACTGCAAATAAGGCAAAGAGCACTTACCCTGACTGGCCATAAAGCCATCTTTGAATGGAATCACTGAAAGAACTGGGGCACCAGATCTGTGAAAGGTCTGTAAGGGAGAACTGAACAAAAAAAGAAACACCACTTTAAGATCACAACTACAGGAATCAATACACTACTTCAAAAGGTGTGCCCCCATTTAATACTTTTTCCTAACCAGTCTTTAGCTACATAAAAGGGCATCAAACTATTTTCAAAGGTCACAGTGCACATATATTTTTTTTTTAATAAAAACTGTACAATTCTTTTCTTGGGTAAATTTATGCAGTGGCTTATTTTAAAATAATTTATCCATTTTAGTAAACTTCTTAATCCAGTTTAAGAAGACAGAGCACCACAGTATACTGAAGAGCAATATGGACATGGCAAGATACAAGCTCACTGCACAACAAAGAATTTACTCTGACGCAGAGGGATGGAGTCCTTACTGTGACAAAGGTGACCAGAGTTCAAGTAGTAACCTCAGCAATGGAAAATCTAGGCAAGGGGTGAGAGAAATGAAGGGGCATGGCCTTCTCTCCTCTCTCCTGGGGGGTGGAGGTGTATATGTGCACTTGGGGGAGCACATGGAGCAGTGCAACTTCCCTAATGGAAAACAGGAAAACCACCACCCATGATTTGGGAGGAGGGACAGGGCTGTTTGGAGGAATACCCCTTACAGAAATAAGGGACTGACCTCCACAGTCAACCATCTCCTCTTCACTGCACTTCTCTGGGTACAGATTAGGGTAAAAAAAAAAAGAGACCGAAAAATATTTGAGCCACCTCTAATGGCTTTTTTAAATGATGGCCCCTTATCATCAGTGCAGAGAAACAAATGAGTGGGTTGGCTGGGAGGGGGCTGATGAGCAGCAGACTGAGGGGGACAGAGTACAGAAAAGCAATAAAGCAGACAAAGAGTGCAGAACATAGTTAGAGGGCAGAAATTATCACTGGATCCTCATGCTGTGAGGCAGGAGCACTGAATCAATGCATCACCAACGGCCAGGTTGCTTAGGTACTGCAAACTTGTATGAAATGACAGGTACAATGGTAGTCGGCAGCAATTTTTACTTACCTATTAACAAGGTTAAGTAGACTAGATTGAGGAATGTTTCCCTGATCATATATTACATAACTAAATAAATGCTGCACTCAACGCTGTGATGCTCCCTGGTAAAATCACTCATTAAAAACTTCTTGATCTTATTGTGGAGGAATAAGACAAATGGCTACATATATTCATATTTTGATCTGTTTTAATTACCAAGTAAAAAATGTACAAACTTAAAATTAGCACGATACAGAAAATGTTTGTGTAATGTGAACACCTGCTTTAAATGAAGTATAGGTGTGTAACACTGCAGAATGAGGAATGGAACTTTACATCTGTTTATAACACAGCTGCAGAAAGAAATGTGGTGCAATTAAATTGTAAAAAAAAAAAATCCATGAAACACAGACAGTGTCTGTAATCTCAGATCATTCTTAGAGCTATCTCAGTTATTAACAGCAGAACTACAAACATTTTCATCGTTAGATGCCAAATGCACACAACTTACAAGAGCTTAAATCCCCACTGCTGTCACCAAACCTGTTATGCAGGGGTTAGGAGCCGTGATTCCCATGAGAACACAACCAATTACACATATACAGGTGTGACTGGCCTTAGACGCTTACCACAAATGTGATAAAATGTCCCAGGTTATGGCCAACACCTGCCACACTCAAATAAGGTTTAAACTCTTTACATATAACACAGGGCTACAATCACTTCCTCTCCAACATTTCACCAATCTCAATATGGGCCCAATGCCATCTAATGCAGGCTTACCAACTGTAGCCAAGACTAAATTATTTTTATACAAATTTGCACTTATTACCTTGCAGGTGCTACTAATACCTCTCCAATAACAGTGCTCCTTTTCCTATGCTCACGATACATTCTGCCACAAAGTATATCCATCTACTATTAAGGTCTCCGATACTGAAGACTGCCAGTAAGCAAACTAATACAGCAACTTACAGCTTATCAGTGTCACTTGAAAACGAGTGAAATCTGCTACACAGATGCTGAGAAGTCACTCTTCATAAACGGATAAATATGCCACCAGTCACTAACTTTTATAAATTAAATAATTTAACACTTATCAGAAGAATCAGGTAACACCACAACCAAATCAAAACACAGAAACCAGTAAATTAACTACAAACAGAAGGAAAGAAGGAAAGGTGCATGATGGGAAAACACAACAAAACTGGTGAAAACTTAGTAATAAAAAACTGACAAGAAAAAAAAACTGCTGGGCAGAGCCTGAAAAAGGTCCATGGAGATCAGATCAGTGCAATACCCCAGGAACCAAACAAACAAATAAATGTGTGGTAAATGCAAAGACACTGACACTGCGATAGTGAAATGCTTTGTGAAACTTGAGGCCACCCAATACAGAGAGTCCATTCCCACATCTTCCTCATCATCCCCACCCAGGCAATGAAAATCAAAATCTCTCATGCACTGCTTGAAGGCAGGACTGTCTTACTAAATGCAAGCCTCTGAGATGGGCTCCTAGTTTAGAAAGACCTCAGGTCTGCCACCATTGGAGCACCAAAGTCAGAAAATCCCTTGATGACATTACTAGAAGCCAGCCATCTGGATGAGGGAAAACACGGAGGTTCCCTTACCTGCAAAGCCTTCATTACATACGTTAGCTCGCTGCTAAACACACCAGATGCGCATACCAAAAACAGCAGTTTATATCGTAGTTAAACCATCTCAGACACCAATGTGTCAGCCAGAATCCATCAGGTCTGGAGATCGCATTCAGCTGACCAACTGCAGCACATGCATAATTTACTGGTCAGTCACCATCTATATCTAAGCGTACTGGATGTGCCTGTCGAAGACACTGAAGTCCATGATACACCAGAAGTCTCCTTTCCGTAGGTAGAAAACAGCCACTGATGACAAACCAAAATGAACAGTGAAATGACAAGTTTAATAACAAAAGACAAAATGACTTAGCGCTTTCACCAGAAAAATACTGGCTTCTTCAGAGTCATTTTAACAAATGAAATAAAACACATTTACAGCATCACACCCCTGCTGATAGGTACAATGGAAAATGTAACAACCAATCTACCATAGATATTCCTTTCAATATGCAAATGATCTCATTTCAATTAAAACAAAATAAAAAGTATAAATTAACTTACAAACATACTTATAAACAAAAATATTCACAATTAATATGTATATGTATATACCAATGTGTAAATAATAAAATGTTCTCATAGAACTACATCTGCTTAAATTTAAATTTTAAAATAGGCATCAAAGAAACACAGTCATTCAGACCAGGAAATTTCAAGGCATTGAGCCTAAGTTGCCATTCATTTTCTAAAACACCTACTTTGTTAACGAAGTCAACACCCCTTCTCAGTATTGATAACTCTATCTACCACAAAAAACAAAAACCTTTTAAAACTGGAGCATGTATTGGTGTGTAAATAAAGTGCATTGTGTACATCCTTTCTCTTAATAGATCTTAAATGTTCAGATATCCTATCCCTTAGTCTACGGGTTGTCTTACCAACATAAAATGCCTCATGCTGTACAAGAGGCAACGTAGACTAAGTTTTTAGTGTTACAGTTACACTACTGAATTTCTTAAGTTTACTTACACTTGGAATGATGAAGTAATTAACTTTTTGGATTTAACTATTAGTAAAACCACTGAAGGTCTTTCCAGTAATATATTTAGGAAGGAGACTTATTCCAATTCTCTGCTGGATTTTGAAAGTTGCCACCCTTCTTGGCACCAGAGAAAGGGCATACTGAAGGGGCAAATGGTTAGAACCTCTAGATTACTTAGTGATGATGACACTTTTAGAAAATATTTTTTTAAATTGATTGGAATGTTTTTAGAACAAGTTTATCCCCTTAAATTATTACTTAAAATTAAAAAAGAAGTGATGAAGAAAAGGGGAGCACATTATATTCCTAAAGTACAACAACAGGGCACATGAATTGAGTGCAAGTTTAAGAAACTTATGGAAATCTTGCTTAAGTGACCAGAATAAGGCAATTTTAGGTATAGAACCATTGATTGTATATAGCAGAGGTGAAAATTTAAAAGTCAATTTCAGAAAGGGAAGGTAAATCATACAAAAAATCATGTACGAAAAAATGTGGGGCATGTAAATGGTGTAGATTTATTACTGAGGGATCCTACTTGTGTGTTTTTGATTATAAATACACCATAGCATGTCCAGGGCAGTGTAACTGTAACACTAAAAACTTAGTCTACGTTGCCCCTTGTACAGCATGGGAGGCGTTTTATGTTGGTAAGACAACCCGTAGACTAAGGGATAGGATATCTGAACATTTAAGATCTATTAAGAGAAAGGATGTACACAATGCACTTTATTTACACACCAATACATGCTCCAGTTTTAAAAGGTTTTTGTTTTTTGTGGTAGATAGAGTTATTAATACTGAGAGGGGTGTTGACTTGGTTAACAAAGTAGGTGTTTTAGAAACTGAATGGCAACTTAGGCTCAATGCCTAGAAATTTCCTGGCCTGAATGACTGTTTCTTTGATGCCCATTTTAAAATTTTAATCTAAGCAGATTTAGTTCTATGAGAACATTTTATTAATTACACATTGGTATATACATATCAATTGTGAATATTTTTGTTTATAAGTATGTTTGTAAGTTAATTTATACTTTTTATTTTGTTTTAATTGAAATGAGATCATTTGCATATTGAAAGGAATATCTATGGTAGATTGGTTGTTACATTTTCCATTGTACCTATCAGCAGGGGTGTGATACTATAAATGTGTTTTATTTCATTTGTTAAAATGACTCTGAAGAAGCCAGTATTTTTCTGGTGAAAGCGCTAAGTCATTTTGTCTTTTGTTATTAAACTTGTCATTTCACTGTTCATTTTGATTCGTCATCAGTGGCTGTTTTCTACCTACAAAATGAGGAAGTACCTTCCACAGCAACTGATGATAATGTGTGTCGATTCCTACAGATCTGCACAGGTGGCTTTGTTTCAAACTGCAGCTCTTTTGTAAAGGCAGACCTTACAGCTTTAAGACATGGCCATCCATAACCATATGTAGAGTGAACTGAGCATGCTGCCCTGGGCAAAGAATGAGCACAGTCAAAGGCATACCAGCCTGCTGCCCTGAAAAGAATGAGCATAGTCAAAGGCGGCCAACATGGAAACCCACCAAAAAAGCCACCATGAACTTATTGCTCAACAACATGAGAAAGATTAGAAAGCTTTTCCAATGTCTGATCCTCTAGGGACTACAGCATGGACAGGTAAGACAGTACGTGGATCCAACTCCCAACTTGACAAAGTAAAACACCCACTGAGGTCCAAAACCTAAGGCTCCTAATCACATCATAAGATTTAAAGAAGACATGTCCTATGGGATATATGCTGCATGTCAGCGATCATAGAGAAATCTGCTCTTGTATGCTTTGAAAAAGATCTTAATTCATTTGACAGGTACCTGTACAAGGCAATTTTCCTGACAGCAGAAGTGCTACCCAAATGCTACAAAGCTATGGAGATAATTCTTTTAAGCACAGGCTCCATGATTGGGATGGCATAAGTTCATCTTTCTCCAGATACTTACTCACATTTTCGTGGGGAAAGGAAAGGAGACCACAAGACAGGTTTCTCGAAAGAAAGAATCATCTGGAGGAAGCTAGAGTGGCAGATGATTCATTATAGCAAACTCTCTGTGTAATTTCTCCAAGTATCTTGGGTTTCTAATACCTTGATGGGAATGGACCCCATTCCTAAGGCAAGTTCATGAAATTAGCATTGTTTAAATTTTTCTTATCAAAAGTGTTCATTGCAGTCCTCCTGCAATTCATTTGGAGTTGCATGTATCGGTAGGATAGCTAAACCCGACTGTAATTTTTCCTTATAGGAATATAGGATCTGTTGCTCCTTGTACTACTGGAAGTGTCTGGATATCCTTCCTCCACACTACTCTTATATTTTATTGACTGTGTGTCTCGGTAAATTAGACACTGTAATCACTGGGTGCAGCAATTCCAATGATCAATGCTACTTCTATTTTTATTTCATGGAATACTATAGCTGGTTTTCTCGCATTATTTTTTTTAACTGTTGGTAATAGGTGATCACGTGATATAACCTTCTACATTCTCTGTAATGCTTTGTGGCTCATGTTTCCAATGCTTCCCTGCTACCTCTATACTGTAGTGTTTGCATAATCCCCAGGGCAACAGTCCTACCACATTATTGTACCTTTCAGTAAACAGGCCTCTGCCATGAGTGTACCACACCCAGCAACAAGATGTGTTTACAGAACCTGCATTTATCTGTTTCTTCCACATGTTTAATGGACTTTGTAAACCAATGTGTACACAAGTCCACTCTCTCGGAGGTAAGGATGTCCTACAAATCCTCTTCTTATGCTGACAGGATGAGAGATGACTGCCCTTATCCTAGCTCTGGGAATGGATGTGGCCCTACTTGGCCAAGTAAGGAGTCAAGCAGATGACAGAAAGTGCTTAAGATCAGGCAATAATGCAGAAACATTCAAGGATACACTGCTGATGATGGAGCAGGGACAGAATATGCTTGCTTGGGTCTCAGTCCATGCCCCTTAAAGATGCGTTATCATAGCCAAAAGGACAGGCTCCCACCTTACATCAAACAGATGCCTGACCTGCAAAGCCCTGATGCATTCTGTCCATTCTAGACCACTGAGCTCAGTCTGACCTGTGAGACAGACTTATGAGAAGGAGTAACCTCCAAATAACTACTGGAGAACTCAAAAGGATGACTGTAGGGGAGTACACTGGTCGCAGGTGAGGTTCTGCTGCTCACTCAGGAGATGGACCATCCTGGAACATACCATAAAGGTGGCTTCTGTGAATACATCTGTCATAGGGCCCACATTGTCCTTCAAAGTATGAAGTGGACACTAACCAGACCATTCACTAAAAGAGGAAGACAGACTATTGTCTGAAAAACTAAGTAAAAAATAAATAGAAGTTATGTACTTACCATAACTTGGCGTCTGTGTTGTCCAATTTCATTATGCATCACAAATAGGTTTTTGGATCCATCCTCGGATCCAATCTAGCCATTTCCTAGACGTACAATCTGAGCCTCAAACTCTTCCCTCTCCCATGATGCCCCACTCCTCCTCAAATCCTCAGATCAAGTTTGCTGCCCCTTCCTCAAGATGGTTATCTCAAAGATAAAAGAAATACAGAAGCAAAAGGCCTACTCAACTCCAAACTAGGAACCAGTGGGTTCCATAATCCTCTAGGTCGCTCTCAGCTGTGCAAGCAGCGGGAAGGAGGGTGGGATGTGATGAATAATGAAACTGGACAACACGAATGTCAAGTTATTCTAAGTACATAACTTCTAATCTGATGTTGCCCACTTCATTATGCATGACTAATGGGTCAGAGTCCCCAGCTACACAAACCTTGGGAGGACCTCAAGGAAGGACATGCCTGAGCAACGCAGAACCAAAGGATGCTCTGTTCCTGGAAATGATTTCTAGGTTTGCAGTCAGACACAAACGTATGGGCTGTGGACCAAGTTCTACCAGAGAAAGCTGAACAAGTCGACATTGATCTGGTGGAGTGGGCTGTAACTGGATGGGGAGAAGTTGTTTGCCTTGCTGAGAGTAAACTGTGGAAATGCATTTCGTAATCCATTTTGCTAAAATAATCTTAGAGACAGCCTGTCCCAACCTGTTAGGTGAAAAGGCAATGAACAATTGCTCTGATTTTCTATGAGGTCTGGTCCTATATAGAGAGAAGCTTAACTGTCTGTAAATGTCCAAAGAATGTAACATGTGTACACCTTTAATGGAGTAATTGGAAAGAACACAGGTAAATGAATGGTTCAAGTCACGTTTGCCTTCAAGGCAACCTTTGGAATGAAGGAAGGATTTCTCCTGAGAGAAACTCTATCCTTGAAAAAGGTTATGTAGAGTGGTTGACAAGACAGAGTCTGCAATTCTGAAACTTTTCTGGCTGACATAATAGCCACTAGAAAGGCAGTCTTCCATTACAAATACTTCAACTCGCAAGAACTAGCAGGTTCAAAGAGTTTCTGTGCGAGACATTGCAGTACTAAAGATTCCAAGGAGGAGAAGGATCCTTGATTGGAGGTGTCAGGTGAAAAATCCATTTTAAGAATGCCCAACAGAGTCTGGAAGAAGAAAGGGTAGAAAAAAAAGCTAACTCCCTTCCCAATCTGGAAATTAGTGATGGCCGCAAGTTTTACCTTTATGGTAGAAAAACTTGCTCCCTCATGAAAAACATAAGAACATCTGCAACTGAGGCTGTAAAAGGGTCTATATTCCTATGTGAAGCCCAGCTGAAGAATCATTTCCATTTGCTACAATATACCTTCTTAGTGGAGGGCTTTTGAGAAGCAAGAATAATGCCAAAGACAGGTGAGGGGAAGCCTGGACTTTAGTAAAATTACTGGAATTAGAGAAACCAAGTGGTTAGTTTGAGGGACCGAAGATTGGGGACCTGTCATTTTGTCAGATGTGAAATGAGATCCTGTCTGGGATCCAGTATCCACAGAGGATATTTGTTGTGAGCCCACAGAAAGGGGAACCAAACCTGATGAAGCCAATGAGGATCAATGATGATAAGACTGGTCTTTCAACCTGTTGGCTTTATCAGAGGATAAGCATACAGAAGATCCGGGGGCAATCGTGGACTACAGCATCTCTGGGTGACTCCTCAGCCAAGGGATCAGAGCAAAGTACTTGCTGTATTTGTTGTTTAGGGGGGTGGCAAATAGATTGCAGCAAGGTGGCCCCAACAGCTGAAAATCTCATTCGCTAATGACTGATTCAGGGACCACTCATGAGGACTCAAAATAGACCTGCTCAACTTGTCCGCCAGAATGCTGGATTCTCCTGGGATGTGCACTGCAATAAGAAAATGGTTTGAAGCAACTGCCTATTCAAAGGCTCTCACAGCCTCTCTGCAGAGCAGGTAAGATTGGGTTCCCTATGCTTGCTGATGTACTATACCACTGACATGTTGTCTGTCAAGACTGCAATCATCCCCAAAGGAAGGCAGTCCTGAAAGGTTTGCAATGTGAGGAGGATCTCCCTCGTCTGCAGGAAGTGTGTGAACTTTGGTCTCTGAAGGGGACCACGTGCCTTGGACCATCCTACCCTGTAAATGCCCCTACCCAAACAGTGAAGCGTCCGTGGTCACTGTAGCCAAAGGAAGGGGAAGGACAAAAGGCCTATCTACATGAAGATCATCTGTGAGAATCCACCATTGCAGCTGATGCCTGCAAGTTGGAGTAAGTTTGATCAGAACTGATAATGGGTGATACCTGATGGACCCCTGAACCACCACGGTCCACTGGAGAACTCTCATGAAGAACCTGGCTAAATGCACCAGCAGAATGGCAGTTGACATGGAGCACAAGATTATGAGAACTAGGACAGCTGAAGGAGATGGTGTGCCTAGTAGACATTGTACCTGCTACCTGCTCTCTGACAAACAAGAGCCTCTGTAAGGGAAGAGCTGCAACTTGTGTTACCGTGTTCAACTGAGTCCCAATTAATTTGATGTCCTGGACTGGGACCAGCTTAGGTTTTGCCATGTTTACTGCGATTCCCAGGTGGCAAAAAAATGCCCAACATCACCTGAATCACCCGTTGTAACTGATGCCTTGTGGGTGCCATTAGGAGCCAATCGTCCAGGTAGAGGAACACCTGGAATCCTTGCAGACGGAGATGCCTTGTGACTACTGCCATGCACTTGGTGAACTCCCAGGGGCAGTAGTGAGACCAAAGGGCAGTGCCCTGAACTGATAATGATCAGACTCCAGCTGGAAGTGTAGATATCTCCTGGAGTGCCTGTCTATGTTGATATGATAGTACGCATCCTGGAGATCCACCAAACACATCCAGTCGTTCTTGCGCATAAGCGGCAAAATGGATTGTACCGTAACCATGCAGAATTTTGTCTTCTTGACAAACCAATTCAAACTGCTTAGATCCAGGATGGGTCGAAGGTCCCTGGTCTTCTTTGGCACTAAAACGAAGTGTGAGTAAGTTCCACATCCGCGTTGTTCAAATGGGACACGCTGGATGACTCTTGTCTGCAAGTTTTTGTACTTCTAGAAGGGCAAGCTCCCTCTGACTGGGTGCTATGTTGGGGAGATGCTCCCCTGTGTGGGAAGGAGGAAGGGAAAAGGGAATATAGTAGCCTCTGGATATAATGTTTAACGCCCAAGCATCTTTTATTATGTCTGTCCAGGCTGCTGCGTGCAAGGATAGGCTGCCCCTGACTGCCTCCAAAGTAGGACAGTCAGGCAGCACATCAGGAGCGCTGAAAGGGCTTGACAGAGGAGGGTTCCCTGAAGCCCTGAGCTTAATAATTAACTTTAGGTTAGGTTGTTAACTATTTAAGAGAAAGCTAAGAGAACAGGAGGTTTTGAAAAAAATTTGAAAAGCAGTACCTACCCTGGAGAGAGGTTCGCAGTCGTGTATGTCCGTAATGGCAGCAAACGAGATCTGAGGATTTGAAGAGGAGTGGGGCATCATGGGAGAGGGAGGAGTATGAGGCTCGAATCGCATGTCTGGGAAATGGCTGGCTTGGATCCGAGGATGGATCCAAAGACCCATTTATGATGCATAATGAAATGGACATCAGATTATGATAGTTTACCTACATTTTAATCGATTTACTGAAAGGTGAAAAAGCTGGTACAGCTGATCGAATATCCGCTATACGAGGATTAGCAGCTTTTCTTCCCCTAAGATCACAGAATAGCATGGATTGGGGAATTTGCCCTTTCCTCACTGTACTGCAATCTTGAAGTTGGTATACATAATTAGCAGGGGTAAAGCAACACTTTGTTTGTGTGTATGTGTGTTTTTTTGTTTGTTTGAGCAAATGGATTTCAAACTTTTGGGATTCCATGCATACATACATATATGCATATGTAGTATATGAATCTTAATCGTATATTCAGATAAATGAAACTTGGAAAATCAAGCAAAACTGTTCAATCTTCAAATCATTGAAAAAAAAAAACGAAAAACAAATTAACAGTATCCAGGCCTAGGCAATACATGACCACCGAATGAACTGTTTTAACCAATACTTTGTCCATCACTTCCTAACTTTCAAATTTCCCACTCTGCATAAATCCTTATCCAATAATATCAGCATAAAATGGAGGATTCTAGGCTAAGTAGAAAAGAACAGGACAGATGCTGGAAACTGGTTCTGTTGGGAGGGTGGCCTAATGGTTAAGGTGTTTGCCTTACAAACACAAGGTGCACGGTTCGAGTCTCACAAGGGATAATTGGCTAGGCTTAAAATGGCTCACAAGAGCAGTTAGCTTAGTGCTAATCTATGAACCTATGTGCTCACAACACTTGCAGAGAACTTATGAAGAGATGATGGACCATCCCTATATAATGGACATCAGGCTTATTCATAGGCTGGGGTGGTATCTTCTGTGGTTCAGCAAACAGCACGACTCATATATATAAAAACTTGCTACAAAATACCTAAACATAAGCTCTTCTTCACTTGGAAAGTAAAATGCCTAGTCAAAAACACCAGGTCTTAGCTTCAGGCAAGAAAAAAGCTATAAAGTGTGAAATATTGTTCACTGATGAGTAGTCCAGTTACTGAAACTGCCAGTAAAATAATAGTCTAAAAAAAGAAGTTATGTACTTACAATAACATTCCATGTGAGTTGTTCATCTCGCCTTCATTCTTTACTGATGGGTTCAGAGCCGAACCCCTGGCTCCGAATCGGCCAATTGCAAACCTCGAGGTCTTCAAATAGCTCGAGGCCAAGTCCCTATCCCATGATGCACCTAGAGTTACCTCAGATCTTGTTTGCTGCATGTAATAATACCATATGTCATTCTTTCACTCCCAAGAGAAAGATATAGAAGGGATTGAGCTACCAGGATGGATCAAGCATCTCTGTCATCTAACAGCCCAGGATGGGGTAGGAGGGAGGGACGTAAGAATGAAGGTGAGATGAACAACTCGCATGGAAAGTTATGGTAATTACATAACTTTTTTATGTGAAGTTGTTCTATCTTGCCGTTTATTCTTTACTGATGGGTAGTGTCCCAAGCACCATCAACCTTGGGTGGCTCACGGGAGTATCCAAAGGAGGCCCTGTCCCTAGAGGCCTTGTCAACTTTGTAATGAGTGATAAAGGTATGAGGTTTTGACCACGTGGCTGCTGCACAAATGTTATCAATAGGAAGTCTGGCAGAAAAGGCAGATGTAGAAACTGCTCTGGTCGAGTGAGCTTTAATTTTATGCTGCAAGGGCATATTGGCAGCTGAATAAGCAAATGTGATACAATCAGAAAACCATTTAGACAGAGTTGTTTTAGCCACTGGTCTACTCTTCCTGGAGTCTGAAAATGAAACAAAAAGCTGGTCTGATTTCCTGAAATCTTTTGTTCTATCCAAATAAAATCTGAGCTGTCTGTGAACATCTAGTTTGTGCAGCATGTGCTCTAAATTCTTTGAATGGTTGGGGAAGAAGACTGGCAAATCAATAACTTGGTTGAGATTGGTTTCAGTGCAAACTTTGGGCAAGAATGAGGGGCTTGTTCTAAGTGAGACTCTGTCAGCATGAAATATCAAATCAGGAGGCTTGATGGATGAAGCCTGAAGCTCTGACACTTTGTGGGCAGAAGTAATAGCTACTAAAAAGATGGTTTTCCATGACAGAAATTAGAGGTCACAAGATGAAGCTGGTTCAAATGGTGGAAGAATTATGCAGAAAAGCATAAAATTTAGATTCCATGGAGAATAGGGAGATTTCACAGGTGGTCTGATATGAAAAGGCCCTTTGAGAAAGGCTTTGGATAACTTGTAAGACATGAGATTCAATCCTTCGAATCCAAGATGAAAATTAGAAATAGCAACCAGTTGAACCAGAACTGTTGCTGCTGCAGCTCCTTGTTGAAAATCATAGTCAAGAACTGTAAAATGGAGGCCACAGGGGCTTGATAGGGATCAATATTGTTTTGAGAGGCCCATATAAGAAAATTCCATTTGCCAAGATATAGCTTCCTTGTAGAAGATTTATGAGAGGATAAGAGAGAGAATTTGTTTTGTCTCATTGGAAAGGTTATGGAACCTGGCTATGATGGGAATTGGAGCAGCCAAGCTGTCAGCTTCAGGGACTGCAGAGAGAGTGCGTCAGAAGGTCTGGAACTGGGTCCAGAATCCAAGGGTATCCCAAAAGATGAAGTCGAAGGAAGGGGAACCAAATCTGATGACGCCAATGAGGGCCTATTAGAATAATGGTCCTTCCCAAGGTTTTTGCTTTCTGTAGTACTTTGGGTATCAACGGAATTGGTGGAAATGCATATAGGAGACCCGGAGGCCAATCGTGTATGAGTGCGTCTCTTGGGGCTTCTCCCGGAGGGGGAATCAGGGCAAAGTAGCTTCTGCATTTCGTGTTAATGTGACTGGCAAAAAGGTCACAGCAAGGCTGGCCCCACCTATGGAATATCCTGTCCGCTATTTCTTTCTTGAGGGACCACTCATGGGGCAACAAGATTGCTCTGCTCAGCTTGTCTGCTATCACGCTGGATTTCCTCAGGATGTGCGCTGCCAACAGAAAGCACTGGGTGGAAACAGCCCACTGCCAAACTCAGAGAGCCTCGCGACAAATGGGGTAAGACCTGGTTCCTCCTTGTTTGTTCAAATACCAGACCACCGGCATGTCTGTCTTTACTGCAATCATACCCAGAGGAAGAGAGTCCTGAAAGTAGTGCAACTCCAAAAGTACTGCTCTCATCTCTAGGACATTGATATGCAGATGTCTCTCAATCAGTCCATGTGCTTTGGGCTGTCTTTCCCTGAAAATGCCCCCCCATCCTTTCAGGGAAGCGTCCGTAGTCACTGTAGCCGCTGGAGGGGGTAGTACAAATGGGCATCCTATTGTGACATGAAGTGAGGTCAACCACCACTGAAGATCCTTTTTGCAGGAAATTTGTGATCATTATCATGTGGGACATGGGAAGCTCTTGGTAAGACCATTGAGTGAACAACTGCCACTGTAGTATCCGCATGTGCATACGAGCTAGTGGTATGGCTAGAATTGCTGCTGCCATCAGGCCTAACAATTTCAGAACTTCTGATGCTGGTGCTTTGTCTTTGGATATCAGAATGCTGACGAAGAAGAAAGCCTCTTTCTATTGGAAGCCTTAGGGTGGTGGTAGTGGTGTCCAGTTCTGCTTCGATAAAAATGATATGCTGCGATGGCGACAAAGCAGATTTTTCTGAGATGATTGTAATGCCCAGTTGACTGCAGAGTGACAGAGTGGACTCCCTGGCCTGAATGAGTTGATGCCTGGAGGTGGCGGTAAGGAGCCAATCGTCTAGGTACGGAAACACCTGGAATCCTAAATGCCTCAGGTGAGCCGTGACCACTGCCATGCATTTGGTGAACACTCTGGGGGCTGTAGTGAGACCAAAGGGCAGGGCTCAAAACTGGTAATGATTGGCACCCAGTCGGAAGTGCAGATGATCCCTGGATGGTCTGGCCATTTTTATATGGTAGTACGTATCCTTGAGATCTATTGAGTGCATCCAATTGTCTTTCCCTAAGAAGGGAAGTATAGACTGAAATGTGACCATCCAGAACTTCTCTTTCTTTACATATTTGTTTAGTCTGCTGAGGTCCAATATGGGTCTCCAGTCCCCTGTCTTTTTTGGAACCAAAAAGAATCTTGAGTAAGTTCTGGATCCTGTCTGGTCTGCTGGGACTGGTTGGATGACTCTTTCTTAGCAACGTTTGGACCTCTATTGCTGCTTGTTCCCTGTAACTGGGTGGAACATCCGGGCTTTTTCTTAAGGGTGGAGGGGGTGTGGCGAATGGGATGAAATATCCTCTGGAAATGATACTTTGTACCCAGCTGTCTTTTGTTATTTTGAGCCAGGCGTCTGGGTACAAAGATAAGCGACCTCCGACTGCCTCCAGAGCAGGACAGTCAGGCCACCTTTCAGGAGCGATGTTAAGGCTTCCCAGAGAAGTGATCGCTGTCACCGGCTTCCCAGAGAAGTGATCGCTGTCACCGGGTGTTGCAGACCCCCTCTGCTGCAAGAGGGGCATCTTCCATTATTGCCCCCTCCTCTGCCTCTGGAGGGGGGGGGGATTCACCACGTGTGTCCAGAAAGGCTACTTGGGCTTTTCAGAATTACATTTTTCCTCCCCTTTGACCTTTAGGGTAAGGTCTGGTAGGGGTGGAAAAACGGTCCCCGATGGCAAACCGCCTTTCCGTCCTGCTCACACCTGGTTACGGCTTCCTTCACTTTAGGCCGGAAAAGGGACGAGCCATCAAAGGGAGTATTCACGAAGAACGACTTGAAGGGCTCTGCGAAGGAACACAAGCGCATCCAGGAGTGTCTCTCCTAAGAGCAACTCCTGTACCCACTGCTCTACTCATCCATCAGCTGCATATGAGATGAGGTGCATGGATGAATTTACTATAGAACTGAGGGTAGCAAGCTGGGCGGCAACTTTGTCGGTAGCTCCTGCAGCTACTGTACCCTGAAGAGCATCTCCTAGCTCTTTAAGGAGATCTCTTTGCAACCTGGTAACATGGGTTAAATAGTTGAGCAAATGAAGAGCAAAAGTCACTGAACTAAATATGCGCTTCCCATATCTATCCATGATCCTGGAGTCTCTGTTAGGAGGATGGATAGATGAGGAAGTTTCGGACATTTCCTTTTTGGTGGCTGCCGCCACCACCATGGCATCAACTGGAACACCTTTTGTTATGAAAGATTTGTCAAGGGGGGCAGACATGAACTTATTAGGCCTCCTAGGGACAGGTTCCATAGTATCCGGAGACTCCTACTCCCTTCATGAGATCAGCTGCATCAGCTCATTGAAGGTCAGAGAGACACCCAAGAAGTGGAGGGCTGAGACCCGAAAGCCTTCAGGAGAACTGACTCATCCTCAGTAGGGTTTTTGGACTGCCAGTCACCCCTCTGTTTCAGGATTTCAAGCATCTCAGTGAATGAGATATCTTTCAAAGAGAGACTGTGGGAACCCTTCTGACTTATCTAAGTCAGAATCAGATGTTAGAGACACCTGGGGGGAGTCTAGATGTTTCCTCTTACAAAATCTCTTCCTGGGAACCTCATCAGTGGGAGCTTCTGGTGAGCTCTCGGAAGAGCAAGGGCCACCCGGTGGGGCTTCCTGAGACTCTGGTTCTCTACGCTTGGTCAGGATGTGTGAGGCAGAAGCAGACACAGGCGCTTTAGGGGAGGAGGAAGCCAGACCTGAGGTCAAAGATGTCTTACAAGACATGATTCTCCTCATGGCATTGAAAACACCTCTGCCCTGATGCAAGGGAACTGATGGATCTGAGGAAACCGTCGATACCCCTGGCACCGGGACAGTGGATTCAGAACCAGAGGTAGGAGCCGAGCTCATCTGAGCCGAAGCCCCAAGAAGCAGAGTTGGAACCAACAAGTCAGTCTGACTATTCTCTCCGGATCCAACCAGAGAGCGTTGGCTCCTACAGTCCTCGATCGGCCCCGAGGATGTTAGAGTGCATGGAGCAGAAGACACTGGAGCAGGCATTGGCTATGAGGGTTCCACATCAGGTCCGACTCCTCCAGCTCCAAAGGACCAGCATCGCTCGGAGGAGGAATAGTTTGAGCTGGAGCACGGGTCTTTGGCTCAAAGCTATTTGGGTCAAAGCCGATAAAATTTTTGCCAAGGCCGGTGCCAGTAACAGCTTCTGCACCACACGATCCACATCCAGATCAGAAAGGCTGATACAGGACTGAGATGAGCGCACCGAAGGTGGTACCGACTGTAATAATGGACTGTTAGGAGTTTCGGATACCGGGGTTCCAAGACTGGGGACCGGCTCCAAACAGACAAGACTGTTGGTTCTAATGGCAGTGGAGCCAAAGTCGAAGATTTTTTGATTTCTTTGAGTCTGAAGTCTTAGAAGACTTTGAGGACTTGCTGGATTCATCTTGGTTGCTCAAAGCTTCTTGGAAGGATGGTTTCAACAAACCTCTGTCTGTTAATTTTCTTTTCCTTTCCTGTAGGACCCTGGAGGAGAAGGAATGGCATATCGAGCAGCTGTCCTGTACATGCAGGGCTCCTAGACAGTACACACAATTTACATAGCTGTCTGTTACAGGCATCTTTTGGCCACACTTTGGGCACTTTTTGAAACCCAACTTAGGATGCTTCTCTTGGTCAGCCATTGTAATGTCAGAGAGAAAATTACTGTCACCACAAAAAATTCTAAACAGTAATTATCCACAAAAGCCTTAAATAAAATCAGGCTAAGTCACGCACACTCAGTAATGCTAATGTAAATATTTAAGTAACAGGAAAGGGTAAAATTACTGTCACCACAAACTGTCTAAAAAAACACAATATGAGCAGTCTATGCAAAGAAAAAGAGGATAGCTGCTGTAAGACACAACATACTTGTGTAAAATATTCTGAAGAATAGCTATATCAGACAAAATTACTGTTCACTACAAAAACTTCAACAGTAATTATTAAATTCAAGCCTTTTCTAAACAAATTTAAGGCTAAACACCACACAGCAAATAACTATAAATTATCTAACTATTTAGTACAAAATGCGACAAAAAGTCACTGACTAAACACACACTAGTAATTAGAAAAAGGTTTTTAAACTAGGCCTAAAATAAGAGGCCAACTAGAATTTATTTTTAAGCACACTAAGGGAAAGGACTAAAATGCAGAAACACACACCAAAAAGATGTAAGAGTTTATAAAACTATTTAAACTATCTATCTAAATATCAATATAAAGTAAGTAAGTAGAAAAAAGCAGTTTTACTGGGCTGAGCTAATGCAGAACCTCCGATCTGTTGCAGCGGCAAACTAGATCTGAGGTAACTCTACGTGCATCATGGGATAGGAACTTGGCCTCGAGCTATTTGAAGACCTCGAGCTTTGCAATTGGCCAACTCGGAGCCGATCTCCCATCAGTAAAGAATGAATGGCGAGATAGAACAACTTCACATGAAATATATTTGAGGTACACATACCCCAAACATGCCTCTACACAAGGCGTTGAAGTACTTACATGCTGCAGAACTAACAGCCCCACTCCTGCCACAGACTTCGTCAGAAGACTGGACATTTTTATGATTTTGCTCCCCAAACAGTGTGATCGCTGTGCTTCACTATTCTATTCCATGTGAAAGCTACAAGAAAGCACACATGACTATTTTCATTAGCCATGCCCCCAGACTGCCTCTATGCAACTTTCTTTACGTACTCACCAAAACGTTTAATTTGTGTATTTTCATTATTTAACTGTTGGGTTTGTATCCGAATCTCGGATTTGATTCGGCCATTATTACACGTTGTGGCCACCAAAACGCTCTTGAGCTCCTCCCTTACCTACAATGCACCAACCGTTACATACCTCAGATCTTGCTTGCTAGTTTACATATAGTAGGAAGTATTAATATCACATTAAAGATTATATCTGGAGTTCAACATGAAGGACAGCAGTGTCCTAATAAATTCTCGTTTGTCCAGAAACGTGATGTGAAAAAGGGTTGAAGGGTGGTGGTTGGGAGATGAGGAAGAATGAAAATGAACACAGACGGAATGTTATGCCGAGTACATAACTTCTTTATCTGATGCGGTCAATTTTCATTCACTCCTCAACTGTTGGACAGAGTCCCCCCAGCTACCTAAAATCCTAATCACAGTGGAGGTAAAGGCTGCTCTTCCCCTTGAGACCAGGTCCAGTTTGTAATGAGTAATAAAGGTATGAGGACTGGCCCAGGATGCAGATGCACATACATCATCCATGGAAGCTTTAGACTGAAACACTGCAGAGGTCGCCACAGACCTAGTTGAATGGGCTTTGACAGGTTTTGGTAAGGTTAGACCCAATTTACTGTAAACAAGTAAGGAATCTATTAACTATCTGGCTGTCACCTTTGCAAATGATTTTGCCCAAATTACAGTCTGCAAAGGAGAAGAGCAATTGCTCTGTTTTTCCGATTTCTTTTGTTCTGTGTAAGAAGTGTAATTGTCTGTGAACATCTAGTAAATGCAGTATATATTCTCCTTAGTTTGCAAATTTAGGATAGAATACTGGTAGGTTACCAGACTTGATTAATATTGGATCCTGACACCACCTTAGGAAGGAAGAAGCTTTGGTACATAATGGTAATCTGTCTCTATGAAAGATTAAGTATGGAGGGTTACAGGATAATGCTTGAAGTTCTGAAATTCTTCTAGCAGAGGTGATGGCTACTAGAAAGACAGTTTTCCAGTTGAGGAAGTTTAGATCACATTTAGCTGCTGGTTCAAATGGAGAATGAATTAAGGCATGCAATACCAAATTCAAATCCCATGGTGGAGTGAGATCTTTATATGGTGCTCTCAGTAGGTGGGTGCCTCTCATAAATGCATTACAAAGTTCAGATGAAGCAAAGGAAGAATTCCCAAAATCGGTTTGAAAAGTGGAGATCACTGCTAAATGAACTTTAATTGTTGAGGAGCTACCTCCCTCATTAAAAATTGTTGCCTCAAACTCATCATCAACTTGTACAGGAGCTGAGAAGGGTCAATGTGTTTCTGCTGTGCCCAACAAATGAACTTTTTCCATTTACTTCTTTAAAGTTTTCTTGTAGAAGCCTTATGGGAAGATAAAAGTATGTGACAAACAGAGGAAGAGATCACTGACTGTCTGGCTATTAAAGGAATTGGAGAAACCACATTGTTAGCTTGAAGTTTGAGTTACCTGGATGAATCATGCCTGCCAGGAGAGACAGAAGTCTGGAATTGGATTCAGCATCTATGGTTGGTACAGTAGATGAGACCACAGAAAGGGGAAAAAACCTGTCAAGGCTAGTAAGATGCAATGAGGGTGACCATTCTCTTCAACTGGGCAGCCTTCTGTAGGAATTTGGGAATTATGGGGATTGGAGGGTAAGCATAGAGAAGGCCGAAGGAGGCCAATCGTGGAGTAGAGCATCTGTTGGTGACTCCACCAGTGGAGGGATCAGAGCAAAGAAGCTTCTGTACTCGTTTAGGGGAGATGCAAAAAGATCCCAGCAAGGCTGACTCCACTGATGGAAAGTAGAATGGACCTGCTCAATTTGTCTACTATCATGTTGAACTTCCCCAGAATGTGCATGGCAAACAGAAAGCAGTTGGAAGAAATCACCCATTGCCACACTCTGAGGGCTTCTTGACACAAAGGGTAAGATCTGGTTCCTCCTCGTTTGTTGATGTACCAAACTACTGACATGTTTTGTTTGGATTGCAATCATCCTTAGAGGGAGAGAGTCTTGGAATGCATGCAATGCAAAGAGCACTGCTCTCATCTCCAGAGCACTGATATGCGTGTTGGCCTCTTCAGAGGACAAGTGCCTTGGACTGTTTTCCCCAGTGACCCCCCCCCCCCAATCTGGGAAGAGTCATTGGGCACTATAGCCTTGGGCTGACGGAGAATGAAAAGACGGCCTTGAAGAACCTGGTCTGACTGAATCTAACACCAAAAGTATCTTTTGCATGCCTGAGTGACTCTTACTGGAGCTGACATGAGTGGCTAAAGAATCGACCATTGTGTTGCTGGCATCCATTGAAGGATTCCCATATGAAATCTTGCTACAGGAACTAAAATTATAGCTGCTGCCATTGACCCTAAAGTCTGTAGAATCATGCAAGTGGCTACTGCAGATTATTTTCCTGACCTGAAATCTTATGGTCTGCACTCCTGAAAGGAAAAGAGAAGCTGTTACTGAATTTGTGTTGAACACGACTCCTATAAATTGCACTGTTTCAGATGTTTCTAAGTAAGACTCCTTGTAATTTATGTTTATTCACAGAATGGAGCAAGTCTGAAGTACCTGATTTCATGCTTCTATTAGCAGATGCCTGGTCAGGGCGGTAATGAGCCAGACGTCTAGATACGGAAATACTCTCAATACTTGCAGTCTCAAGTGAGCTGCTATCACTGCCATGCATTTGGTGAACACTCTGGGGCTGTAGTGAGACCAAAGGGCAATGCTCTGAACTGATAATGACTGGTCCCGGCAGAAAGCGTAGGTATCTTGTGGACTGTCTGTTCATTTTTATATGATAATATGCATCCTGAAGGTCTATTGAGCACATCCAGTCATCCTTGCTGAGAAAGGGCAGAATGGACTGAGCCACGATCATCCGAAACTGTGTGTCAAAAAGGTTTGTTCAAAACACTGAGACCCAAGATCAGTTTGATGTCCCCTGCTTTGTTTGGCCCTAAAAGGAATGTTGAGCAGGTTCTGGATTCTGCCTGCTCTGGTGGACCTCTGGTGGACCTCTTGGACGACGCTCTAGAGCAGCGTTTGAATTGCTGCTGCTGTTGCTTTCCTCTGACTGCGTGGAACATTGATGCACCTGTGTACCTCTTGTAACGTTAACCCAGGATCTATACAGTCTTTGGAAATGACCCTCTGCACCCATGTACCTCTTGTAACGTTAACCCAGGCTCTATACAGCCTTTGGAAATGACCCTCTGCACCCATGTACCTCTTGTAATGTTTACCCAGGCTCTATACAGCCTTTGGAAATGACCCTCTGCACCCATGTACCTCTTGTAACGTTTAGCCAGGCTCTATACAGCCTTTGGAAATGACCCTCTGCACCCATGTACCTCTTGTAATGTTTAGCCAGGCTCTATACAGCCTTTGGAAATGACCCTCTGCACCCATGTACCTCTTGTAATGTTTAGCCAGGCTCTATACAGCCTTTGGAAATGACCCTCTGCACCCATGTACCTCTTGTAATGTTTAGCCAGGCTCTATACAGCCTTTGGAAATGACCCTCTGCACCCATGTACCTCTTGTAATGTTTAGCCAGGCTCTATACAGCCTTTGGAAATGACCCTCTGCACCCATGTACCTCTTGTAATGTTTAGCCAGGCTCTATACAGCCTTTGGAAATGACCCTCTGTGTCCATGTACCTCTTGTAACGTTTAGTCAGGCTCTATACAGCCTTTGGAAATGACCCTCTGCACCCATGTACCTCTTGTAACGTTTAGCCAGGCTCTATACAGCCTTTGGAAATGACCCTCTGCACCCATGTACCTCTTGTAATGTTTAGCCAGGCTCTCTGGTGCAGAGATAAACAACCCCTGACTACCTTCAGAGGGGGACAATCAGGCTTCTTCTCAGTAGGGTTGGCAGGGTCTATCACAGAAAGAATATCTAGATTCTTGGTTCTGCGGGCCTCCTCTGCCACATGACTGGTGTCTTCCATTAGAGTCCCCCTATGCCCGTGGGGGAACTATCTCCACGCAGATCTTGGACTGGACCCTAGGACATCTTGAACCACATTTTTCTACCTCCGGTGCCCTAAACTACCATGTTAGGAGGATGGACAGAGGAACTCTGCTTTATGAGTTGCTTCTTAGTAGCAGCTGCCATGACCATGACATCTACAGGCACTCCCTTGCTCCAAAATTCCTTGCCTGCAGGTGGTGCCAGAATGCGGTCCAGTCTCTTGTGGATTGGCTCGACTGTGTCAGGTTCCTTCCATGCCCGCCTAAAGATCAAATCAATGAGCTCATCAGTGGGCAGAGTTACCCAGGAAGTAGATGGTCCAGACACAAAGGTCTCCAGGAACACAGACTCCTCCGGGAAAGGGCTTTGAGCTGACCAACCACCTCTTTGCTTCAGGATTTCAAGGATATATCTTCAGATGGTGATCTTTGGGACCGTTTCCCCTCGAAGTCAGTATCTTCAGTGATGGACTCCTGAGGGGAATCCAAGTGCCTCCCTCTTGCACTTTCTCTTCCTAGGGACCTCTTCAGTGGGATGCTTTGGAGAGGTATCGGAAAAAATGGTAATACCCTGCTGGGTACCCTGGAGACTTTGGGCTGGCTGTCCCTGTTGTCCAGAATACAAAGGCTCAGAGCACAAAGACATGTGAAATTCAGATGGAAAATCCAAGCAGGAAAGAATCATCTACCCTAGTGTCACAGAAAACACCCTCTCCACTATCTCAAAGGCAAACTGCTTTGGGGAGAAAGAAGTCAACGGTGCAGAAAGGCAAACTTCTAACCCCTTGGCTTTCTGCCCAGAAAACAATCTACCTGAGGCAGAGGTTGGAGTCGAGCTGTCCAGCACCAAAGTTCTGAGGGGCAGAGATGGCTCCAAAAACTTTGAAGTTGACTCTAAAACCTTGGATCCAACAGGGACGCTTCGGCTCAGACAGTCTTCTGGATTTGAAACTGTTGAAGCTGGGCACTCAGATTAAGCTTCAGATCCAAAGATACTAAGATACCCGGATCTGAAATAGATGGTCCTGGAAGACTCTGATCCAAGGGCACCAAAATGACTGGTTGGATTGGTGAAGGAGCCGAGAAAGGTAGTGTGGTACTAACAATGGCTTCCTGACCCAATGGGGTAGGAGCTGGGAGAACTCCCATCTGTCCCATCTGTATTTTTGCTGAGAGAAATTTCCTCATCATCCTGTTCACGTCTGCCTCAGTGAGACTCCTGGAAGAATGAGAAGATGCCGCTGAAAGAGATGGAGAATATGAGGTCCCAGAAAAAGGTTTTGGATCTGAGGAAGCAGGCTTGATGTCAGATGCTGAAGGAGGAGTAGCTTTTGTTTCCAACTTTTTGAGCTTTTACTTGCTGGTTCAGTGGTAGGATCAGAGGACGACTCCTTGGTCTTTTGTTTGGGGAGCTGAGACCCAGATAATGCCTCACAAAAAGGAGACGGGAGTCATCCTTTTATTATCTTGTTTATTCTATCAGCTAAGGTGTAAGGATTAACCCCTGGTGGATCTTACATTCAACTGTAAGGTGTTAACGGCCTAGAGAATATACCCATAGATTATGGGAACTAGAAAGCGGAAGTTTAGGTCTACAATCAATACATTTTTTGAACCCGACGGGGGCTTTCTCAGACATTTTGAATCTACAGAGAAAGAATTACAGAAAAAAAAAAGACATTTTTTTGTAAGACAGATAAAGAAAAGATATCAATGATTACCTAAAAAAGTATAAAAAGGAAGAAAGTAACACCAGTGGTAAGCTAAATATACTTAAAGGTATCGAGAGGGAGCCAAGGATGAATATTAAGGATATAACAAGAAAAAAAGGACTTATCTTTATGAAAAACTCACTATTTAGCTCAAGATGTAATCCACTGTGTAATGAGGTACAATTTTTAACAGTGTTACAATAATGTAGTTTCGAACCATTCAAGAAGGAATGCCACAGCCATTCAGTGTGGATGAAGCTAGAAAGTATTTAATTTACTAACAGCAAAGTACAGCACAACCTGAACTTAATTTTCAGCATGAAAAGAATTATGTACATCTTGGCTGATGCTACACTAGAACATAACATACTACACTAACTATATATAAATATATATAGATACATAAGCTGTCTAATAGTCACAAACTGTCAGTGATGCACATTCCCATTGTTTTTACAGCAGTTAATATCATGTGCGGGTTAAACTACAAGTAGTTAACAGTTTGTTCATGAGGACCTGAGCAGTCCTAAATATCGAAATTGGGAGTATGGCCAAAACCATACTCATCCAAAACTTGTAGGTAAATACAGAGATACATACAAAAATATTTAATGTGGGTGGTGCAAAGCTCCTAGTAACTACTATTTTAGTCATAGTATAAGGTCAACAATGCCATGTGAGAAAAGGCATGACTTATGCTAGGCAACAATATTTAGATGTGGAATGTTTCAGTTACATTTACAATCCAGCTAGTTACTTGTGCAGATACCAGCAGTACACAAACAAAATGGCACATGAGAAATACATGGTAAATGGGACTGAAATAGATAGTTTGCTAGGTTCTCTGTGCATTTCCATCTTCTGTTTGAATGTGGTTTCAAATGAAGTCAAACTCGCAAAGGTAAGCTTGATGCATGAGCTCTCAACAAAAAAATGTGACTGATCACATGTCCAACATGTTATAAAAGGACATGCAGCCTTGAATCCCAATCTGCAGGTATAAGATTAAAGGAGCAAAATAAAAGGGAAAAGTTTTGTATTACCTAATGTTATTCTTCTTCATAAATATTCAATATGCAGTCATTTTACACAGCTATACAGCTTTAATCCTCATTACTTTGTGGGATTTTTCCTGGAGAAAGCTGATACCAGAATTTCAGCTTCGCTCAAAGACAGAAAAGAATGGGCAGTGCACTGGTTAGTGTTGTCGCCTCGCAGCAAAAGTTTCTCCAGTTTGATTGTCAGTTGGGGTGTTTTCTGTGCAGAGTATGCATTTCCTCCCTGCATTTGTGGGGATTTCCTCCGGGTGCTCTGGTTTCCTCCTACATTCCAAAGACATGCATCTGGAGTGTTTCTCCCTGGTCCTTCACTAAAAATGGGCTCTGTCCCAGTTGGACTTTCCCCAGTAAACAAAAAATTAAATAAATAAATAAAATAGATTAGTACAAGAGGACTGATGTATGAGGTAAGTATTCAAGATGAGCTGTGTGGTTACAGGAAATAAAACGTCTTCCTAATAGCGGTTTTCACTGATTCACTAAAATTAAACTTGCAAGAAATCAGGTCTCAACATGCATCAGCTATGAGAAACAAAGTTTGTGTATAACTAAGTTGGGAGGTAGCATTTTGTGGACAGTCTTCTATAAAATTTAATGAACATACCAAGTTTGGTAAGACCTCCACCCCCCCAAGGTTCAAGTGCAACAGGATTTTATCACACACTCCTGTCTGATATGAATGAAAATGCCCCCCAACCAAAACAAGTAGTTTTTACATTGTATTAAGTTATGAGCATCAGCTGACAAAGCCTATGTACAATACACTTTTTTGATACAGGTGGCAGGTACTAAGTGTCGTTAAACGTTGGACACTTTCAACTGACTCGTGCACTTTACTACAAACCATCCAGTTATAGGATCAGGTGTTTCTGTACACAGTACCCAGTTTAAGCCATCTGAAACAATTTTCATTAAATTCACAGAACAAAACTGTAAGGAAGATCATCTCATATCTTCTAAGAGCGAAATGGGAGATCACCAACAAGAACAGCAAAACAAGCTGCCTTAAATCTAACTTTGTATACAACTTCAAAACTTCCATCCACACTGCAGCTATGCATAGCCTACAAAACAAAATTACAGTCACACTTACCATGTATTTCTCATGTCCAAGTAATAGATATCCCCATCCTGGGTTCCAGCCACAACATATGAATTTGACAGGAATGTACAACAATTAAATGCACTAGAACCATTGAAGACAAACACCTGCATAAATATAAAGAAATGGCTTCAGCTATCAGCAACATATTTTTACTTATTGATTTGTTCATTGAGGGTACTGGTCCTGGGACCTCTTCAGTCATGACCCAGACACAAAGGCAGCAATGAAAACACAAATACATTAGTGAAGGTGTCAAGTATAGAAAAGCAAAGAGTGTGCAAAAATATTCAAATAGATGCAACACGAAGCAGTAAAGTTAAGCACTACATAACCGTTGGAGAAAGAGTAATAATTTTGAATCACATATATTAGTTCGAGTTATATTATATACCAAGAAGCCTTTTAATGTACCAACAAGAAATCTGCACTTCAATTCACAAATCAAAACACAATAAATGAGGAAGTAGATGCATTTGCATGTGCAATGACAAAAATGGATTTCCACATACAAGCTAACTCCAAGTACAATGATAAAGATTTAGAACCAAGATCTTCTGACAACACATCTGTCTCAGTGCCACATAATGAACTTCTTTACTCACTGCTATATGTTAATGAATAACATAACTCTTATTTCTCTACTCAGTGACATCACAACTTACAGCTAATAGCACATCATTTGCTTTGTTTACTTGAAATGTGTCAAGAATCAAAGACTAACTCTAAAGTAGACATCACTCACATATGTCAAAAGCCATATTCACTGAGCATCATTCTAGACCATCTGCTAGAATTTAGAATATGAACATCAGACTCACGACGACGTAGATTTGCAAATCTCTGTGCTAACCTACAATCTCAAAATTGTCTGAGGCGGCCTTTTGCTGTTTCACCCTTGTGTTTAGTCAACATATGACAGAGAATAAAGGGATTTATCTGAACAGAGAACATAAGGTTGTATTTAAGTGCAGCATTTTATGTTACCATTAACCCATCCACACTTGTGAACATTTGTACTAATGAGAGGGACTTCCAAGATGGCTACACACTGATCAACAGCTTAATTTCAGCTCACCCAGTGTGAAAAAAGAAACTGAGAAATAACAGTTAGTGTTACTGTTAGCTTGAGTAACATTCAGTTACTGGCTAGTAAGCACACTGCCTGGATGCCAGAAAAGCAGAAATTTAGAGAACCTGAAAGAAACCCAACAAAAAATTGAAGAAAACACTGGCTAGGAAGAATCCTGCAGCTGTGCAGCAAAAAGCAGTTCAAAATTCAGCTTTTATGAGATGACATCCAGTAAGTTAGAGGTAAAAATAAATCAAGCCTACTCAGAAGTGATTAAAATAAATGAAACACTGAAGAAGTACATCAACTTAAATAATAGAAGCCTGGAAAAATAGTAAAAGCTTTAACTAGCTATTCAGATGAACTGATATAACCACAAAGGTTACAGGTTGAAATGAAGAAAATGGTGGTTGAGCATGAGACTTCAAGAAGGGCGGTTTCAAAAAAATGGAAGAGTTAGAAGATAGACCAGGCAGAGAAAACCTGCTATACCAGAGAAAGTGGAAGGAACATAGTAACTGGACTGGTATTCTACAGCAGGATTTTTTACTTGAAAGGACACATTGTGTGCATGCTCCAAACCTGGCCATGAGAAAGCAGCCAAGACCTGTAATCATATCAGCAGAAACAACCGATCCTAACAAAACTGTGGCAGAAGGGGAAGTAATAAAAATTGAAAACAGGAAAGTGCTTGTAGACAATTATTTACTGTACACCATGGAGAAGAGCAGCACATGTATCCCAACAGATAGGGAATGCCGAGATAAAGGTGTCAGATTTAACCTGTTTTATCCAGCTGTCTTCAGAATATTTTTTCCTATATATAGGATCTGAATTGCATTGACATACTAAGGCCTTAAGTTTAATTCTGTTGGGTGTCAAAAAAAAGCCACTATGAGAAAAAGGAAATAAAAGTCTAAACCAACTGTACTTGAAGTACTGAATATTATAAAAAAGATTAACCGGAACAGGGATCTTTAGAAAAAGGAAGAAGCAAATTACATAGAAATAAATGAAAATGCAGGAAGAACTGAGGGTTGAGGGAAGGCAAAATTCAGCACTTTATTTAATGCTGGACTGATGATAATTTATGTAAATGGAAACCATTAACATGGTTTGTTTTCTTTTCTGTTATACACGTTTGTCCATGTCTTAAGTAATAAAGATGTATAAAAAACTGTGTATACTAATGAAGTGTAAATATGTCAGTGCTGGCAGACAATAAAACAGTAATCTAAAGTTCTGAAAATAAAAATTCTAAAGTATGACAAATGCTTGAGACTAAACAAACAAAGCAGTTGCTTCGGGCTCACTCCGCTCCCCTACCCTGCCCCCAATTCCCACCCGCCCCCAGGGTGTCTACCTTTATACTCTCTTAACCACTCCCCCTCTATTTCTCATTTCCTTTTCAACCAACCACTCACTTACTTCTAACCACGCCCAACACTAATACCTCCACACCCACTAGATAAACATCTCCCCCTATCATCTCCTACCTGTCTCATAAAGGCTACACGTTTGCTCCTCCTCTGCCTACTTCCACTTATTACTCTCTTATTACCAACCTCTCCCCTCTCTTATATCTTCTCACCCCCTAGATATAGACCTTTCCCTATTCATCTCTAGCCTTTCTCACTAAAGCTAGTCCTTTTCCTTATCTTGCTAACTATACTGACTTCCCTCTTCTCTTAACATGCCTAACCTATGCCATTGTCTACTATTAATTTCATTGTTCACTTCACTTACCGCTACCTATTTCCTTACCTCCTATGAACAACCCCTTCTCAAAACACTTTTCATATCATCCAAATACACTACTACATCACTCCCTGCTTTAGGCACAAGCTTTAACAATTCCACATACAACCATAGCTACATCCATGCTAAATATCATCGACTTTTTCATATAAAACACTCAATTCTTAACAATCGAAAGTTAATTGACTTTAATCCCAAACTTATCCAATATCATAACCTTACTATCCTCCACTCCCTTATAGATGGAGATATTCATCCTAACCCGGGCCCAGAATTCCACTCATCCTTCTCTAACAGTAATGAATCTCATTCTATCCCCCTTCTATCAGCCCAATCCTCTAAAACACTCTTAATTGCCCATCTTAATATACGTAGTATCTGCAACAAAATTACACAAGTTCATGCTCTCCTAGATGCTTACCACTTTGACATACTTTGTTTAACTGAAACATGGCATAAACCAACAATAATAGATACTGAAATTATTCCCCCAGGTTACAATATTATTCGACAAGATCGCAAGAAAAAAGGTGGTGGGGTTGCAATTCTTTATAAAGCAGGATTACAAATCAACAAAATAAACCACAAACTTCATTCTGATGGCAATGCTGAAATAATTATTTCAAAACTACAACTAAACAACCAAAAATAACTTAATATCATCTGTACTTATTTCCCTCCAGGTAACAATCATGATAAACTAGAAGACCTATTAAGTTGGCTTTCTCTAAATTATCCACAAGAAACTATACTACTAGGAGACGTTAATACCGACTGGAATTTATGTAACAGTACCAATCCATCCTCTCTGATCAACCTAAATGGATTCACACAACTTATCAATTCCACAACTAGAATAAACAAATCCAATAACAAAGAAAGCATTCTTGACTGGATATTAATAAATGGTCCAGAGCAAAACTATAAAACAGGAACCCTACCTGATGACCTTAGCAATCACTCTCTAATATATATAATCAGACACAAAACAAATGTTAACATTTCTCCCCCTGTTAGAACTATACGCAGTAAAAAACACTTTGACCAGGAACTGTTCCTAACTGAACTTAAACATTGTAAATGGGAACCCCTTAAGTCCCTTCCAATAAATGAAGCAGTATCCTACTTCAATAATACCTTCTTAACAATCCTAGATCATCATGCCCCAATTCGTACCATAAGAGTGAAAAATAAACCAGCAGCATGGCTCACAAGTCAGACTAAAAAGCTAATTCTTTCCAGGAATAAATCTTGGACCAAATGGCGTACCACAAAACTCATAACTGATCAGCAAAATTTCAGGCAACAAAGAAATATAACTAAAAAAGCAATCCTACAGGACAAGAAAAACTTCTATATCCAACTCCAACAATCTTCCCTTCAACAACCACAGAAGTTCTGGACCTCTATTAACAGGCTTATATCCCCTGGTAAAGTAGACACACCAGCTCCACTTAGCACCAACTCTGATGACCCTACAAAATAGCAAATGCCTTCAATACCTTCTTTACTACAGCTGTGCAAAACTTAGCTAATCAACAAAATCCTGACACTGCCAATTTGCCCGCTACAAGCCCCACCCCCTCCGTTCCACCTAGAACCAATATCTACCTCCTTCATCCTCTCCTTACTTCAAAAACTTAAACCTTCTACCCCCTCAGCTGACAAATTACCCGGGGAATACCTACAACTAGGAGCCTCAGCCATTGCTTACCCAATCTCTATATTGATTAACAGAACAATTAAAGAATGCACTATTCCATCAATCTGGAAAATCTCACATATTATTCCCCTTCACAAAGGTGGTGATTCTACTGAATACTCAAACTACCGTCCCATAGCTCTTCTGTCTCCACTTGCTAAAATAATGGAGAAATGCATCCATAAACAATTAATTACCCACTTACTCCACCACAATCTCTTAGCATACTGTCAACATGGCTTTCGTCCTTACCACAGTACTACCACAGCCCTGCTTTCTTTTACCAACTGTATCAACACAAATAGAAACAATAATTTCCTGTCGTCTGCACTCTGTAGATCTTTCTAAAGCCTTCGATATGGTCAACCATAAACTTCTTCTCCACCTTCTGAAGTCCCTATCTCTTGATAATTCTTCCTTGAGCTGGTTTACATCCTACCTGGATAATCGTAAACAAGCAGTTCTCTGGCAGAATCATCTTTCTGAACTCCTTCCTACTTCCTTAGGTGTCCCACAAGGCTCTATCTTAGGCCCACTTCTATTCTCCATTTTTATCAATGACCTTCATCTCTCTATTCCCTTCTCTACCTGCATTCAATACGCCGACGACTCCACAATTATTTGTTCTGCATCATCCCAAACTGAACTGCATTCCTTCACACAAAAATCTTTCTCCACAATAGAAAAATGGTTCTCTAACCATTGCCTTCTCCTCAACCCAAAAAAAAACAAATTATTGCTGTTTACACCTTCACACTCATCTCCCCCTCTGCACTTTACTTTGGAATCAAACAATGGTACCATTATTTCTCCAGACACTACTACCAAACTCTTAGGAATCACAATAGATAATCAACTTAAATTTAACACTCACATAAACACCACAATAAAATCTACCAACAAAAAACTTGGATCCTTGTATAGAATTAAACAATTTCTAACACCTTTAGCCAGAACTACAATAGCAAGAACTCACTTAATCTCTACCCTATTATATGCCTCCCCCATCTATACTAACTTGTCCCAAAACAATCTTAACAGACTGGCTAGATCATATAATAGCATTGCCAGATTTGCCACCAACTCACCATATTGAACTCATCACTGTCTAAACCTAAAACAACTAGGCTGGCTTGAGTTACCTCACCTTCTACAATTCAACCAACTTATTATTGCCCATAAGGTCCTTTATCAACCAAACAATACCCCTATTCTCTCTACCCTCATAACACCATATTGCAACCTGAAAAAGCTACTCAACAAACAAACAAAATGATGATGCAAACTTCTTTTCTAATAACTCAGCAGGAGACTCTCTATTTACTAACTTTGTTGGGAAAATATGGAACCTCCTACCAATTGACCTTACTGCTCTTACATCTCTCCCACTATTCAAAACTAACCTTAAACATTTCCTCTCCAACCACTGGTTATGCTCTTGTAATAACCCTGACTAATTGCTTTTCTCTTACTTTTTTCATCTGTACTACCCTGTCTCCTTCTAAATATCTCTTTTAATCTTGACTCTTTGAACTTTTTCACTCACTGACCTTTCTACTCTAAACTGCTCTACCTAACCCATCTACCTACCAAGCCTATCTTTAAAATACTGTCCTTTCCTGTATATGTCCTAACTATCCTCTATATAAATATCTTCTCTCTATTTTACTGACTTACTTGTTTGGAAGATAGTGAAATCCCTTATATATAATGTACTAATCTTTTGTTTTTACTTGCGCTTTTGTTTTTTTTTATTAATGTTTTGTTAGACACTTTCTTAATGTTGTTTCTATTTTACTTGTGATATTAAATATTGTGTAAGCTTGGAGCTTTTCTCCTCGGGCCTCCACTGAAAATGGACATGTATCCAGTTGGACTAGCCCGGTTAACAAATGTAAAATAAAATAAAAATTAATCAAAAAGTATTCAGTTACATTTAAGCAATTTAACTGCAATATGAATACTGCCGATCCAGTGCCACAGTTAAGATGCATTGTTTCAAAGCACCGTGTGGTCTGCCTTATACACAGTTTCAAGGCACTGTGTGGTCTGCCTTTTACACTGCTTCAAGGCACCGTGCAGTCTGCCTTATACACTGCTTCAAGACACCATGAGGTATGCCTTATACATTGTTTCAAGGCATTGCGTTGTCTGCCTTTGCTGTACTCCGCATGAAACAGAAATGGAGTCCACACAGATTGTATTATTGGTATACTGCTGAACACAGCAAGCTGAGCACTGAAAATGAGAGTTAAGGGAAGCTCATGACAGCAATGAACATAGAATCTGGCCTTATATTCTAAACCCATTATGTTTAATGGTGTATTTCTCTATAACTTTCTTAATGGCTGAGCAAAGAAACCTGTTGGTAGAAGACTGCAAAGGTTATACTGCTTATTAAATTTACAGAACCACCCAAAGAGGTCAGATAACAAAATAAGTAGACAAACTACCAAATAATTATTTTAACAAGCCAATGCCAGAATTCAATAGATGTTCAGAAGAGCACTACAGCAGATATGTGCAACTAAAGTTGTAGAAGGCCAGTAAAAGACAAATGACATCCCTCACAAACTTAACATATAATTAGACTGCAGCACAAATACAGTTTTGTATCTTCAGAAATAAAACTATCAAAACCTCATACAGGAACAGAGCAAGTGCAGTGAAGACCAGCAGCCTACAGAAATCCACACAAGGCAAGGGGCTCAACAGTGGCAATCAGCTTCCAGCCAAGCTAACTATCAGTGAAAAAATGCAGCAATGAGGAAAGAAAATAAACACAAGACTTTATGACTGCCCATCACCTTCACAGACATCGTCACTGTAAAGTGGAAGAAGTATACACCTTCTTTCCCCATCTATCCAAAGCCCTTGCCTCTTTATCAGGAGGAACAGGATTTTTAACAACAGAAGCCTTAACACCTTTAGGCCCCTGAGAAACAGTTTCTGGGTCTGCCCTAGGACTCTTAAAAAGATACTTATGAGCTTCAGGCACCCTATAATACCTATCCGGTTTAACTGGGGCAGGAGGCAAAGAATCAGGGTTCAGGGAAGCCTCTGCAAAAACATCTTCCACCACATCCAGAACAGGAGGTATAGCTAAAGGCCTATGCTGGGGTAGAAACAAAAATTCCCTAAGCCTTTTCCTGGAATCAGAGAAATCTTGACCTTCCCATTTAAAATGCTCCCTCATGGAATGAAGAGTCTCTGAAAAAGAAAAATCCTCAGGAGGAGAAGCCGAAGGAGTAGAATCATCCACATCAGAATCAGAATAAGGAGGATACTCCTGCAAGTCTTCAGCCGAAGACTCAGAAGCCTCCGAACACTGCTCAAAACTCTCAAGCTCAGGTTCCACCCTAGGCCTCTTATCAGGAGGGGGCATAGAACCTCTAATCATAGTAATCAAATCTTCTGCCATTTTAAGCATATGTTTCTTAGGCAAAGACCCTGAAGAACTAGGGGAAACACCCACTGAAGTTAAACCTGGCCTGCCTCTCGAAGAAGCCTTAGAAACTGAAGGGGAGGGCCTAACCACCTTAGGAAGGGAGGGGAGAACAGCTACCTGAGAAGCCCCTTCAGCCTGGCCTACCTCCTGAGAGGACACATCTTGTAACAGTAAAGTCTCTCCCTGAGACTCCAAAGGAACTTCTGGCAGAACCTCCGGCTCCACCGAGCCCTCTAAAGAACCGACGTCCGGGACAGACGGTTCTTCCAACCTAGGCTTTGCTGCTTTGTCCTTGCGCTTTTTTGACGAAGCGGGCGTCGGAGCATCCGACGGCATTTTATAATTACAACGCTTCCCAAAAACTAACCTGGCACAATCTAATCTTCTCTTTATAGTGCGTTTGTTAAATCTAGCACAAGAGCGACATCCAACAACGTCGTGCTCAGGCCCTAAGCAAGGTATACACAAGGTATGGTAATCTCTATGAGGTATCTGTTTCCCACAAGAAATACAGTTATTCACTTTTTCTGACATCCGGTTAAATACTGAGGCAAGAAAAAACCAAAATATTCTAACGGGGTACTTAGCCAACTTTGATTCGGTCTGAAACTCCGACTTCAGAAAATTTCAGAACGCCAACCTGCACTTGCAATACTGCTTCTGCATCGGACCATGCGGCAAAAAAGACTGAGGATATGACGTCGGTCATGCGCATTTGTACCCTGACGTCCTGACGTCAGACTAATGCGCCTTGACCGACGTCAGCCTTATACTTTGGTATTCGGGCCGACTGGGACAGCGGACTACCCTAGTGTTAGGACTGCAGCAATGTGAGATGAAGAACATCAGAGAATACAGTGCATAATCTTACAGGAAAACACAAGTAAGAAATGTACATAACTGGGGAAAAAGGCACTGACAGCAAATAAGAACACATGGTGAGAACATAACACTTAGCCTAAAGATAGGCAAAGCAGAAAACAAAGAGCTTGATCTTTTGGTGTACAAGAATAAAGCCCTGACTACAGTCCAAGTGATCAGAGACAGATCAGCAGCTTAGCTGCTTGATGGAGCTGGCAGGGGAGGATCAGCATGTCCACTCTGGATGGGACAGGTTATATGGAACCATACAATGCCATAATTCCTCAGAGAAGGAGGGGCATTGCAAGAGGTAGTAATGGGGACAGGAATTTGCCCAGCAACCTGTTTTGGAAGCTCAGAGAGGATACTGAGGCCCTGTGGTGATGAGAGCCCCCCCCCACCAAAAAGAGGACTTGGGCCTTAAGTAAAGGTACCCCAGATACTAGTGAGGGCACAATCCACTACTGTGGCGTCCTCAGGGATAGCTCTCATCCTCCCAAGGTAATAGCCAGGATAGAAGAACAAATGGGCATGGCTGAGAAGGGAGGCTGAATGGTCAGCAGGTACACCCCTGATTTGCTATTACCCTCATTACGAAATACCCAAGACAGAAGAATGACTGGGCATGGCTGATGGGAGTGGCTGGATGGTCAGCAGGTAGAACAGCAAAAAAATACAGAAAAATAGAAAAACAACAAAGCAACAAAATGATACCAGAAAATACAGAGTGCAGCATCACCAGCAAATGACTATGGTTGGACTATCAGAGTTCCTAAACTCCCATCTGTTCTAGAGGTATGGGGACAAAACGGGCAAGGTGCAAACTGGAATCAATGCAAATCCAAAGAAAGTAGACTTTAGACACTGACTGGGGGCAGAAGCGTACGTTCATTATGCTGAACATCTTAAGTTCTTGGATGTTTTATGCTCTTCGGACAGGTGGAAAAAAGAGCTTGATGCTATGGAGAACACCTTGGCTTCTGGACCTTTTTTAGAACTGACCTACAGTTAGCACAGTTCTTCTCATCACAAAACAATTATCCAAGGTCTCTCAGTTTACCTCATTAAGAGTGTGCAAAATAAGCAGCAGTGCGTGCTACGTTTAAGGCCTAAACAAATAAGGCACAGAACCGTGCTACGTTTAAGGCCTAAACAAATAAGGCACAGAACCGTGCTATGTTTAAGGGCTAAACAAATAAGGCACAGAACCGTGCTAGGTTTAAGACCCAAACAAATAAGGCACAGAACCATGCTAGGTTTAAGGCCCAAACAAATAAGGCACAGAACCGTGCTGTGTTTAAGGCCCAAACAAATGAGGCAAAGAACCGTGCTATGTTTAAGGCCCAAACAAATAAGGTACAGAACCAAGCTACGTTTAAGGCCTAAACAAATAAGGCACAGAACCGTGCTAGGTTTAAGGCCCAAACAAATAAGGCACAGAACCGTGCTGTGTTTAAGGCCCAAACAAATAAGGCACAGAACCGTGCTGTGTTTAAGGCCCAAACAAATAAGGCACAGAATGGCACTATGTTTAAGGCCAAACAAATAAGGCACAGAACCGTGCTGTGTTTAAGGCCTAAACAAATAAGGCACAGAACATGGACATCCTGTTTGTAGAAAGTAACTCGATATCTGAAAGTACCATGTTTAAAAAGTGAAAAAAGTGTCAGCCAACAAGAAAAAAATATATACAGGTTATGTCACAACCTACATTAGCCCAAATACACATACTAAACCTAGAGTACTTAATAGTTTTCAATCTTACTCACAAACACTGGCTAATCTACAATATATGTAGTGTACCTGTGTATTATGTATGTACTCTACCTATGTTCTAAATTTCAGCTGTACAGCACAAACCTATTAATTACCTTTATTTTTAAATTAATATTTTGTTTCTTCTCTCCACTGTAACTGTTGATGTGCTGCATACCACTGTAAAAACGTCTATTGTAATTTGTGTGTAAACTGATCATGTCTAAATATCTAAATTTATCTGCAATTTTTCTATGTGGAGCTTTTCTCCCTGGGCCTCTGCTGAAAAAGGGCCTTTTTGGCTCAGTCAGACACCCCCATTTAACAAATGTAAAATAAAAATAAATAAAGTGGGGAAACTCATGGAGTGAAGATGAAGGGACCAAACATTTATGAATGTAAAGGCAGATATTAATATAGTATAACATCAGTGGATGAACTGGGGGTGGAGACTGCAGATCTTATCTGATTATAGTGCCCGACTCTGCAAAGATTTTAAGTAGATGACTTTAAAGTAGACATTACAATCTACAGACTGATCTAGGTTATATGCTGAAACAAAATGACTGAAAGCACACTGATTTCATTCCTCACTTAACATAAATCAATGTTCCTCCTCAGGAGAAATGGGAAAAATCTTTTAAGTGTTTTCTATAGCTGCCTTGTTTTCCAGCACAATGTATTCTGACATTTCTATCACCCCATGCAATTTAATACTCATCTAAAAACATAACTGAATAAAGATGTTGCTTAATATCTATCCATTACAAGTACACGCCAGGCGAGAGTTCAATCTTTTACAAAAATCACCATAATGTTGACTGTGACAATCTGCAATATTTTTTTTTTTTAATTCCAACTTGTTAGGCACATTAAAATGGAACTACAAGTACTGCAAGATGAGGACACAGCAGGTTCAAACAAATTCTGAACGCTGAATTCATACGTGCCAAAAGTCAGTGAACAAAGCAAAAGAGAATGGTGCCATTTTGTGCAAAAATAAATAAATAAATTTGGAACTGTGGATTTGTACTAGTATGTGTCATCACATTACAAGTTTTCAGAGGATGGAAGACAGTTCTGTACTTAATAATGAAACATGTAAGTGCAAGTATTAAATACAGCATTAAAAGTACACCCACCACAACAATACACATTCAACCAAAAGGCTCACTGCTATATTACCTTTCAGTTTGATTGCCAGTGTTAAAAACTGGACAGACTTTGACATTTTCACTTCATTTCTGAGGGGAAGAGGGTCACTAAAACAGTTCCTTACTAGATGCTGCATATAAAGTACAGTTGTGTACACTTACCATAAATGTAGATGATCTAGTGTATTCACTGTTGCAGTCATTACATTTGGGTTATCCCTGCCAGGGTAGCCCTCGGCCGCCCCGAATACCAGAGAATTAGCATTTCTGTGTCAGTTGCTGTCGCTCCAGGACTGACATCAGGTCGTCAGTAGTATAAAGTAAGACAGCCAATGCCATTACATCAGTTTTTCTTGCCCTAACCTGTCAGCAGCCCCCAAGTAGGAGCCATGTTCTGGTGGAAGAAACCCCACCAGTGGAAAATACATACCAATAAGTCCCTTGTAAGGAAAGAGAAGAAAGTTGGATGGAGGGAGAGGAACCCGGACTGCGACAGCGAATACACTCGAACATCTACATTTATGGTAAGTGCACACAACTGTACTACGTTCTTAATGTTTCACTGTTGCAGTCATCACATTTGGGTTAATTCCCAAAGCTGAGGAAAAGGGTGGAGGCAGTAAAGGAAACTAGGGGCTGGATAGGATGCCCTGCAAGACTGCAGAGGCAAACTTTGCCCTGGATTTGGAGAAGAGAGGCAGGTGGTAATGCTTGGTAAAAGTGTGAACACTTATCGAAACACCTAATGATGTGGACATCCTACAAAAGGGCCTCACTGAGACAGATGCCTGGTGTCAAAGCCATGGCCTCAAGCTCAATGCCAAAAAGTGCACCATCATCCCCTTTGGTAAAAACTCTGTACCCATGAACTACAACATAGGTGGTAGTATACTTAACACCAAAAGTGTGATAAGAGACCTTGGGACACAGGTGGACAGTAGTCTCTCCTTTGATAATCACATCGCCACAGTAATCAGGAAATCCTTCTATGTGGCACAAAAGGTTTCTCATCCAGATAAAAAAGAGGTCATTGTTTCCCTCTACTCATCACTCATTAGACCCATTATAGAGTACAATGCCCCTTTTGGTATATACCTCACTAGACATCTACAACAACTGGAAAGGACGCAGAAATACCTCACAAAGGGGATTACCGGCCTCAAACAGATGCCCTATGCAGACTGTCTCAAAAAACTCAAGCTTTACTCCATCGCATATCGCCTACTCAGAGGTGATCTCTGCCTAACATACAAAGCTATGTCAAACCCGGGTCTACCTGATAACAATGACATGCCAAAACACTGACAACAAAATAACCGACACGAAAAAAAGGACAAAAAAAGAAAGTTCAGAAACATGAAACTTCACATGCCCAACAACCAAAATCCTGACAATCAACAAAACAAATATCTTTCCCGAAAAACATATACACAACACAAGCACACCAAAAACCTTACAAACCTACACTAAACCTTACATACACAACTATCTATGCACTAACCTTAACCCAAACCCTAACCCTAAGGTCCGTCACTATTGCACACTTACCTAACCCTAACTCACTTCATCTGCCCTTAACTCTGTCACTATCGCACACTTACCTTACCCGCACCCTAACCCTAACTCACTTAACCTGCCCCTAAACCTAAAGTCCATCACTATAGCACACTTACCTGACCCGCACCCTAACGTCTGTCACTATCACACACTTACCTTACCCACACCCTGACCCTAATGTCTGTCCCTATCACACACTTACCTTAACATGTCTGTGTTCTCAGCATCGGGATTCTCAACTGTCGGTCTTCTCCGTTGTCGATCTTCCGGTGTCGGTGTTCTCGTCGTCGGCGTTGTACACTTTCAGCGTTTTCAGGTAGACCCATCAAACCCAGAGCTGTCGGACATGCTCCACTTAAAGAAATCCCAATCCCTCCAAGCTACAAGCTCTAGGGACCTAAACCTTGTCACCACAATAAGCAGAACATGCCAGAAGGATAGATTTCTGTCTTAGAGACTTCCCATACTCTGGAATAAACTACCTATCTATAGCAAACAAAGCTCCTCATTAGCACTCTTCAAGAAAAATCTTGATGATTGGATGGGAAATAGGAAATTTACCCCGGGGATCACCTCTGTGGATCTGCTCGACAGTGGCACAGGAAAATAATTTTCTTGGGTGGCAAAAGCCAGGGTATCATTTTGGATGGGCTTGTATAGGCCCCAGGGCCGAAAGCCTAGTACCTATCTATGAACCTATGTACCTATGAAAAAGAAGTTATGCACCTACCATAAAGTTCCATGTTAGCTGTCTTCATCTCGCCTTCCTTCTTGCTATTTGGGATCAGAGCCAATCCTCGGCTCCGACTCGGCCATCTTCAATAGCTCGAGAGCTGTATACTGGCTCGAGGCTACCCCTTATCCCATGATGTCTAGCGAAAGCTACCCAGATCTCGTTTGTAATAGCTAATCCCAGGCATAAGTTGAGAAAACCAGTTATCTGAATACTGGTTGTTCAATACGTCTAATTATAGAATAGGTTACGAAAAACCTGGCCAGAAGAACAATAAGGAAAAAAATACTCAGCCAGTGAAAACAAGAACTCCTCTCAGTTCACTACGACGGGGGAAGGAGGGAGGGACGCAAGAAGGAAGGCGAGATGAAGACAACTAACATGGAATGTTACGGTAGGTACATAACTTCTTTATGTTAAGTTGTCTATCTCGCCTTTATTTTTGCTGTTTGGGACAGCGTCCCTAGCACCTAACATCCTGGGTGGCTCATTGGAACAGACTCTTCAGAACAGTGGTACCAAAGTCAGCTCTGCTCTGGGAGACCATATCCATCTTGTAATGAGAGATAAAGGTATGAGGGTTTGCCCACGTGGTAGCTGCACAGACTGAATCTATGGACAACCTAGACTGAAAAGCTATGGAGGTGGCTAATGTCTTAGTAGAATGACCTTTTGGTTTAGCTGGTAACTCTTTATTCCGTAACTGGTAAATAAAGGTAATAGTATTAGATAACCATCTGGATAAGGTCACCTTGGAAACTGGGAGGCCTTGTTTGTTGAAGGCATAAGAGAGAAATAACTGTTCTGACTTTCTTAGTTCTTTAATTCTACGAAGGTAAAAACGCAATTGTCTGTGAACATCCAGTTGGTGGAGCTTGTATTCTGCCTTGTTGCTGTGATTAGGAAAGAACGCTGGGAGATATATGGATCGATTTAAATTGTTCTCTGAGCAGACTTTAGAAAGAAAGGATGGATTGGTCCTCAGAGAAACTCTGTCCTTGTGAAACACCAGGTAAGGAGGACGAACACATAGTGCTTGAAGTTCTGAGACACACCTAGCTGAAGTGATAGCAACCAGAAAAAGTGCCTTCCAAGACAGAAACTTAAGGGAACATGGTGCTGCCGGTTCAAAAGGAGGCAAAATTAAGGAAGTTGAGACTAAATTAAGATCTCAAGGAGGAGGGAGATCTCTCACTGGCGGTCTAAGAGGAGATGTTCCTCTCAAAAAAGCCTTACAGAGCTTATGAGACATGATGTTAGAATTCAACAATCTGATATGAAAATTTGAAATGGCTGCTAACTGTACTCTAATAGTAGTGGAAGAGGCACGGGAGTGAAAAAGTTGTGTTAGAAATTCAAGAATTTCATGGACTGGGGCTGAGAAAGGATCCACATTTCTAGACTCTGCCCAGTAAGAAAACAGTTTCCATTTACTAGCATACATTTTTCTCGTAGTAGACGCATGTGAGGAAAGGATAATATCAGGGACTGCTGGGGAGATACCGGGAAGCCTGACTAAGGCTGGAAGTGGCGTAACCACGCTGTAAGCTGGAGTGTTTGGAGGGATTGATGCAACCCACCTGATTGATGAATCAGAAGATCTGGAATCAGGTCCAGAATCCAGGGCTGATCGACAAGGTAGGGGTGCAGGAACGGAAACCATATCTGTCGAGGCCAATAAGGGGCAATGAGGATCATTTTGCAACCCAACGATTTTGCTTTCTGTATGAGTCTTGGTATTAGGGGAAATGGGGGAAAAGCATAAAAGGAGTCCCTGAGGCCAATCATGGACTACAGCGTCTCTGGGTATGTGACCTGGAAGCGGAAGAAGGGAGAAGTAGTTGCTGCATTTGCTGTTGAGAGGGGTGGCAAACAGATCGCAGCAAGGCTGTCCCCATTTGCGGAAGATAAGATCCGCAGCTTCCTGATTCAGAGACCACTTGTAAGGCATGAGAATAGCTCTGCTGAGCCTGTTCGCTATGACGATGGATCTTCCCAGGGATGTGCGTTGCAATCAGAAAACAGAGAGGAAATCGCCCATTGCCACAGTCTGATGGCCTCTTGACACAGGGAGTAGGACCTGGTTCCGCCCTGTTTGTTGATGTACCACACCACTGACATGTTGTCTGTTTGAATTTCAATGGTCCCAGAAGGAAGAGAGTCTTGAAGGGCTTGCAATGCCAGAAGCACGGCTCTCATTTCTAGGACATTGATGTGCAGATGGTACTCGTGAGGTTGCCAAGTGCCTTGGACCGTCCTGCCCAGATAATGCCCCCCCCCCCTATCAGGGAGGCGTCCGTGGTCACTGTGGCTGCCGGTGGAGGCTGTATGAAAGGTCTGCCCTGAGACACTAGTGGGGAGTCCATCCACCAAGACAGGTGCCTTTTGCATGTTTCTGTAATCAGGATCATGTGAGACATGGGAAGCTCCTGAAAGGACCACTGCGTGAAAAGAAGCCACTGAAGAATTCTCATGTGGAAACGCACTAATGGAACTAGACGAATGGCAGCCACCATGCAGCCCAGAGCTTGAAGGACATATCTGACTTGACTTTTGCTCTGCATTAGGATTAACACTTGTTGACGAATTGTGGAAACTCTTTCCAGTGGTAATCTTGCAAACATTTCCCTTGTGTTTAATTCTGCTCCTATGTAAGTGATAGGCTGACAGGGCAACAAGGCAGATTTTTCAAAATTTATTGTGATGCCTAGTTGAGTGCATGATGTGATTGTATAATCCCGCGCTTGTAAGAGTTGATGCCTGGTGGTAGCAGTGAGGAGCCAGTCATCTAGCTATGGAAACACCTGGAATCCTTGATGCCTCAGGTGAGCCGTGACTACTGCCATACACCTGGTGAATACCCTGTGGGCTGAGGTGAGACCAAAGGGCAGAGCTCTGAACTGGCAATGACTGGCCCCTACCCGGAAGTGAAGAAATCTCCTGGAGCATTTGTCCATCTTGATATGGCAGTACGCGTCCTGAAGATCTATCGAGCACATCCAATTGTCCTGACCCAGAAAGGGTAGAATGGACTGTAGCGTGACCATCCGAAACTTTTCTCTTTGTACAGATTTGTTTAGTCTGCTGAGATCCAAAATCGGTCTCCAGTCCCCTGTCTTTTTTGGTACCAAAAAGAATCTTGAGTAAGTTCCGGATCCGAGCTAGTCTGCGGGGACTTCCTCAATGGCTCTTTTTTCTAGCAGGTTTGAAACTTCTATGACTGCTTGCTCCCTCAGATTGGGTGGAACATCTGGAAGGGCCTTTTTTAACTGAAAGGGGGATTGATGGAAGGGAATTTTGTAACCTCCGGATATAATGGATAGTACCCATCTGTCTCTTGTTAAATTTTGCCAGGCTTTTAGATACAGTGAAAGTCTTCCCCCAGCTGCCTCCAGAGGTGAGCAGCTGGGCAACCCTTCAGGGATGCTGGAAGGGCTTGCTAGAGAAGGATTCTCTGTCACCTTGGTTCTGTGGACCCCCTCTGCCACGAGGGTGGCGTCTGTTATTGTTGTTTCCCCCTCTGCCTCTGGAGAAAAAAATCACCACGTGCGTCAGGCAAGGATCTCTGGGATTTCCAGAACCACATCTTCCCACTCTTCTGACCCTTGGGGTAAGGTCTAGAGGGAGTGGAAAAACGGACTCCCACGGCACAGACAGTCTTACCTGCTTGCTCACATCTGGTCAACGTGTCTTTCACCTGAGGCCCAAAGAGAAAGGAGCCATCAAAGGGAGTATTGGTGAAGGATGCTTGAAAGGGTTCCGCAAACTGACACAGCCGCATCCAAGCATGTCTCCTGAGGGCCACATCTGTGCCAGCGGCTCTGCTCGCTCCATTGGCTGCATAGGAAATCAGCCTCATGGAGGAGTTGACTATGGAATTAAGAGTCGCCAGCTGGGAAGCTACTTTGGCTTGTACTCCCTCAGCTGTAGGATCTTGAAGGACATCTCCAAGCTTTTTCAGGAAATCCCTTTGAAGATGAGTAACAGATAGTTCAGGGACCTCATCGAGAAGGTCGCTGAAGCAAACATTCGCTTTCCGTATCTGTCCATCGTCCGAGACTCTGTTAGGGGGATGAATAGATGAAGAGGTTTCTGCTAACTCTTTCTTGGTGGCTGCTGCTACCACCATGGCATCAACGGGCACACCTTTGGAAAGGAATTGCTTATTCTGCAGGGCTGTAATAAACTTGTTAGGTCTCCTCGGAGTTGGTTCCACAGCATCTGGAGTTGACCAAGCCTTTCAAGCCACCACAGACATTAGTGGGTCGAAAGGAGGAAAAACCCAGGAGGTGGAAGGTCGGGAACCAAATGCGTCCAGGAATACAGACTCATCCTCGGTAGGGGCTAGGGAAGTCCAGTTCCCCCTCTGCCTAATCCTTTCAAGGATGTCTGAAAAGGAAACATCTTCAGAGGGGGACCCTTCCGATTCATCTAAGTCTGTATCTGAAGTGACAGACTCAATGGGGTGTCCTGGGGCATCGGTTCCCTATGCTTGGGGTCTGGAGGAGGAGCAGAGGTTGGCACAGACACTATAAGGGACAGAGCCGATGCAGCTGGTAGTGGAGCTGTTTTGGGGGACAGCATACTCCGCATGACCTCGAAGGCGTCTCAACCTCGAGGCAGAGAAAGCTCCGGTTCCGAAGAAATAGGAATCTTTCTCTGCACAGAGGGTGATGGCTCCGAGCCGATGTTGGAACCGAGCTCACCTGCGCTGAAGCTCCGAGGGAGAGAACAGGGTCGGACAAGGGTTCAATGCCCCTCCCCCCTCGGAACCAATGAGAGAGCCCTGGCATCCAGATTCCTCAATAGAAGGAACAATTGAGGTAATCGGAGCCAAAGGAGAGATGGTGATCGGAGCAGACGGTTCCACTACCCGCATACCAACGACCTCTGGCTCCGAACTCAATGGAGTCAGAGGAGGAATAGAAATAGAAGCGGTTGGAGCAGATACCTGTTGAGGTGGGCTGGATAGTAATTTAGCTAGTGCCTGTGACTTAAGCAACCTACTTACGACTCTCTCCACATCAGGATCCAAAAGCCTAGAGGATCGAGAGGAGTGTGAAGAATGGTGGCTAGGTTCACTTTGTAATAATGGTGACTGAGGTGCTGAGTGGATGGACTCTAAGGAAGGGGACCTCAGTCTCTTATGGCTCCGTGACGGCTCCGAAACATCCGATGGAACCGACGGAGGAGTTGTCTTGTCGGTGCCAGCCGGAATAGACATACTCGATTGTTCCAGTACAGGAGTCGGCTCTGAAGGTGGAGCCAATGGTTTGACAGATTTAGGGGATTTCACTGGCTGAGAACTTTTTGCCGGTGAATCCTGAGACTTCAATAAACCCCGAAGGATTAATTTGTTTTTGCGCTCCTGCAGGACCCTTGGACTAAAGGCGTTGCAAACAGAACAAGAGTCCTGCAGGTGAACAGCACTCAAACAATAAACGCAACTAGTGCACCCATCTGTCAGAGGCATTTTCTGACAGCATGAGTCACACTTTTTGAAGCCAGAAACTTTCGTATCCTTGGACATAACTCTACCACTACACACAATCCAAGTACCACAATACAGACAGACAAAAAATCTCTACACTACTAAACGAACACAACAGTTTTTTTTTTTTTTTTTTTAATACAGTAAAAGGGAAGGAGAGCCTCTAAGTTAAACGGCTGTCCTAAAGGGGGGGGGGGTACAGTTTTGTACCTACCATAAATGTAGATGTTCGAGTGTAAACACTGCTGCGGTCATTACACTTGGGTTATCCTGCCGGCAGGCGGTTCCCCAGTCGGCCTGAGTTCCAAAGTCTTGGTCCGGCGTCGGTTGCTGTTGCCTCCTCCCTGACGTCAGTGCGACAGGGGTAATGACTGCAGCAGTGTAACACTATGAACATCTCTCTAATTTAAACGAGTTCTTAAGAAAAAAAGGGACTGCGGAACGAAACGTCCACAAACAACACCCACAGAAAATAAAACTATAAGGGGAAGTATACACTAGTTTTAAGAAGTTTAAACAAATATAATTATATAAATATACAAAAGTATACAAGCCTGAGCCAGAAACGACACACTTCGTAGCTGAAGTGGCAAACGAGATCTGGGTAGCTTTCGCTAGGCATCACGGGATAAGGGGTAGCCTCGAGCCAGTATACAGCTCTCGAGCTATTGAAGATGACCTAGTCGGAGCCGAGGATCGGTTCTGATCCCAAACAGCAAGAACGAAGGAGAGATAGACAACTTAACATCAGACTTTCAGGTGGCAGCCTCCAGGATATCCCTGATGGGGACTCCTCTCAGGAAAGCTGCAGAGGTGGAGGCTGCTCTGGTGTGTCCTGACCTCTTTGGGGGAGGCTTTCCATGTTGCTTGTAGCAGAAATGGATACAGTGTGCTATCCATTTGGAGATGGTTTGTTTGGAGATGGCTTTGCCTTCTGCCCCAGTAGCAAAGCTAACCAGTAGTTGATCCAACTTCCTGAAGGATTTAGTCCTGTCCAGATAGAATCTGAGCTGTCTATGCACATCTAGAGAGTGCAGAATCCTTTCCCCCTTGTTCTGGGGATTAGGGCAAAAGGTGGGCAAATGAATAGACTGGTTGAGAGCCACACTGGACACCACCTTGGGCATGAGGGATGGGTTAGCTCTGTGGGATACAGTGTCAGCATGGAAGATGATGAAGGGTTCCACAGCCATGAGCGCTTGCAGCTCAGAGACTCTTCTGGCTGAGTGATGGCCAGAAGGAATGCTGTTTTCCAGCAGAGAAATGTTAGCTCTGCAGAAGAAGCTGGTTCGAAGGAGGGCAGGGTGAGCTTTTCCAATACAATGTTAAGGTCCCAAGCTGGAGTTGGTGCCCTTCTGGGTGCCCTCAAGTTGCTAGCCCCTCTTAGGAACTGTTTGATCAAAGGGTGCGAGAAAAGGGGCTGCTCAGTGGGAAAATGAGCAGGAACTGCAGAGGCATGAATTTTTATAGAGGAGAAAGAGAGACCACTGTGTAGTAGGTCAGCTAAGTAATCCAGGATGAGAGGGCGGGAGGGATGTGCCGTATTGGCTCCCTTAGCCTGGATCCAGGTGCAGAACCTTTTCCATCTGTCAGCATAACACCTTCTGGTGCTAGGGCATCTGGCCTCACGGATAACATCTAGAACCTGTTTACTGAGGTTGGCAGATTGACTCGGAGGTAGGGAATAAGCCAAGCTGTAAAACTGAGTGTTTGCAATTGGGGATGCATGAATTCCCCTTCCCTCGGGGTCAGGCAGTTTGGAATCTGAGGAAGGTGCCAAGGGGGTAGTGGTGAGTGGCTGTGCAGCAAGGGGTACCAGTGCTGCAGGGGCCAGTCTGGAGCTATCAGAATGGTCCTTGGTTTTTCCTCCTTTATTTTGGGCAGTACCCTGGGGATGAGAGGTAGCTGAGGAAAGCATAGACTGATAGATTGACCCAGGGGAAGGACATGGCATCCACTTTCCAAGCCATGCAGTGATGCTCCCTGGTGCAAAATCTGCTGAGCTGATGGTTGGTGTGGGAGGCAAGGAGGTCGACCTCCGGGGTGCCCCATTTCTGAGTTATTAGGGTGAAAGTTCTTCTGTTGAGCTGCTACTCATGTGGGTCCAGAAGATTTCTGCTTAATTGGTCTGCCAGGGAGTTGAGACAGCCCGGCAGGAATTGCACTAACAGGTGTAGTTGCACGGCAGAGGCTGTGCCAAAGGGTCATGGGCAGCCTGCATAGAGGGTAGGAGTGGGTCCCTCCCTGCTTGTTCATGTACCACATTACAGTGATGTCTGTTTTGATCAAGACAGCCCCTGGAGAAAGAAGGGGTTTGAAAGCTGTCAATGCGTGCTGCACAGCCATCATCTTTTTTATTGATGTGCAGAGGGATTTGCGGCAGGCTCCATTGGCCCTGTATGCACCTGCCATCCGGGTGTGCCCCCTAGCATAGTCTCATGCGTCTGTGGTGAGAGTCTGGGCGGCAGGGGGTGGTGAGAAAGGCAGTCCCCTGTTGTGGAAGCATGCTGTTGTCCACTAAAGGAAATCTTTTCTGATGCAGGGAATTATAGGTATAAGAGTCTCCAGGTCTTCTCATATGCAGTCTGGCATATGGAATGAGTAGAATGCAGGATGCCATGAACCCCAGAGCTTGCAGGATCTTCCTTGCAGTTAGCCGGGGTTTGGTGGTTAGTTGAGAGAAGAAGGCTGTCAGGAAAATTTGTTTCCCTGGTGTGAGGTATGCCATCTGGGATGCTGTGCCCAGACTTGCTCCAAGGAAGATAATCCTTTGGGTGGGCATCTGTTTGGATTTCTCTTCATTGAATGTGTACCCTAGGGAGGTTAGAAGGGTCTTGACAAAGGCCAGGTGCTTGAGCAGGTTTTCCAGGCTGTCTGACTGAATCAGGCAGTCATCTTAAGTATGGGTAAATCTGGATATTTAAAACAAAAACAACTGGCAACTTCACTGAAGACTGAATCCACAAAGTTTAATGAAGTGCTTTTCGTCCAAATACTTCTTTGAACTTCATCAGGATGAAGTTGCCAGTTGTTTTTGTTTTAATTTCTCAGTTTTTTGTATCGTGGATTTTGGAGTTTAGAGTTTTTAAATCTGAATATTTCTTTGTCTGCAAAAGGCAATGGTCAAAGCCAGACATTTTGTGAAAACTCGCATGGATAAGCCAAAGGGAAACGCACAGAACTGCAAGTGCTGGTATCCGGGCCTGAAACGGAGGAATTTCCTGCATGATTTCCTGATAGGAATGTGGAGGTAGGCCTCTTTTAGATCTAGGGTGGCTAGCCAAGCGTCCTTGGACAGCATGGGTAGCAGCTGCTGGAGGATGAGCATTTTGAATTTTGGAATCACCAGGAAGGTGTTTAGAATAGATAGATAGAAGATAGGGCGCCAGGTGCCCTCTTTTCTGAGGAACCAGGAAAAGTCTGGAGTAGAAACCTTGGCCTATCTGTTCTGCATGAACATACTCTACTGCCCTCATAGAGAGCAAGGAAAGGATTTGCTTTTGAACCTCTGTCCACTGGTTTGGTGGTAGATCTGGGAACCCTTTTGGGGTTGGAAGGGTGTGGAAGGAAAATGTGTACCCCTGAGACACTATGTTCAGAACCCATTGGTCATTGGTAATGGTGGCCCAGGTGCTTGTGTGAAAGGAGAGTTTTCCTCCTAGGGGTAAGTGAAGGTGGGCAGAGGGAGGGGGTAGGGGAGGTGAGTCATTGAGTTTTTACCATAAGGGGGTGGTTTAGAACTCCCTGATTTTGAAGTGGAGGTAGTCCACTGCTTAGATCTCTGCATTCCCTGTGGCTGCTGTCTGGGGGGTTTGGTTCCCTGTGGTCTAGGCTGGACTGGATTACTGGAAGCAGGAAAGGACCAGTGTTTAGTGGGACAATGCCTGCTGAACCTAGGTGGCTGGACCTGCAAGAAGTCCTTAACTGTTTGCATAGATTTTGCTTTTTCTTCCACCTTTTTTAGGACCTCTTCTGCCTTAGTGCCAAATAAGTTATCTTTGTTCAAGGGGGCATCCAACAATTTAGATTTGACATGGTCTGGAAAGGGCTGTTCCATAAGTCATGCATGCCTTCTAATAACAGTGACTGCTGCCCTGCAAGAAGCTTCCAGGGCATCAAAACCACAGTGCAAGGTGTATTTAGTTACTTGACTTGCAGAAATGCATTAACTCTTGCAAGAATCTTTTGTTTAAGGAGTTCCATGGTATATCGCTGAAATTTTAGTATATGGAACTGACAATTAATGCCCTGTTAGCAAGAGTAGCTGAGGTGTGTACTTTTTTACCTAATTTGTCCTGTGCACGGGAATCCTTATCTGAGGGGGTGGGATTCTTCCAGAGGTTGCTTTAATTCCTTTAGGCCCTTGAGAAATTACATCAGGGACAGCAGTAGGATTCCTAAAGAGAAATTTGTGTGAGTCAGGGACTCTACAGTACCTGTCTGGTTTTATGGGTGCAGGAGGGAGGGTGTCAGGAGTCAAGCTGGATGCCAGGAAAACATCCTCTAGATAAAGGTCTTAAGTAAAGTCAGTGCCAAATAGGAAATTGAAAATTCACCCCCTGTTTGACTCCAAAGTCTCAGATGGACAGAGGGTGCCAATAAGTAAAATGCCCTCCAATTAACATTCCCTCCTACAAATCCCTTAGCTATGCCCTTACTAACACACCCAATAGATGAACAAGGTACTCTGGTACAGAGTTCTGTTTGGACATGAATGTAGACAGTAATTACATCCGTCAGATTATTAGTGAGAACTGGAAAGTAGTTATGGGTAATGCAGATTTATCTAAACTTCTTGGAGAAGGCCCCCATTTTGTTTATAAGAAAAATCAAAATTTTAAACATTTGTTAGAAAATAATAAGTCTGGGCCTTTGGACCAACCCTTACGTCTGTGAAACTGGGGGTATGTTCAAATATACCCTTACGTCTGGTGAAACTGGGGGTATGTTTAAATGTACCCTTACGTCTGGTGAAACTGGGGGCATGTTCAAATGTACCCTTATGTCTGGTGAAACTGGGGGTATGTTTAAATGTACCCTTACGTCTGGGGAAATTGGGGGTATGTTCAAATGTACCCTTACTTCTGTGAAACTGGGGGTATGTTTAAATGTACCCTTACTTCTGGTGAAACTGGGGGTATGTTGAAATGTACCCTTACATCTGGGGAAATTGGGGGTATGTTGAAATGTACCCTTACATCTGTGAAACTGGGGGTATGTTTAAATGTACCCTTACTTCTGGTGAAACTGGGGGTATGTTCAAATGTACCCTTACTTCTGGTGAAACTGAGGGTATGTTTAAATGTACCCTTACTTCTGGGGAAACTGAGGGTATGTTCAAATGTACCCTTACTTCTGTGAAACTGAGGGTATGTTTAAATGTACCCTTACTTCTGGGGAAACTGAGGGTATGTTTAAATGTACCCTTACTTCTGGGGAAACTGAGGGTATGTTTAAATGTACCCTTACTTCTGGGGAAACTGGGGGCATGTTCAAATGTACCCTTACTTCTGGTGAAACTGGGGGTATGTTCAAATGTACCCTTATGTCTGGTGAAACTGGGGGTATGTTTAAATGTACCCTTATGTCTGGTGAAACTGGGGGTATGTTCAAATGTACCCTTACTTCTGTGAAACTGGGGGTACGTTTAAATGTACCCTTACTTCTGGTGAAACTGGGGGTATGTTCAAATGTACCCTTACTTCTGGTGAAACTGAGGGTATGTTTAAATGTACCCTTACTTCTGGTGAAACTGAGGGTATGTTTAAATGTACCCTTACTTCTGGGGAAACTGGGGGTATGTTTAAATGTACCCTTATGTCTGGTGAAACTGGGGGTATGTTCAAATGTACCCTTACTTCTGTGAAACTGGGGGTACGTTTAAATGTACCCTTACTTCTGGTGAAACTGGGGGTATGTTCAAATGTACCCTTACTTCTGGTGAAACTGAGGGTATGTTTAAATGTACCCTTACTTCTGGTGAAACTGAGGGTATGTTTAAATGTACCCTTACTTCTGGGGAAACTGGGGGCATGTTCAAATGTACCCTTACGTCTGGTGAAAGTGGGGTTATGTCCAAATGTACCCTTACTTCTGGTGAAACTGGGGGTATGTTCAAATGTACCCTTACTTCTGTGGAAACTGGGGGTATGTTCAAATGTACCCTTACTTCTGGGGAAACTGGGGGCATGTTCAAATGTACCCTTACTTCTGGGGAAACTGGGGGTATGTTCAAATGTACCCTTACTTCTGGTGAAACTGGGGGTATGTTCAAATGTACCCTTACTTCTGGTGAAACTGGGGGATATGTTTAAATGTACCCTTACTTCTGGTGAAACTAGGGGTATGTTCAAATGTACCCTTACTTCTAGTGCAACTGGGGGTATGTTTAAATGTACCCTTACCTCTGGTGAAACTGGGGGCATGTTTAAATGTACCCTTACTTCTGGTGAAACTGGGGGTATGTTCAAATGTACCCTTACTTCTGTGAAACTGGGGGCATGTTCAAATGTACCCTTACTTTTGTGAAACTGGGGGCATGTTCAAATGTACCCTTACTTCTGTGAAACTGAGGGTATGTTCAAATGTACCCTTACTTCTGGGGAAACTGAGGGTATGTTTAAATGTACCCTTACATCTGGTGAAACTGGGGGTATGTTCAAATGTACCCTTACCTCTGGTGAAACTGGGGGCATGTTTAAATGTACCCTTACTTCTGTGAAACTGGGGGCATGTTCAAATGTACCCTTACTTCTGGTGAAACTGGGGGTATGTTTAAATGTACCCTTACCTCTGGTGAAACTGGGGGTATGTTTAAATGTACCCTTACTTCTGTGAAACTGGGGGTATGTTTAAATGTACCCTTACTTCTGTGAAACTGGGGGTATGTTTAAATGTACCCTTACATCTGGTGAAACTGGGGGTATGTTTAAATGTTCAGGGTGCAGGGCATGTAGATTTATTTCTGAGGGTCCTTTTGTGTTTCTGGAACATCTACAGTTTACTACATCCATCCCTGGAAAACTGAGCTGTGGTACAACAGGGATAGTATATCTTGCGATGTGTTCAACATGCCCAAGTTTTTATGTGGGCATGTCTACCAGAAGTTTAAGGAAGTGGGTATTAGAGCACTTATATGCTATAAAAACAAAAAATAGTAACAATGCCCTTTTTAAGCAGTCTTTGACATGTTCTAACTGCAAGAAATTTACTTTTTCTATAGTGGAAGTTGTTAAACGTGACTTTAGGGGAGGAGACTTTAGAAATTATGTTGAACAAAGAGGCAGAATGGCTGATTAAACTTGCTTCTTATTTATCCCCCTGGTCTGAATGATATGGTGGACATAAAATGTTTCTTAAAAAATAGGAAAATTACTAAAATGAATATACAGGGATGAATGCCCTTGTATTTTAAACTTCATTAACTGTGTGGACACTTTGAGATATACATTTTTTTTAGTATGTCTTTAAATGTTTTTATGTATTTAATTGATTTATTAATGAGATGATCTGATTGACCAAATGTTTTCTGAATAGTTTAAAAGTGATTTGGAAGTGTATTTTATCATTTCTGAAGAAGTCTTTGGGACGAATAGTGAACATTAAATTTTGACTACGCTAAAAAAAGAACTTTCTCGGCTTCGCCAGTGCTTTTCTTGGTGGTTTTTGTGTTTTTTTTGTACTGTGGACACCTGGGCCTGCTTGTGTGCCGCTTTTTTCCTTTTACTGTTTAAACAACCAGTGACTCTTGAATTCACTCTAGATAAAGGTCTTAAGTAAAGTCAGTGCCAAATGGGAAATTGAAAATTCACCCCCTGTTTGACTCCAAAGTCTCAGATGGACAGAGGGTGCCAATAAGTAAAATGCCCTCCAATTAACATACCCTCCTACAAGTCCCTTAGCTATGCCCTTACTAACACACTCAATAGATGACCAAGGTACTCTGGTACACAGTGGGCTGAGGGAGCATGGCTCGGCCTATAAAGACCCTAAAGGTTGTTAGCCTAGTAACAACCACCTCACAGTTTCAGAAAGCATGACCATGGAGGAGAAACAGAATGCTTTAAACAAATTATATGTTACCTCACAGCAAGAGGTTCTCCCGTTCAATTCTCGGCTTGGCTTGGGAGTGCCTTCTGTGCGGAGTCTGCATGTCCTCCCCGCGGTTGGGTAGCATTCAAAAGACATGCGTGCGTAAATGGGCGTGCCTTCTTTGAAGGTTGGGTGTCGAGCTGGCACCTCGGCGTTTCGTAAAAAAAAATCTGCTGCCAATCATTAGCAGACCGGAGTTCAGCTGTGGCGACCCCTTACCGGGAAAAAGCCGGAAGACAAACAACATATCTTCAGTTCAGATACGATTCTGTGGACTAACGGCAGAAATGGCTTTGTAGTTCAGGAGGACCATGAATCTATTTCTGTCTTAAAAAACGCTGTTGACAAATACACCTAAGAATAGGCCCACAGCTGGCATATGTCTGACCACTGATACAGAGTTTACATTAACCTGATCCTGGCATTTGGTACTTTCATCTTATCGATCAGTTTGCTTGGATCAGTGCCAGAAGCACTATGAAAATAAACAGACCATCGTATGGGATATGCAAGTGCAGTCCCACTCAGAAGTCAACCAGGGACTACAGTGGAGAATACAATACTGATGTAATCGCAGATATGACAGCTCTTCAGTAACCACGTTATGACCACAGCAGCATATAGTCTTTGGAAAAAGAAACAATCAGGCACCAACAGAAATAATGTTTAACAAAAAAGGCAGTAGTGGATATGACTTGGAAATTGCATTAGATTAGGGTCTTGAGATAAACAAACAATATGCAGAATGTACAACTACAGAGTAGCTCAGCTTGTGTTTGATGAGAAGCCACACCTCAGTTAAGTTGAAACTGATAAACTGCCTGCCTAGAAGACACCACAGGGAGCATGACAGGCAGTGAACATACACGTTTCAAGAGGAGCATTTGTCGAGGTTGAATGCTGCAAAAGAATTCAGAAGGACCATTGAAATAGCTCTATAGCAGAAATGTAAGGTTTCAAATAGCGAACACGGGGCAACACAAAAGGACTGACTGTGCAGACTGAAAAGGACTGGATTCATCAGTGATCATGATGGAGTTGTAGTATTTACTAAGTGTGGTGTTATTTGGCTTATGTGAGTAAGGGCACATAATTACACGATTCATAAAGTCAAGAAGGAAGTAAAAAATATATATCATTAGAAATTACTATAAAGTAAGTGACTTACTAGAAATGATACCAAAGAACTCTGTAAAGGGAAAAGAAGATTGGCTAAAGAATACCAGAGTAAGGAATAACGTGGTACCAACATACATTAGGCTGCATAGGTAATGTGGCGCAGTGGTGCAGCGGTTAACTTTGTCGCCTCACAGCAAGAGGTTCTCCGGTTCGATTCTCGGCTGAGGTGCCTTCTTTGCTGAGTTTGCATGTTCTCCCTGCATTCGGTGGGTTTCGTATGGGTAACTCCAGTTTCCTCCCACATTCTAAAGACATGTGACTGGAGCATTTCTCCCTGGGCCTCTGCTGAAAATAGGGTCTGTGGAGCCTAGTCAGACTTTCCTGGTCAACAAATGTTAAATAATGTAATGACGCAGTAGCTTCGGTCTCAAAAAACGGTCAAATCATAAGATGCGTGTACGCAGGAAAAAGGCATGCCACATACAGCTGAAATCTTAAAGCAAGTTGGTAAAGCTACAAAAAGACATAACTGGTACAGCAACATTTTTACTTCCAGCTGATACAGCAGGTACTGAAAAGTCTGTTGACACTTCTTAGGTAGAAGATATTTAAAGTGAACCGGGAACTGATCAGATAACGATCCATGACTCGCATGTGGAACACAATGTTCTCCTGACTAAAGATATATCACTTGAATTGGGAGAACAAGATGACATACGAAGTTGCAAAGATAATCGCATTTTTGAAGTTGATAACGTTGGCTTATAAATACATTACCACTAGGTGTGTGTGTACCTTCAAAGAAACTCCAAAAGGACTAACACCCAAAGGATCTCTTGCGGCTAAGTGATCTAAAAATCTTTTCAGAAAGGACCTTGCAAAGCTTCACCAACAGGTGCTTTACAATCTCTTTGCCTCCTTTTGCCAGGATTCGTCAAAAGTAGCAGAACTGAATTTCATGGACATCAACTCTGCCTTTTTTAAGGTATGGAACTCTCTCTTTTAACATTTATGTCTGTACCCCTCTTGAGACAAAATGTGTGGGATGTAAGGGATGTGCACAAGTATAGATGCTCTTTCAGTCAGTGCCCACAACATTACAAGATTTACCTTGTGTTTTTTTTTTCAAATCAGCCACTAATCGATTATAATGCTCACACTACTGATTTAGAGTTTTAAGTCATCTTTACTGTTGCATGAGTCTCCAATTTGCATGGTTTCAAGGAAAATATCCTAGATCTTGCATCCAAGGCAGACATCATAAAGTACACAATCAAGACGTCTAAAGGAGAGGACTCTTCCTTTATGTCAATTATGCAGACTTCACTGGTGTCTCTCACTTCTGTGATGTGGGAAGTTTTACAAGAAATCAAAGGACTAGAGCAGTTTGGTGAACTGACCAAAGCAGCTTACACCCCTTGATCAGTGGAATGAAGGACAGCAGGCATCCCTGATGTAGCACCAAGCTGTTAATATCTGGTCACTCCCAAATGCTATGGAGCCAGAAACCCATCTCAAATTGAATGATCAGGGAAACAAATCACTCGGCAATGACTTCCGTTGGAATGGACTGCCTGAAGGAAAAGAAAGACAAGATCCAGTGAGCTTTGTTGCTTAGCATCTGTCCAGACTTCTCTGAAAAATGAAACCTGTTGAAGTGAAGCACATCACTAGAATCGATTCCAAAACATAACTCATGTACTCCACACATCTCATCATTTCATTTCTAAACTAGGAGAAGGGTCATAAGCACTGCCTGTATGGTTCACTTCACACCAGATTATTACTCTGCCTTAGCCATAAAATGAAAACCCATTTATGTAAATTTTGTTCTTGAGAAACTATCCTTGAAATGCAACTCTGCTTCCTGGTCAGTCCAGTGGCTGCTAAAGGACAGACACCCTACATTTCTTAAGTAACTTTGAAGGATGAAGCTCTCTTTGACTGCAGGCTCTCGGAGAAAGAAGGTACTTCAACAATAGAGATAAATACTAACAAATTGAACATTACTGTACACTCAGACACTAAAAGAAAGGTCAGACCTCTGCCTGGAGTCTCTATTAAGTAACCTGAAGGAAAGGCACTGTAACTACCTAAAAAGCCAGAGAATACTCAAGGGCTCCCCTCGCATGGGATGAATGAGTATGCTTAGAGGTGAAACCTACCAACTGGCACCTTTCCTTACCCTTTTAAAACCACAAACCATTTTCAACCCATCACAGCTGGAAGGGAAAATGAAGATGAAGCAGAGGCTATGGAATTCTTTACTCCTGAACCTCCATTAAATGAGCTACTACTGACTACATGACTACTAATGACTACATAGAAAAGGCCAACAATCGTAATGCTTTGGGCATGACTGTAGCTGTTAAGACATGCATAAACTACAGGCTGAACGTGGCCATGGAAAGAAGCAGCTCCTTTTCTGATTTTACTCTTTCTGAAGCCAGACATCCCTGACCATTCCTTTGGTGGTCAAACTGTCTATCCTAATGGCTAGGGACTGTGATTTTGTAGTTTTAAACACAGGAGATTGTTCTGTAAATGCTACCATTTACTGCAGCCTGTTTGGTGCTGTTCGAAGTTTAGTGCCTGTTTTATACTTACTGGCTCAGTCTGCTAGTTGTTTACCATTTTATGTTATTAAAGATCACATTTCTGACAAACTACTGTCACAGCACTTTTGCACTTGCTTGGTTCAGTGACAGTCTCAAGGGGCACAAAGCAGTAACAACCTTTAATTAGTTCAATGTTATTTCTTTTAAGGGCTCACTAACAGACTCTAAATTTCCTCATCCTCGGGAGACTTCAGTAATAATTACAAGAGAATGTGGACCATTTAAAGTTTACTTATTTGTTTTATGAAGCCATCTATATGTTGCACACTTTTTAGCAGCACTGCTAATTTTTTTTTACATTCTCAGTAAATTATTAACCATTAAATGTTTCACATAACATTTCTTTGGTAATTACTAGGTCGTCCTGGGGGGGAGGTAGAATTCTTTCACTGTTTATTACAACAAACCCCTGCCTTGAGTTACAAAAATTTTAAATACCTGCTCAGACATTACATGTCATAGGTTCATAGGTGTTTACCAGGTTAACGACCACAAGGGCCTTTTTAAGCCTAGCCATGCATCCCAAATCTCTGACAAGTTCTGGTACCCTTGGTAAGTGTTAGTTCATAGGTAGGTACTAAGCTATCGGCCCTAAGGCCTATACAAGCCCAGCCAAAAAGGTATCCTGGCTTTGGCCACCCAAGAAAATGATTTTCCTGTGCCACTGTCGAGCAGAGCCACAGAAATGATCCCCGGGGTGAATTTCCTATTTCCCATCCAATCAAGATTTTTCTTGAAGAGCGCTAATGAGGAGCTTTGATTGATATAGATAGGTAGTTTATTCCAGAGTATGGGAAGTCTCTGGGACAGGAATCTATCCCTCCGGCATGTTCTGTTTATTGTGGAGACAAGGTTTAGGTCCCTAGAGCATGTAGCTTGGAGGGATTGGGATTTCCTTAAGTGGAGCATGTCCAAAAGCTCTGGGTTTGACATAGCTTTGCATTGTTAGGCAGAGATCACCTCTGAGTAGGCGATATGTGATGGAGTAAAGCTGGAGTTTTTTGAGACAGTCTGCGTAGGGCATCTGTTTGAGGCCGTGAATCCTCTTTGCGAGGTATTTCTGTGGCCTTTCCAGTTGTTGTAGATGTCTTGTGAGGTACATACCAAAAGGGGCGTTGTACTCTATAATGGGTCAAATGAGTGATGAGTAGAGGGGAACAATGACCTCTTTTTGTGATGAGGTGTGCTACGTAGAAAGATTTCCTCACTACTGTGGCGATGTGATTATCAAAGGAGAGATTACTGTCCACCTGTCTCCCAAGGTCTCTTATCATACCTTCGGTGTTAAGTATACCTCCACCTATGTTGTAGTTCATGGGTACAGAGTTTTTAACCAAAGGGGATGACAATGTACTTTTTGGCATCGAGCTTGAGGCCATGGCTTTGACACCAGGCATCTGTCTCAGTGAGGCCCTTTTGTAGGATGTCCACATCATTAGGAGTTTCGATTATGGCTCCTAGTTTTCAGTCATCTGCGAACTTCGCTAGCCAAAGGCCTTCTGTGTTAGCCTGTACTTCACAGAAGTAGATACCAAACAGGAGAGGACCCAGGACTGAACCCTGTGGTACTCCACTTGTCACTGGTCTGAAGTCAGATTTGGAGTCTGCTACTTTCACAGTGAGCCAGTCGGCAACCCATCTTGTGACAAAGGGATTTATACCTAGTTTAGTGAGTTTATCTATAATTCCAGAGTGGGGGATGGTGTCGAAAGCCTTGGCAAGATCTAGATAGCCTGTGTGAACCACCTTACCCTCGTCTACGGCTTTGGTGACTGCTTCAAAGAAGTCTATCAGGTTTAGGAGACATGATCTGCCTTTTACAAACCTGAAGTGGGTGGGGTCCAGAGTTTGGAGATTACCAATGTCTTTGTTCATAAGTTCCATGATGATACATTCCATGGCCTTGCAGACCAGGCTCGTCAGGCTAATGGGGCGGTAGTTCCCAGGGTCCGGGGCTTGGGAGATTTTTCAACGATTTAAAGAAACTTTGTCATTTAGGAAACCCAAGTGCTACCTAAACGAAATTTCGAGTGTCAGCTCTTTTACAGGAGAAAAACAAACACAAAAAGACAGACGTGTCAGGTATTAAAGAGTAAATAATAACTACAGTAGGTAGCTGACGCACTATTTATATACACTGGATAACACAGACTACCAGATGGTTAACATATGAAAAGAAAAGTACATGATACACAGAGGTGAGATTGGACGATATTACACCTAAGAAAGTGACTGGAACTGCACTTAAATGAGAATATATTAATTTTAGTAATAAATAAATAAATATAATTACTGGATGGAAAAAAAATAAAAAGAATGACAGCGTAACAATCTATTATAGTTTTGATACATTCAGATATAGATCTGCAATAATGAGTCTTATTGCAGTTGGATAAAAACTGTTCATGAATCTAGAGGTCCTGCAGCAGATACTCCGTAACCTTCTACCAGATGCAAGTTTAGTGAACAAACCATACGCTGGATAAGAAGTGTTACTCAGCATTTTGTGGGACCTCTTTTTACATCTCATTTCAAAGAGCTCCTGTAAGGTAGGAAGTCTCATGCCCACAATCTTTTCTGCTGTTATTATTATTCTTTGCAGCTTCTTCCTTTCGGCCATTGTGCTGTTACCGAACCATACAGTGCAGTTGCTGGTTATAATGCTCTCGATGGCACCTCTGTAGAAGGTATTTAGTGCATTCATAGAGAGGTTTGCTTTTCTAAGCCTCCTTAGGAAGTGTAGTCACTGGTGGGCTTTTTTAATTAGCTGGCCTGTGTTTGTACCCCAAGAAAGATCCTCCGATACATGTTTGAACATATATACATACACATATATATATATATATATATATATATATATATATATATATATATATATATATATATATATTTATTTATATATATATAGATAGATATAGATATTTATATATATATATACATACACATATATATATATATATATATATATATATACATACATACACACACACACACACACACACACACACACACACACACACACACACACACACACACACACACACACATATGTATATGTATGATATATGATATGATCCTCTGATATACATGATGAAGAATTTACAAGCAGGGGCCTGGGAGATGAACCATTTACAGGCTGCCTGTGTCCATTAGAAACACAGATGCTAAACCAGGGATGAATTTCCAGTTTCCGATCCAACTGTCCAAGATGCACTTGAATTGGGTTAGAGGAACTCTGCTTCACATGGATAGAGAGCCTGTTCCAGTGAAGGGGTTATCTCTGGGATAAAATACCTCTCTCACTCCAGCAATTCCTATTTATATCACAGGCAAGATTCAAGTCTTTAGAATTCACAATTCTGGTGCTGTTTGTTTTTTGGATATGCAGGAGATCCATCAGAATGTGGTCTGATAATGCCTTGTATGCCAAGCAAAGATCTCCCCTCAACAGCCTGTAGGAGACAATATAGGGATAGGGCACTGAGGAGGTCTGCATAAGACATGTTACTTATGCCCTGTATTCGTTCTGTGGACATTCCAGTTGTTGGATATACCTGGTTAGATGTAAACCAAAGGGGGCATTGTACTCAATGATAGGTCTGATGAATGCTGAACACAGTAAACCAATTACTTCCTTGGACCTAGAAGTCATACATTTTGTTTATAAGTTGTACAATATAGAAAGATTCCCTCACTGATGTAGACACGTGACGGTCAAAGGCTAGATTACTGTATGTGCGTGTCCCAAAGTCCCTGAAGTCTGGGCTAACTCTTAGGGATGTGCTGTCAACATGATAGCTACCAGGGGTGGATGACTTCCCAGTGAATACTATTGTGTATTTCTTGGCATTTAGTTTTAGTCCATGGTTCTGGCACCAGTTGTTTGTCTGTGCCAGCCCTTCCTGGAGAAAATTTATGTTGGTGGGCTATTCAATGGCAGCTCCTAATTTGCAATTATCTGCAAATGTAGTCAGCCAGAGGCCAATGATGTTGGCCTTGACTTCAGAGAAAGTACAGTTTTGTACCTACCATAAATGTAGATGTTCGAGTGCTAATACAGCTGCAGTCATAACAGATGGGTTCTCCTGCCGTCAGGCGGGTCCTCGGTCGGCCGAATTCCAAAGTCTAGGTCCGGCGTCGGTTGTTGTCGCCTCCTCCCTGACGTCAGTGCGACAGGGGTATAAAAAGAACCAGCCGACGCCATTTTCTTCAGTTTTTCTTGCCCCAGATGTCAGGTGCCCCCAGAAGGAATGCAATACATAAATTTATGTAATAAAGCAATGCAATATAATCAAAATACAGTAGTTGCAAGCAAATACACCATAAATGAATACCCCAATCAGGTTGTATGAAGAGGTGTTAGCCAAAAGGCCTGTCCAAAGAGGGGAAGGAGGGAGGGAAACCTGGACTGCAGCTGTATTAGCACTCGAACATCTACATTTATGGTAGGTACAAAACTGTACTATGTTCATCGTGCATACAGCTGCAGTCATAACAGATGGGTAGAATCCCAAAGCTAAGAAAGGGGTGGTAGGCACTAGGTGGAACTAGGAGGAGCCAGGATGCCCTGCAAGACTGCAGTGGCAAAGCCTGCTCTGGTTTTGGAGTATAATGGCAGGTGGTAGTGCTTGGAGAAGGTATGCACAGAACTCCAAGTGGCTGCTTCCAAAATATCTTTGGTAGGAACTCCTCTGAGGAAAGCCGCAGAGGTAGCTGTGGCCCTTGTGGAGTGAGATCTGATGCCTGTAGGTACAGTTTTGCCATGAAAAGAATAGCAAAAGCGTATGCAGTGGGCTATCCATTTTGAGATTGTATGTTTGGAAATTGGCTTTCCCTGAGCTCCTACAGCATAGGACACAAAGAGCTGTTCTGATTTTCTGAAAGGCTTTGTTCTGTCCAAATAATAATGCAGTTGTCTATGGATGTCCAAGGAATGTAGTAATCTCTCCCCTTTGTTTTGAGGATTAGGATAAAAGGTAGGTAAGTGTATGGCCTGATTCAAAGCTACCCTGGATACCACTTTAGGCATAAAGGACGGGTTGGTTCGTAAGGAAACTCTGTCCTGATGGAAGATGATAAAAGGCTGCACCGCCATGAGAGCTTGTAGTTCTGAAACTCTACGAGCTGAGGTAATAGCCAGAAGGAAAGCTGTTTTCCAGGACAAATATTGCAAATCTGATGAGGCAGCTGGCTCGAAGGGAGGCAAGGTCAGTTTTTCCAGAATGAAATTGAGATCCCAAGCAGGTTTTGGTTGCTTCCTTGGGGGTCTTAGATTCTTAGCCCCTCTGAGGAACTGTCTTAAGAGAGGGTGAGAGAATAAGGGTGGATCAGTGCTGTATTCTGCAGAAATGGCTGAGGCGTGGATTTTGATGGAGGAGAATGAAAGTCCACTGCTTAGCAGCTCAGTTAGATACTGTAGTATTTGAGGTAAATTCAGTTTTCCGGGATCCTGGCCCTTTTTCTCATTCCAGACACAAAACCGTTTCCATTTTGCGGAGTAAGCTTTTCTAGTTGACGGCCTTCTGGCCTCCAAAATGACATCCTGCACCTCCTTGGAGAGTAGGGTCTGTTGTGATGTTAAGGAATCTTCCATGTGGCTAGATTGAGTGTTTTTAGCTGGCTGTGTAGAGTTTTGAAGCTGTGCTGAGTCAGGAGAAGAGGCATTAGAGGCAGGGTCCATGGTGGGGAATGTGTCAGGCTCCTCAGGAGTGGGTACCAGTGTTGTCTTGGCCAGTCTGGAGCAATGAGAATCATCTTTGGTCTGTCTGCTCTGGTTTTCAGTAGAACTTTGGGCAGCAGAGGAAGAGGTGGGAAGGCATAAACTGTCATTGATGTCCAACTGAAAGAAAGAGCGTCTACTCTCCAGGCCTTTGGATGAAAAATCCTTGAGCAGAATTTTGTCAATTGGTGATTTTTGTGGGAGGCAAAGAGATCTATGTCTGGCCTTCCCCATGCTTGGATTATTTCTGTAAAAACCTTTGGATGCAACTTTCATTCATGTGGGTCTGTCATATTTCTGCTTAGCTTGTCTGCCAGCGTGTTTTCCTTGCCTGGCAGGTACTGTGCTTGTAGTTCGATTTGCAAGTCCATGGCCCTGTTCCAAAGTGACATGGCCAGTCTGCATAGGGGGTATGAATGCGTTCCTCCCTGCTTGTTTATGTACCACATAACTGTGGTGTTGTCCGTTCTTATCAATAGTTGACTTGGTTGCAGAAGGTCTTTGAAAGTTATAATAGCATTTATTACTGCTAGCATTTCCTTTTGATTGATGTGAAGGTGCTTTTCTTTTTGGGACCATTTGCCCTGAATGCACCGATCTGTCATGTGCGCCCCCCAGGCGTAATCCGAGGCATCTGTTATAATGACTTGATTTGCTTGAGGCTTGCTGAATGGAAGACCTGTGTTTGTTTGGCACGCTTGAGCCCACCACAGAAATTCCTTTTGTAGACATGGAATTAGTGGTATTATTGTTTCCAAACTGTGGCTGTGTTGAGACCATAGGTTTTTCAGGTACCATTGAAGTTTCCTCATATGCAGCTTTGCACATGGGATTAGTAAGATGCAAGATGCCATGAATCCCAGAGCCTGCAGGATTTTCCTTGCAGTCAGCCTGGTGCAATTTGCTAGTGTTCTGAAGTATTGAGTTAGTTGCCCCTGCTTCTCTGGCGTGAGGTAGGCCATCTGGGTGTTTGTGTCCAAGTTGGCACCCAGGAAAATAATCTTCCGAGAGGGTATTAGGCTTGATTTCTTTTTGTTGACTGTGTATCCCAGAGAGTTCAACAACCTTATTACATAAGCCAGATGTTTCAGGAGAATGTGCTTGCTGTCCGCTTGGATCAGGCAGTCATCCAAATAGGGGTATATTTGTATCCCTTGAAGTCTGCAGTAGGCAATTACTGATGCCAGGCATTTTGTGAATACTCTGGGCGCAGTAGATAAGCCAAAGAGCAATGCAGAGAATTGATAATGGGTTGAACCTGCAAGAAATCTGAGGTATCTTCTGCAATTTTGTCTAATTGGGACATGCAGGTATGCCTCCTTGAGATCCAATGTTACCAGCCAAGACTCCTTGCCCAGCATGGGAAGAAGCTGCTGTAGAGTGAGCATCTTGAATTTTGGTACGAGTAGAAATGTGTTTAGGATGGATAGGTCCAAAATAGGTCTCCAATCTTTTCCCTTCCTTGGTACCAGGAATAGTCTGGAATAAAAACCTTGACCTTGTTCGTGCGTAGGTACCTCTTGAATCGCTTTCATGTCTATGAGATCTGTAATTTGTTTTTGTGCCTCTGCCCTTTGATTGTGTGGCAGGTTCGGCATGCCTCTCATTTTTGGAAGGGTGTGAAAATGGAATCTGTAGCCTCTGTTTATAATGTCCAGGATCCATTTGTCTTTTGTGACAATATGCCAATTTTTTGAAAATAATGCCAGTTTTCCTCCTAAGGGGACTGCCATTTGAGTCTTGCTTGGCATGCAAAGGGGAAGTCATTGGGTTTGCTTTCTGAATGATTGCGAGTTATCCTCACCACCTCTTTGTGTAGGAGCTTGCCATTGTCTGCCTCTAAACGATCCTTGGGATTGTCCTCTGTCCCTCGGGCGCCTGTATCTACCTCTTTGGGGTCTGTCCGTGGCTGGAAAGGACCAATTTTTGGAAGGCCAATTTCTACTGAAACGTGGGGGTTGTACCTGTAGAAAATCCTTCACAGTTTGCATTGATTTAGCTTTTTCCTCCATTTTCCTTAATACCTCCTCAGCATTAGCACCAAATAATACATCCTTTTGCAGAGGGGCATCTAGTAATTTAGCTTTGACATGGTCAGGCAAGGTTTGTTCCTTGAGCCAGGCATGTCTACGTACGACTCATCCTGTAACAGCAGCTCTACATGAGGCCTCTAGAGCATCAAAACCACATTGTAAGGTATGCTTACCCACTTGTTCTGCACTATGCATCAAATCCTGCAACTCCTTCAAGTCTGGTTGTTCAGGTTGTGACATTTTACTTTTCAATTGTGATAACAAAAACTGTTGGCATTTTAGCATATGGAACTGACAGTTTAAGGCCCTCATGGTTAAGGTAGCCGAGGTATATACCTTTTTTCCCCACCTTTCTAAGGATCTGGAATCTCTCTCGGAAGGTAATGGATTTTTAGCAGTGGAGGCCTTAATTCCCTTGGGGCCCTGTGAGATGGTTTCTAGGTCAGCAGCATGGCTTTTGTATAGAAATTGGTGTGAGTCAGGGACCCTGTAAGTACCTGTCAGGCTTGACTGGGGCTGGAGGCAGAGAATCCGGGTTAAGGCAGGCCTCCGAGTAAACATCATCTAGGATGTCCAAGACAGGAGGAATAGCCAGAGGTCTGTGCTGAGGTAGCAAGATAAATTCCCTAAGCCTTTTCTTGGATTCTGAATAATCTTGGCCTTCCCAGTAGAAGTGTTCCCTTAAGGTATGCAAAGTTTCCCCGAATGAGTAATCCTCTGGAGGGGATACAGAAGGAATGGACTCCTCTGCATCAGAGTCTTCAAAAGGGGAGTAAGAATGTTCCTGATCATCAGAGTGCTCTGAAATAATGGAGTCCTGATCAGAGGAGGGGGATTCTTCCTCCACTCTGGGCCTTTTGTCCGGTGGGGGTTGAGAACCCCTGATAAGAGTAATTAAATCCTCAGCCATTTTAAGCATCTGTTTTTTAGGCATGGGGCCTGGAGATGGGCCCTGTGTAGCTTGTCTCTTAGAGTGCATGGCTGTTTTAGACTTAGTGAAAGCCTTGATGGAAAAAGAAGAGGAAGGTCTGAAGACACCTTGAGTGGAGGTAGACCTGTCCACATTGTGAGGTTCAACGCCAAGAGTGGCTTCGGTATCTGTAGTCGGGGTGTGGGCCGAGGAGCCTGCGACCTCGGGCACAGGTGACACCACCAATGAAGTGCCGTCGGTAATCAGGGGCTGCGTAGGCGCCTCGCTGAGAACCAGACCACGTGTAGCCGGCTTTGGCATGGTGTCGGTAGAGGCCATGGACCTCGTGTGTCGGTCCTTATCTTTGCATTTTTTTAGATAAAACTGGAGTCGGAGTCTCCGACGACATAATATAGTTAAATGCTTTCCCAAAATAATGCTCGGCGAACTCCGCCCGACGCTTAATAGTGCATTTATTGAATGTAGCACAAAAGCGACAACCCGAGACGTCGTGGTCTGGGCCTAAACAAGGAATACAGAGGGAATGGAAATCCTTATGTGGTATTTGCTTCCCACATGAAATACAATTGTTAACTTTGTCTGACATCGGTCTGAGGCAAGAAAAGTTTCCCCAACGGGGTACTTAGCTTTCAAGAAGACTTCGGTTTCAAAATTTTTCGTAATTTCAGGAGCTGGCCGACCGGCACTAGCGAACTGCTTCTGCTTCGGGCACCGCGCGGCAAGAAAGACTGAAGAAAATGGCGTCGGCTGGTTCTTTTATACCCCTGTCGCACTGACATCAGGGAGGAGGCGACGACAACCAACGCCGGACCTAGACTTTGGAATTCGGCCGACCGAGGACCCGCCTGACAGCAGGAGAACCCATCTGTTATGACTGCAGCTGTATGCACGATGAACATCTAAATGCCAAAAAAAGAGCAGTCCCAGGACCAATTCCAGATGAACTCCGCTTGTGACCAGCCTCTTTGTAGAGGTGGATTCCCGAATTCTAACTTCCTGGGTCCTGTCTGTGAGCCAGCTGGCTATCCACCAAGTAACATAAGGGTTTGTACCGAACCTCAAGTTTGTCAACAATGTCCAAGTGGGGGACACCTCCAGCTTACTGTGAGCCAGTCGGCTATTCACCGGGTGACATAAGGGTTTTACCTAACCTGTTACTGTGCCTGAGTGGGGGACTGCTCCAGCTTACTTTACTTCCAATTCACATCAATATCTCCAGCTGCTACTCGTTCTCATATATGGCACCCCCAATCTTCCCTTCCTACATTTCCTAGCATCTCCAACTCACTCGTATCCTCACTTTACTGGCTCACTAGACTACTGATATGTGAGGATCTTAAGACGTGTACCACTGCATTCCCACAGTGCATTTTATGTCTTACACTTTGTATAAAAATAACCCAAAAGTCAGCAGAACAAGGACATTTACTTGTTGCCCCTATCCACGAGGGACATGGGTGGCAAACAGGGAATTAATTTGCAGGTTTCCCATCCATTCATCCAAATTACATTTGAATGGATTAAGAGAAATACTTTGCTTTACACAGAGTAGAAGATGGTCCCATAGAAGAGACATTCTATGCGATACACTCCTCTCTCTCCAATTGCTCTATTTATGTTGCCAATAATGATTAAGCTTCCATGAGCGGGTTGCCGATATACTCCCACGACTTTACTTTACTTTTTTTCTATCATATGAATAATGCTGTACAGCACATTAGTCAAATTCTACAGATGAATCCTACTTCTATTTGAGGTACAAACCACACAACTCAGATACCCTAAAATTGTTTAAACATGTCCTTATTGTTTGTAACTGACACTGCTACCTACTGAAGACTATTGATGCATTCTGTAAATTTTATGTACATATTCACATTATTTGAAAGTTTTACCATGTCTTACAACCTTGTGTCTTATGTTTGTTTACGGTGTATAATTATGTTTGTTGATTCTCTTTTTCCCTGGGCCTCCTTTGAAAATGGGTCACTGCGCATATGGACTTTTCCGGTAAACAAATGCCAATAAACAAATCAGTACTGGGTTGCCATTCTCAGGCTAACATCTGAGCTATTCATTTTATCTAAGCAGCATTATGGATTATTGTTTCTACCCTAACAATTGTGAACATTCATAATTCTTGTAAGGACCATCATGTTGAACATGCACTATCCCAGAAAGTTAAAGGATTTTCTTTTCCAGCTAAAAGGGCAGTTGTTAAAGCTAAGTAACTGGTTAAACATTAACAGAAGAAATGTTCATAGGTAAGTACTAGGCTATCTGCCCGAGGGCATTTATAAGCCTAGTGAGAGTGTGTTGGCTTTCGCCACCCCATTGATTAATTAACAGATCCTCTGTCAAGCAGAGCCAATGAAGTGATCCCAGGGGTGTATTTTCTGTTACCCATCCTCTCATCAAGGTTTCTCTTGAAGAGTGTTAGTGAGGGGCTCTGCCTGATGTAGTTTGGAATTTTGTTCCAAAGCATGGGGAGTCTCTGACAGGAATCGGTCCCTCCAGCATGTTCTATTTATTGTTGTGGCGAGGTTTAGCTCACTAGAGTGCGTGGCTCACAGTGACTTGGATTTCTTTAGGTGGAGCATGTCCATCAATTCTGAGTTGGACATGGCTTTGTAAGTCAGGCAGAGATCACCTCTGAGTAAGCGATATGCCACTGAGTACAGACGGGTGTTTTTTCAGTCGGGTTGCATAGGACATATGTTTGAGGCCAGTAATCCACTTGGTGTGGTAATTTTGTGGTCTTTCCAGCTGTTGGAAGTGTCTTGTGAGGTACATCCAAAATGGGGCATTGTACTCTATGATGGGTCTGATGAGTGACAAGTAGAGGGGCACTATAACCTCTTTATTTCTAGATGCGAACCCTTTAGTAATTAGATGGGCCACACAGAAGAATTTCCTAACTACTTTGGCAATATGATTGTCAAAGGAGAGATTACTATCAACCTGGGTCCCCAGATCTGTTATTACCTCTTCTGTATTAAGGGGGCTGCCACCTATGTGGTAATTCATGGGTGTTTTGTTTTTCCCAAACGGGATGACTATGCATTTTTTGGCATTTAGCTAGGTAAACACTATAGCCAAAACCGGTCTGTTATTTTTGTGGTTTTTCATTTTGTAACTAATTACATTAGTTTATACAGCTCACAGTTGCTGGCTACTGTTTTTTGTTTACCATTTAGCTTGAGGCCATGATTTTGACACCAGGTGTCCATCTCAGTAAGGCCCTTTTGGAGGATGTCCGTGTCAGCCGGTGAGTCAATTAAGGCTCCCAGTTTGCAGTCATTGGCGAACTTGGTTAGCCATAGTCCTCCTGTGTTTGCCTGTACTTTTGAGAAGTATATAATGAACAGTAGGGGTCCCAGGACCGAGCCTTGAGGGACACCACTTGTGACTGGTTTACAGTCGGACCTGGAGCCCACTATTCTTACTGTGTAAGTTCTATCTGTAAGCCAGTTGGCAATCCATCGCGTGATGTAGGGGTTTATGTTGAGGCTGGTGAGTTTTTCTGTAATACTCGAGTGGGGAATGGTGATGAAAGCCTTGGCGAGGTCAAAGTAGGCTGTGTGAACCACCTTTCCCTTGTCTGTCTTGGTGACTGTCTCAAAGAAGTCAACCAGGTTTAGTAGGCATGATCTGCCCTTAACAAAGCTGAACTGGGTCGGGTCAAGTGTTTGGAGGTTCCAATATGTGGGCAGAAATGATTTTGTACCATGTTCTGAAACCATGGAAGGCATAGGGCACCATCTTGCTAGCAACTATGGCAAAACGTGGGATTATCATACATCACAGTGGTACAAACAGCATGTGAAAGACTTATTTTTTGTAATTTTCTAGCCCCACCAAAGATGACACAATACCTTATAAAATTTTGGTGAAAAACTGGACATATTTGCAGGGAAGTTTATACCCATTACTATGGGAATGAACTTTGAGACCCAATACATACAGAATGACAACAGATTGATCCAAATGAACAGTACAATGGTGACTGAACTAACAGGGGGCTTTATGCTTGCTGACCACTGCAGAGTTAAATATCTGACCACCTGTGACTACATCTGTTTCACTCTCACTACTGCTGGCTATTCTGTAGCCAGCAGGAGAGATCACTTTGTCTCTACTCTTTTATCCCAAATCAGTCATCATCATCTTCTTTTGGCTGTTCCCGTTAGGGGTTGCCACAGCAGATCATCTGTTTCCATTTCTTCCTGTCCTCTGCATCATGCTCTTTCACATCAACCGCCTGCATGTCCTCTCTCACCACATCCATAAACCTGATCTTAGGCCTTCCTCTTTTCCTCTTACCTGGCAGCTCCATCCTTAGCATCCTTTTCCCAATATACCCAGCATCCCTCCTCAGCACATGTCCAAACCAATGCAATCTCGCCTCTCTTGCTTTGTCTCCAAACTGTCCAACCTGAGCTGACCCTCTAATATACTGATTCCTAATCCTGTCCATCCTAGTCACACCCAGTGCAACTCTTAACATCTTTAACTCTGCCACATCCAGCTCAGACTCCTGCCTTTTTGTCAATGCTACTGTCTCCAACCCATATAACATAGCTGGTCTCACTACCCTCTTGTAGACCTTCCCTTTCACTCTTACTGGTACCAGTCTGTCACAAATCACTCCTGACACTCTTCTCCACCCACTCCATCCTGCCTGTACTCTCTTCTTCACCTCTCTTCCACACTCACCATTACTCTGAACTGTTGATCGCAAGTACTTAAACTCATCCACCTTTACCAACTCTACTCCCTGAATCCTCACCATTCATCTACCCTCCCTCTCATTTACACACATATATTCTGTTTTAGCCCTGCTGACCTTCATTCCTCTCCTCTCTAGGCATATCTCCACCTCTCCAGGGTCTCCTCAACCTGGTCCTTACTCTCACTACATATCACGTCATCTGCAAACATCATAGCCCACGGGGCCTCCTGTCTAATCTCATCTGTCAACCTGTCCATCACCAGTGCAAATAAGATTGTTATCCCAAATTAGTAATATTATCATAAGTTCTGACCACTGTCCCATAATTTTAGAAGTGCAAGCAAAGCAATGGAATAAACATCATTTAAATTGGTGCATGAGTCTACTACTATTTAAAGGGAGACAGGAAAGGCTCAGTGTAATAAACTGCCTGCATGTTGGGAGAAGACATGGGAATAGGGGGATCTTTTCAAAACATTATATGAAACATTTGAATTTAATAAGAAAACGCATCTTATGAAACTGAGCAGGAAAATACTACTTTATCAGACAAAATCCTAAATTTGCAGCACGTTTCACTTCTCAAAACTGGTCCAACCACTGTAAGGATAATATACTTCTCCAAAAACTGGTAATTGCCAAGAGGAATTGTAAAATGTTTGAAACTTTCTTAAATCAACATGAAGTGGAGGCGAATCTGGAAATTCTTTGGGACAAAATATGTAAAAATCCATAAAACAAAATTACAGCACTGAGTGAGAAAACGTAAAGAAACAATATGCTGTAAGAGAAATGCCAGTGGATACCTTTGATAATCTTTCCAGAAAAACATTTATGCTGAACTATTATCAAAGGGCTTTACAATAACAGCAGGAACATCCTAATAATGGATTTAAAGTTATATGTACAAAGACTTCCATGCCAGATTGTGAAGAACTGAACAAATGTCACTTTAGGCAAAATATACCAAACCATTGGACCCAGAAGATCAGCGAAGGCCCTAGGTCTCAGTGTTATAGTCACTGACTCATTGGATCCCTTAGATCAGGGAAGACCCTATGTCCCAGTGGCATATCCATTGACTCACTGGATCTCTTATAGGTTCATAGGAGATTACTAGAGCCCTTACAAGCCTAAACAGTTTTACCCACATTTTACCTAATTTTCTATCCCTATGGAAACATAACAATGGTCAGCAACCAGAGTTTTAACAATTTCTACAGATTACCTCTGTCCATAAGGGAAATGGGCACCACAACAAGAGTGAAGCTGTAGTTTCCCATCCACTGGTCCAGATTATGCTTAAAGGTGGTCAGAGAAGGCCTCTGCTTGACGTGAATATGAAGCCTATTCCAGAGGAGGGGCAATCTCGGGGACACATCTGTCTCTCCAGCATGATATATTTCTGCCAGAGATTGGATTTAAATCCTTGGGAGTGGGTAACCTTCATGCAGTTGGTTCTGCGTATATGCAACACTTCCATCACAGTTGGCTCACAGACTGCCTTGGAGGTCAGGCATAGATCACCCATAAGTGAAACTGAATACAGTGACAGGGCTTTTAATTGGTCCGCATTTGACATGTTGGCATAAAGTCACCTCTGGTGGTGGCATGAGCACTTGTGGGTAAAACTGGCTAGGCTAGTAATACCCTGTATTGTTTTGGTGACAAACCTCTGAGGACACTCCAACTGTTGCAAGTACCTGGCGAGGTACATGCCAAAATGTGCACTATACTCTTTTACTGGTCTGATGAGGGCTAAGTACAGTGGTACTATGACATACTTAGACCTGGATGCCATGCCCTTACTTACAAACTGAGACACAGAAGGCTTCCCTCATTACTGTGGACACATGGTGGTCAAAGTTCAGATTACTATCCAAGTACCCAGCTCTCTCACCACTGGGCCAAGTCTTAGGGGGTTGCTATCAATGTTGTAATTTGCAAGGGTATTTGATTTCCCAAAGCATACTATTGTGCATTTCTTTGTATTTAGTTTGAGGCCTTGGCTCTGACACCAATCACTACTCTGTCAGTCCTTTATGGAGGATATCAACATCATTTGAGGAATCAATGATTGCCCCCCCACCTTGTAGTCATCAGCAAACTAGGACAGTCAAAGGCCATCTATGTTTCCCATAACATCTGAGAAGTATAACCCAAATAAGAGGGTCCCAGCACTAAGCCCTGTAGTACTCCACAGGTGACTGTCCTCTTGCTTGATGTGGATTCCCCTACTCTAACAACATGTGTCCTATCTGTGAGCCATTTGACTAACCATCTGATGATGTAGAGGTTTATCTATAATACTAAAGTGGGGTATTGCGTCAAATGCCTTGGTCAGGTCAAGGTATGTGGTATGCATGGTCTGACCCTCATCCATCTTAAATCAGGGAAGCCCATATGTCACAATGGTACAACTACAGCCTCGCTGAAACTCTTAAAATTAGAAAAGCTCCAGGTTCTCAATGGCTTATAGATTGGATTTTTTTTGTATACTTTTTGCACCTGTGTCTGACACTGTTTGAGGGAGGCATTCAACCAGGCATTCATGAAGGTGCATTCTGTTCCTGTGAGCACCCTGGCAATGACAGCACTTTTCCTTTTTTGGCATAAAGTCACCTCTGGTGGTGGCATGAGCACTTGTGTCACTGCAAGGATTGCCTAAATACATTAATGCAAGCATATCTGCTCTCCCACATGCACTAACAGGCAGTCACCATCACCGGCTTCGATGGCCATGCCCACATCTAACTAGTACCAGCTCCCTACCACAACAGGAGTGGTTTCTGGCCCAGTACTTGTAAGTTTATTGGCGGTTTGGGCAGTTTTTCCATCTCTCTCAACTTTCTGGTTTGAAAACCCACATTTGCACTGTTCCTGCCTTTCCTGTAACTAGTCTAGTCCAGATAAAGATTTGCTTTATCCACGACTGTTTTGTAAACTTGAGTGGTGCCAAAGTCTGCTCTTCAATTTTTCCCTTGGATCTGCTTATTCTCTCCTCTCCTGCGCTTTTACTAGTTTAGCACTCTACCAGACTTCTTGTAGCAATTATTGCAGCACACAAAAGTGTTACCAGCACTAAATGTTCTACAACAGTGACAGAGAGAGAAAAGGGAGACTTTTGAGAGGATTAAGTACCCCTGTTTTGCTTTTTATTGCTTATTTTTGCTAGCTGCATTATTCTGACCATTTTGTTTATTAACTGTGCTACTTATTTGAACTGTTTTTTTGAATTCTTATATTGTTGCACTTTAATTGATGGCTTTTAAGTGTTTTTTCATCTGTTTAATTGTAAAGGGCTACACACTCAAGTGTGATAACCTTTTCCTGCTTTAAAAAGTTTTTTTTTTACTTGTATCTGCTCCAACTTTTGAAAAAAAAAAACAAAAAAACCCCAAAAACTCCTATCTCTGGACTCGTTACTCGCCTTTCTAAAGCTAGTAATGTTCAGTTTTCATATTTTCCTGAATTCTGGGCTGTTTTTAAATTTCAATGTGTTGCCCAAACCTTTCTGAGATGGAGGGAAGCTTCTCTGTTCATCAGTGAGAGTGCTGAGCTTTGAAACAGCCTATCTATCACCTGGACAAGTAGTTTAAGCTCAGAATCTGTAGTTTTATTGGCCGTTTTGGGCTATTTCTATTCCTTTCATCTTTCTGTTTAAAAACCTGTGTTTGCACAGCGGCATTTAACTGCGGTAAAACTATTCCTGGTGCCAGAAAGTCTGCTCTTCAGATTTTCCCTTAGAACTAGCCAGTCTTCTAGTTTTAGTGCTCAAAACTGTTTCTGTTCTCTTGAACTAGCCAGTCTTCTAGTTTAAGCACTCAAAACTTTCTGTTCCCTTGAACGAGCCAGTCTTCTAGTTTTAGCACTCAGAACTGTTCCTGTACCCTTAAACTAAACAGTCTTCTAGTTTTAGCACTCATAACTGTTCCTGGTGCTCCACATTTGACCAACTCTCGCTGCAAGCACTAAATAATCTACAAATTACTGCAGCACTCAACTTTCCTTACTAATCAACAGGAAATCAGCTCCCAGTACTTAAATTAATAAGCACTAACCAGGCATGTCCAAGAGTCAGCTCCTGGTGTTTTCTCCTGCCACCTGATGACCAAATACTAAAGGAGGCAGTGTGTCCGTATTCATAAAGGATATCCACACCTCCAGGCTAGTTGCTCAACATAATACCTCCAAAATTATCCAAGTACAATTAACACTGGGCAAGACTGCAATTCAGGTTGTAGTATGTCAAAGATCCCCCGCCATGCCCCAGGACACCCACTCCATGTTTCTCGATATACTGGACAATATTAAGATACAGCCCAATACCCTAATTTTGGGCGATTTCAACTACCCCTCCATCAACTGGGAAAACTACTCTTGTACTAACTCATTTGCCCAATGTTTTCTGGAATTCATCAGTTCCAATGCCCTGGACCAGCTTGTCCATACCCCTACCAGGGGTAGCAACATCCTGGACTTGGTCATTACCAATATGGGTAATAGATGCTCCATGCCAGAGGTGAACTCCTCGCTGGTCAGGTCTGACCACATCACCAATCACCCTAGACATCCATATCCCATCCCCTCCATTAAGGGAACCACCGTAAAAAACTTCTCCAAAGCCAACGTCATGCTTCTTAAGTCAGAAGTGGCAAACCTCATTACACCCACACAGATGGAAAATAGTGGCACGACTGCTGAATCATATACTTATGCACTGTATAAGCACATACACGAGTGCATGGACCATGCCATCCCCAACAGAACCAAGACGCTATCATCCAGAAAAAAGAAGCCAATCTGGTGGTCCTCTGTCATAAACAAGCACTAACACAAAAGGAAGAAATTGTTGCAAAAAAGAGTAAAATCTCATGAGTGCAGGAACTCCCAAGGTCAGCCTCAGCAAGAAGCGGAGATCCCTCATAAAATCCTCCAAAGCTAGTTACGAAAATAAAATCGCCTTGGATTCTAAAGACAACCACAAAGTGTTCTACAGCTGTGTCAAGAATCTCAATGGCAACACTCAGATCTGCTCTGAACTATAACACAATGGCACTACATTTACTGAACCAACTGATACTGCCAACATCCTGGCAGACAGGTTCAGTGCTAACTTCACCCCCCCCCCCCACCCTCCAAAGGGCCCATCCTCATACCAGATGATTGCAAAGCCCCTGAAATCATGGCCGGACAGCTGAAGACCATACTCTCCAAAGCCAAGAACCCAGCATCTATGGGACCGGACAACATCCCAGGCTGGGTTCTGCATGAACTACAGAACGAACTGACACCCCACCTAAGTACAATGTTCAACAATAGCCTCACTTTGGGCTTTGTGCCTAAGGAGTGGCACACAGCAACAGTTATCCCACTCCACAAAGGGGGTGCCACCACAGACCCCGGGAACTACCGCCCCATTAGCCTGACGAGCCTGGTTTGCAAGGCCATGGAATGCATCATCCTAGACCTTATAAACAAAGACATAGGTAACCTCCAAAATTTGGACCCCACTCAGTTTGGGTTTGTAAAGGGTAGCTCATGCCTCCTAAACCTGATTGACTTCTTCAAAGCAGTCACTAGAGCCATAGAAGAGGGTAAGGTAGTGCACACAGCCTATCTTGAACTCGGCAAGGCTTTTGACACCATCCCCCACTCTGGTATTATAGATAAACTCACTGGACTAGGCAAAAATCCCTATGTCATAAGATGGGTGGCAACTGGCTCCCTGACAGAACCCACACAGTGAAAGTAGCAGACTCCAAATCCGACTTCAGACCAGTGACAAGCAGAGCACCACAGGGTTCGGTGCTGGGTCCTCTCCTGTTTGTTATCTACTTCTCTGAAGTACAGGTTAATACAGCTGGTCTCTGGCTAACGAAATTCGCAGACAACTGCAAACTAGGACCCATAATCAATTCACCTAAGGATGTGGACATTCTACAAAGAGGCCCCACTGAGACTGATGCTTGGTGTCAAAGTCATGGCCTAAAGCTCAAAGCCAAGAAGTGCATTGTCATCCCATTTGGGAAAAATATCGCACCCATGAACTACCACATAGGCGGTAGCCTACTAAAACCAAAAGTGTGATAAGAGACCTTGGGACACAGGTGGATAGTAGTCCCTCCTTTGATATCACATTGCCACAGTAGTCAGGAAATCCTTCTACATGGCACACCTCATCACAAAGGGGTTCTCCCCCAGAAAAAGAGAGGTCATCGTTCCTCTCTACTCATCCCTGATTAGACCCATCATAGAGTACAATGCCTCATTTGGCATGTACCTTGCAAGACATCTGCAACAGCTGGAAAGGCCACAGAAATACCTCACTAAGAGGATTACCAGCCTAAAACAGATGCCATACGCTGACCATCTCAAAAAACTCCAGCTCTACTCCACTGAATATCGCCTACTCCATGCCGATCTCTGCCTAACGTACAAAGCCATGTCTAACTCTGACCTGATGGACATGTTACACAAAGAAATCCCAAACTCTGAGCCACATGTTCCAGGGACCTAAACCTTGTTGCTACAATAAACAGAACATGCTGGAGGGATAGATTCCTGTCCCACAGACTTCCCCTGCTCTGGTATAGGCTGCCCATTCATATCAAACAAAGCTCCTCATTAGCCCTCTAAGAGAAATCTTGACAATTGGATGGGTAATAGGAAATGCACCCTGGGAATCACTGCTGTGGCTCTGCTTGACAGGGGCACAGAAAAATAATTTAGCCAGGGAACTCATTTGGCTAGGCTTGTATAGGCCCTAGGGCCAATAGCCTATTACTTACCTATGAACCTGCATCATAATGAAGCTCCACTGTCCAGCAGAGGTCCGATCATTACAGAAGCGGTTTGGGCTAGATGCAAGCACCCATTTCTCCCTTGTCCCTGGATGAGCATAACTATCATGTCTGCCTAAAATATCAAGAGCCTGAGCTGCAAGTCCAACTTGGTTTGGCTGGGTTCTAATTGAGGCTTTATCCTGCTACAGCACGGGCAGAGGCCTGTATACATTGGCTTTATCATTCTACAGCACAGGCACAGGCCTGTATACATTGGCTTTATCATTCTACAGCACAGGCACAGGCCTGTATACATTGGCTTTATCATTCTACAGCACGGGCACAGGCCTGTATACATTGGCTTTATCATTCTACAACACGGGCACAGGCCTGTATACATTGGCTTTATCATTCTACAGCATGGGCACAGGCCTGTATATATTGGCTTTATCCTTCTACAGCACAGGCACAGGCCTGTATACATTGGCTTTATCATTCTACAGCACGGGCACAGGCCTGTATACATTGACTTTATCAATCTACAGCACGGGCACAGGCCTGTATACATTGGCTTTATCATTCTACAGCACAGGCACAGGCCTGTATACATTGGCTTTATCCTTCTACAGCACAGGCACAGGCCTGTATACATTGGCTTTATCATTCTACAGCATGGGCACAGGCCTGTATACATTGGCTTTATCATTCTACAGCACGGGTACATGCCTGTATACATTGGCTTTATCCTTCTACAGCATGGGCACAGGCCTGTATACATTGGCTTTATCCTTCTACAGCACAGGCACAGGCCTGTATACATTGGCTTTATCCTTCTACAGCACGGGCACAGGCCTGTATACATTGGCTTTATCATTCTACAGCACGGGTACATGCCTGTATACATTGGCTTTATCCTTCTACAGCACGGGCACAGGCCTGTATACATTGGCTTTATCCTTCTACAGCACGGGTACATGCCTGTATACATTGGCTTTATCATTCTACAGCACGGGGTACATGCCTGTATACATTGGCTTTATCATTCTACAGCACGGGTACATGCCTGTATACATTGGCTTTATCATTCTACAGCACGGGCACAGGCCTGTATACATTGGCTTTATCCTTCTACAGCACAGGCACAGGCCTGTATACATTGGCTTTATCATTCTACAGCACAGGCACAGGCCTGTATACATTGGCTTTATCATTCTACAGCACAGGCACAGGCCTGTATACATTGGCTTTATCATTCTACAGCACAGGCACAGGCCTGTATACATTGGCTTTATCATTCTACAGCACAGGCACAGGCCTGTATACATTGGCTTTATCATTCTACAGCACAGGCACAGGCCTGTATACATTGGCTTTATCCTTCTACAGCACGGGTACATGCCTGTATACATTGGCTTTATCATTCTACAGCACAGGCACAGGCCTGTATACATTGGCTTTATCATTCTACAGCACGGGCACAGGCCTGTATACATTGGCTTTATCATTCTACAGCACGGGTACATGCCTGTATACATTGGCTTTATCATTCTACAGCACAGGCACAGGCCTGTATACATTGGCTTTATCATTCTACAGCACAGGCACAGGCCTGTATACATTGGCTTTATCATTCTACAGCACAGGCACAGGCCTGTATACATTGGCTTTATCATTCTACAGCACGGGTACATGCCTGTATACATTGGCTTTATCATTCTACAGCACGGGCACAGGCCTGTATACATTGGTTTATCATTCTACAGCACGGGTACATGCCTGTATACATTGGCTTTATCCTTCTACAGCACAGGCACAGGCCTGTATACATTGGCTTTATCATTCTACAGCACGGGCACAGGCCTGTATACATTGGCTTTATCATTCTACAGCACAGGCACAGGCCTGTATACATTGGCTTTATCATTCTACAGCACGGGTACATGCCTGTATACGTTGGCTTTATCATTCTACAGCACAGGCACAGGCCTGTATACATTGGCTTTATCATTCTACAGCACGGGCACAGGCCTGTATACATTGGCTTTATCCTTCTACAGCACAGGCACAGGCCTGTATACATTGGCTTTATCCTTCTACAGCACGGGTACATGCCTGTATACATTGGCTTTATCATTCTACAGCACAGGCACAGGCCTGTATACATTGGCTTTATCATTCTACAGCACAGGCACAGGCCTGTATACATTGGTTTATCATTCTACAGCACAGGCACAGGCCTGTATACATTGGCTTTATCATTCTACAGCACGGGTACATTTTATTTATTATTATTTTATTTGCAGTTGTTTAACCAGGATAGTCCATTGGGCCAAAAGAACCCGTTTTCAATGGAGTCCTGGGGAGAAAAGCTCCACATAAAGATTATACAGAGATTATGTTCTACATACAGATTATACAAAGATTATGTTCCACACATAGTTTACATGAGGATTTTAAAGAAAAACATTCTATAATTTCTGGTTCAACGTTAGAAGTAGTAGTTTTTTTTTTTTTTTACTAAAAAATTACTAGGTAGGAGGAAAAAGAGTTGGGAGTAGAGAGTAGGTTATGAGGGTGTGAACAGGAGCATTCCCATGAGGATGTTAGATGGGAATGTAGTGATTTTTAAAGTATGGGAGGCTAGCAATTGTCCGAATTGAGGGGGGGAGGGAGTTCCATAGGCGTGCTAGTGAGAAGGACAGGAGGTTGTGTCCTGGAGGGTGTAGGGGTCTATAAACTTCTATGAGGTTTTGATTGTTAGATCTTAGGAGTCTTTGAGTTTGATGCATTTTAAAGGTAGTAGAGAGAGAGGGACAGAGGGATGGCTGGAATATGAGTTTATGTGCATAGGTGAGCTGAGTGTAGGAGAGGTAGTTGGGAAGCTCTAGCCAGTTGAGTTTGTGGAGAGGTTCACAGTGATGGGTAGATGATTTGTTACTGGTGGCTTAATCTAGCTATTTTATTGTAACAAGAGGACAGTTTGGTTTTCAGAGAAGATTGTAGGTTAGTTAGAAGAGGGGCACCATAGAGAAGGGAGGGAAGGAGAAATGTGGTAGAGAGAGTAATTTTGGTAGTTGAGGTGAGGAACCGATTGTGACGGTAGAGCATGCCTAGTTTTTGGTGGGTTTTTTTTATATTTAGTAGTAGATGGGAGTTGAATTTGAGCTTGTCATCGATTTGGACCCCTAACAGTTTGGCTTCAGATACCAGCTCAAGAGATGTGTTATTTTGGCTGGTGATGGAGAATAAATTTCTATCAAGGTTATTAGTTTTGGAGGGGGTAAATATCATAAGTTTAGTTTTAGCAGCATTGAGAGCAAGATGGTTGTCTTTCATCCATTGTTTTGTGGTGGAGAAGGCATCTTGAGTGAGTTTTAAAAGAGTTGGGATGGATGAGGCAGCACAGATGATTGTGGAGTCATCTGCATATTGAATAATGTTTGCAAGGGGGATAGAGCGGAAAAAGTCATTAATGAAGATGTTGAAGAGGAGGGGGCCCAAAATAGAGCCTTGTGGGACACCTGTGGGGGTGTTGAGGAAGGATGAGGTGGCTTTTTTCCATTTGACGGCTTGTTGCCTATTGGAGAGATAGCTAGAAAACCAACAGAGGGAAGAGGTAGAAAGGTTTAGGTTAGATAGTTTAGTAAGAAGTAGGTTATGAGAGATAGTGTCAAGGCTTTAGAGAGATCGAGTAGGATGGTAGATACAGTGAGGCCGGAATCTCTAGCTTTATTCACAGTTTCAAGGAAGGATAGGAGGGCAGTCATAGTACTATGATGGGGTCTGAATCCATGCTGTGTAGGAGTTAGTAGATTGTTGTCTAGGAGATGGGGAAGAAGTTGAAGATGGATACATTTCTCTAGGACTTTTGAAATGGGTGAAAGGATGGCGATGGGACGGAAGTTGGTAATATTAGTATTGGTTCCACCTTTATGCAGTGGAATGATGTAGGCTTTTTTCCATATTTGAGGAACAATACTTTCTTGGATTGAGCGGTTAATTAGGATACTGATAGGGAGGGCAATGGCTTCAGCAGCTATGCTGAGGAAGTATGAGGGAATGTTATCAGGGCATTGGTGCATGGTTTAAGTTTCTGCAGGAGTCTTTTATGGTGGATGTAGGAATAGGTTTGATGAAGAATGGTGGGGTGGAGAATGAGTGGGAGAAGTTGGGGAGAAGAAGCATGAGGAGAAGTGGGAGAAAGTGGAGATGGAGAAGCCTGAGGAGAAGTGGGAGAAGTTGAAGGGTGAGAAGCCAGAGGAGAAGTGGGAGATGTTGGAGGGGAGAAGTCTGAGGGGAAGTGGAGGTAGGAGAATGACTGTTATTTAAAAAGAGGAGGTAAGTTTAGAAATAGAGTCTATGAAGAAAGAATTGAATTGGGTAGCCAGATCAGTGTCATCTATATTTGGGCAGGGGATAGGGTTTTCTGTGTTCCCGGTTTTAAGAGGGTAGTGGTACTTCTCCAGAACTGTTGAGGGTTGGTTTTGTGGTTGCTTTGAAGTCGGGTGAAGTAGTTACGACGGTCTGCAGAGATAAGTTTTTGACTGAATTACGAAGAGTTTTATATTCATTGAGGAAGATGTAGATTTGTTCTTTTGATATTGTGTCCAGGCTTTGTCTCTAAGTCGCATGGTGGTTAGGGTGTTTATACTTAACCAGGGGGTGGATTGCCTTTTATTCTCTTGGTTTTAATGGAGCATGAGTATCTAGAAGGTTTAGGAAGGTAGTATTAAAGTAAGTGATAGCATTTTCAAGGGGTAGAGTTTTTAAGGGGTACCAGTTAATTGATTTTAGGGTGTCAGAGAAAGCCTCTGGGTTAAAGTTTCTATGACATCGGGTAATAATATAATTATGAGTGACTTGTAAGGGACAAGGAAGACGTCTAGTGAAGATAGGAAGGTGGTCGCTGAGGGAGTCAGGTATGGTACCACTATCTGGGTAGTAGTGAGGGTGAGAGACAAGAATCCAGTCTAGGATGTTGCCACTGGTAAAGTCTTTGCATGGTCTAGTTGAGGAGTTGAGGAGTTGAGAGTAGTTGTATAGGTTGATGTTAAGGGGGTGAGAGGGGGATTGAATGGAGGACCAGTTAATATTGGTATCTCCCATGATTATAGTTTCATTATTGATGTTAGCTGAAAGCCAGGAGAGGATTTCTTCGAGGATTGGAATATTGTCTCCTGGGGGAATGTAAAGAGAGGCAATGTATATATATTTGTGTTTGTTTAGCTGGAGATGAGTCAGTATTATTTCTGCATTGTGGAACTGGGGAATGGCTTTATCGTAGGGTGTTATGCATAGGGAGGATGAGTAGAGTAGAGCTACTCCACCACCCTTTTTATGGGTTCTGTCTGATCTGATGATAGAGTAGTTAGGTGGAACTATCTCTGAGTCTTTTATATGTGGTTTTAGCCAGGTTTCAGAGATGGCTAGGATGTCTGGTTTGTTGTGAAATAGCCAGGCATGTAGATTTGAATTTTGTTAGCTACGCTTTGTGCATTAAGAGATGCAAATAGGATGGAATTAGATATTGAGGAGGTGTGGTCTGGGCCTGGGTTGGGGTGTATATCACCAGATAATAGTATGGAAGTTAGGAGTTGTGTTAAGTAGTAGAGGTATTTGAATGGTTTTGGTTGAGAAGTGTGGGTTGATAGATTAGTGAAGGATATATGGTGGTAAATGTGTGTAGAGGTTTTATGAGAAGGGATTGGCTTGTAATGAAACCATAGGATGTGGTTAGTGGGATAAACTTCAGGAGAGATGGAGCTGGTATAATAGGTGTGTGATGTATGGAGAGGGTAGGTTGTGTGTAGGAGCAGAGTGTGGTTGAAAAGATAAGGCTGGGTGAGATGGTAGATGAAGGTAAGGTTCAGAAGGAGTAGTAGTTGAATTGAAAGGGATGTGTATTTTATGGACATGTTGGGGTTATAATAAGAAATGTAGGAGATGTGTAAGGATGTAGGGGAGTAGTGATGTGGGTATGATATGAATGGAGGAGGGGATAGGAAGAGAAAGGGGTGGAGTTAGGTAGGTGTGGAGGATGTAGGTGTGGCTAAATGGGTATAAATCCAGATGTAGTGGGGGTGGGTGGGAATTGGGGGTAGGGTAGGGGAGCGGAGTGAGCCTGAGGGCTTAACGGAGCGGGAAGAAAAGAGAAGAGAGATCAACAGAAAAAAGTATCAGCAACTGCTGTTGGTATAGAAAGGTAAGCAGTTATAGTTGGTATGGAACCAGATAGGGACAAGCACTTTGTATGAGTGAAAGAGCTGTTTGAAGTGGGTTAGTTTGTGTTGTTCAGGGGGAGAAAAAAAGGCAGATTGCTGTACAGAGAAGAAAAACAAGAAATACAGGCTCTTAAGTGAGTTAATCAGTTTAATAGGAGGGAAGCCAGGTAACATAGATATGCACCAGTGGTTGGGTAGTAGGTGCTGCCACCTGGTGGTGGGAAGGGTGATAGCAGGTATCCAAGTGAGCAGGTCACGTACAACTTTCACAGAGAAAGTATGTGGGACTGAGGTGTCTGGGGGGAGAGGAGTCCACGTGTGGTACACGGTAGGCTGCTGAATCACCTACAAGGGAGGTCAGACAAAAGTAATTCAGTTACAAAGTAGGTAGTATAGACACAATAGATGGTTTGATGCTACCTACATTCAAGCAGTAATCATTTAGGGCAGTCTTCATACATTGTATACATTGGCTTTATCATTCTACAGCACAGGCACAGGCCTGTATACATTGGCTTTATCATTCTACAGCACGGGCACAGGCCTGTATACATTGGCTTTATCATTCTACAGCACAGGCACAGGCCTGTATACATTGGCTTTATCATTCTACAGCACGGGTACATGCCTGTATACATTGGCTTTATCCTTCTACAGCACGGGTACATGCCTGTATACATTGGCTTTATCATTCTACAGCACGGGCACAGGCCTGTATACATTGGCTTTATCCTTCTACAGCACAGGCACAGGCCTGTATACATTGGCTTTATCATTCTACAGCACAGGCACAGGCCTGTATACATTGGCTTTATCATTCTACAGCACGGGCACAGGCCTGTATACATTGGCTTTATCATTCTACAGCACGGGCACAGGCCTGTATACATTGACTTTTTCAAATGTTTTAAGAAAGAGCTCCAGCAGTATGTCATACATTACACTAACATTGAAGGAATTATGCTCCAGTCAATGAGACTGACCGACTGCTGCTATGTTTACCAAGGCGAGCAAAGGTACTACTGACTGACCCCTCTCACCCCCAAAAGGGCCCACAACAATACCGGAAAAGTGTAGTGTCCCGGAAACCACAGACGCACAGGTGAAAATAGCCCTTACAAAAGCCAAAAACACAGTGTCAGTGGGGCCAGATGGTGTCCCAGGCTGCGTCTTGCATGAACTACAGAACAAACTAACCCCCCCCCACATAAACACACTGTTCAACCTCAGCCTCTCCACATGCTACGTGCCCATAGAATGGCGCACAGCAATGATTATTCTGCTCCGCAAAGGAGGGGCCACAACTGACCCTGGTAACTACTGCCCCATAAGCCTGACTAGCCTAGTCTACAAGGCCATGGAGCGAATCATCATGGAACTCTAACAAAAACATTGGGAACATCCAAACACTTGACCCGGACCCAGTTCAGCTTTAAAGGCAGATCAAGCCTACTAAACCTGGCTGACTTCCTCGAAACAGTCACCAAGGCCATAGACAAGGGAAAGGTGGTTCACACAACCTACCTTGACCTCGCCATGGCTTTCGACACAATTCCCCATTAGGGTATTACAGAAAAACTCACCAGCCTGAACATAAACCCTGACGTCACGAGATGGGTTGCCAACTGGCTTACAGACAGAATATACATGGTAAGAATAGCAGGCTCCAGGTCCGACTCTAAACCAGTCACAATTGGTGTCCCACAAGGTTCGGTCCTGGGACCCCTACTGTTCGGCATATACTTCTCAGAAGTACAGGCAAACACAGGAGGACTATGGCTAACCAAGTTCGTTGATGACTGCAAACTGGGAGCCATAACTGACTCTCCAGCTAACACGGACATCCTTCAAAAAGGCCTGACTGAGACGGACACCTGGTGTCAAAGTCATGGCCTCAAGCTAAATGCCAAAATATGTATAGTCATCCAGTTTGGGAAAAACAAAACACCCATGAATTACCACATAGGTGGCAGCCCCCTTAATACAGAAGAGGTAATAAGAGATCTGGGGACCCAGGTAGATAGTAATCTCTCCTTTGGCAACCATATTGCCAAAGTAGTTAGGAAATCCTTCTATGTGGCCCATTTAATTACTAAAGGGTTTGCATTTAGAAATAAAGAGGTCATAGTCCCCCTCTACTCATCACTCATCAGACCCATCATAGAGTACCATGCCTCATTTCGGATGTACCTCGCAAGACACGTCCAAGAGCTGGAGAGACCACAAAAGTACCTCACCAAGAGGATTACTGGCTTCAAAACATATGTCCTATGCAGACCGACTGAAAAAACTCTGGCTGTACTCAGTGGCAAATCGCTCACTCAGAGGTGATCTCTGCCTGATTTACAAAACCATGTCCAACTCAGAATTAATAGACATGCTCCACCTAAAGAAATCCAAGTCACTGTGAGCCACGCGCTCTAGTGAGCTAAACCTCACCACAACAATAAATAGAACATGCTGGAGGGATAGATTCCTGTCACAGAGACTCCCCATGCTTTGGAACAAAATTCCTAACTACATTAGGCAGAGCCCCCCCTCACTAACACTCAAGAGAAACCTTGACGAGTGGATGGGTAACAGAAAATACACCCCTGGGATCACTTCATTGGCTCTGCTTGACAGAGAATCAGTTAATTAATCAATGGGGCAGCGAAAGCCAACGCACTCTGGCTAGGCTTATAAATGCCCTCTGGCAGATAGCCTAGTACCTACCTATGAACAAAATCACTAACTAGAGACAGAGATGAAGGTATTTGCCCTTTATGCTACCCAGCTTGTCTTTAAAAGGTTTGTCCTAAGCTCGTACAAACCAATCAATTATGTTTCATTAAATGAAGGCAAGGTGGAAGCAATCTAGTTAGACTAACTTACAACATTATGTATATGACTTGGCAGCCCCCTTTTGCAGAGTTTAAAAAGCCTGTTATGGGGCTCATTTAGCTGTTTATGGTTTGAAAGGAACGTTTGTGCAGGGCTTTCAAACTGCTTCACAAAAGTCCCACTGCTGCAGTGAATTACAAATATATACCTAACAGTTTATTTCCTTTTACTCTGGAAAGACGGACACACCTAGGGTGCCCACTCTTTCCTTTTACTGTAGGAAGACAGACACACAAAGGCTACCCACTCTCCACTTTATTTGTTCTTGCAGTTGAAACTTAATTTGTGCCTTGGGCAGTATGTCAGACAATACAGTATTTCAATGGATGAGACGAAGATTATTTTATCCATCTATTTTCTGATGACTAAGCTATTTGGTTATCTGGTCTGGCTAGCTCAATGCTGCAAACTCTACATGTACTAAACATTTTTGTAACAGATCAGGTCTAAATATTTATTAGAATACAGATATTTTCTTTCCAATAAAGGGGTACTTAAGAAGGTGGCACAGAAGTATATAAAACATATAATGGAAGGAACTGCATTCACACTTGGTTATTCTTTCTGGTTTTACATAATTCACATTTATGCAAGCTCAATATAGACTCTCTTGTAAAGGAATATAAAATAAAGTCACATCATCCTTAGCGGACTGACAGCCACTACAGAATACGCCTTCAGCCTAAATGTCTTTTTATTCCCAGACATCTTCCATCTGTGGGGTGGATTACATTTATTTCCAAACTTCAAAAGCTATGCTTTGAAGCCCATAGGTTCATAGGTTGGTACTAGGCTATCAGCCCTAGGGCCTATACAAGCCTAGCCATAACAATTCCCTGGCTATTTCTTCCCACATTATTTACTTTCCTGGACCCTTTTGGAATCTCACCATTCCTAACTGGGCAAACACAAGATAATGTTATCTTGTAACCTGGGAGGATTGGATGTGTTCAATTTGATAAGATATGCCAAAACTGCTATAGCAAGGCCAGGTTACATCCTTGTCCTCTGAAGACTTCCAGAGATCAGAATGCTGTACTAGTGAGATGCGTGGATTAAGAAGCACTCTGTGGGAAGTTACTCTCTACCTTTGCTACACTACAAATGGTGCAATCCAAGTCTGTTTACGGACAGGACATTTATGGTAAAGCAGGCTTTTCATGTTGGCCTTTTAATAACTAAGGAATTTACAGGGGATGAAAATCTCGTACGATGGCAGTACTTGGAGCTGAAAAGTGTCATCCATCAATGGTGCTGGAATATCAGAAGACATGGGGTCTATTCCCACCCTTACACGTTTCAGCTACAACAACATCAGTACATAAATAAGACACACTGGCATGACGTATTCAGATCTCAGACAAACCCACATCTAGAACAAACATCCACTACGCGTCAAGCAGAGCAGACCCTCGCCACCTTCCACTACACGTCAAGCAGAGCAAACCCTCGTCAGCATCCACTACACGTCAAGATGAGCAGACCCTCGCCGTTATCCACTACACGTCAAGCAGAGCAGACCCTCACCGTCATCCACTACACGTCAAGCAGAGCAGACCCTCGCCGTCATCCACTACACGTCAAGCAGAGCAGACCCTCGCCACCATCAACTACACATCAAGCAGAGCAGACCCTCGCTACCATCCACTACACATCAAGCAGAGCAGACCCTTGCCACTATCCACTACACGTCAAACAGATCAGACCCTCGCCACCATCCACTACACGTCAAGCAGAGCAGACCCTTGCCACCATCCACTACACGTCAAGCAGATCAGACCCATGCCACCATCCACTACACGTCAAGCAGATCAGACCCTCGCCACTATCCACTACACATCAAACAGATCAGACCCTCGCCACTATCCACTACACGTCAAGCAGATCAGACCCTCGCCACTATCCACTACACGTCAAGCAGATCAGACGCTCGCCACCATCCACTACACGTCAAGCAGATCAGACCCTTGCCACCATCCACTACACGTCAAGCAGATCAGACCCTCGCCACTATCCACTACACGTCAAGCAGATCAGACCCTCGCCACTATCCACTACACGTCAAGCAGAGCAGACCCTCGCCACCATCCACTACATGTCAAGCAGATCAGACCCTTGCCACCATCCACTACACGTCAAGCAGATCAGACCCTCGCCACCATCCACTACATGTCAAACAGATCAGACCCTCGCCACCATCCACTACACGTTAAGCACAGCAGACCCTTGCCACCTTCAAAGCAAACCTAGATAACTGGAAGGGCACCTCAGAATCTAACCTCTCTGTCTCAATGCGCCCTTTTTTCTGAGGCTGGAGGGAACTTCTGAATTCGGGTTTATGGCTCGTCATGGTCTGCATACTGACTGCTAAGTACTTGCCTATCAACCCTATAGGTGCTGGGATTTATGTTCCACAGAGAGCAGGGTGCTACTCTTAGAGGGACATCCTTCAGAGGAGATGTTAAACAGAAGCCCTATCTGCCCGAGATGATGGTAGCTCAGGTGGATGTACAAAAATCCCAAGGCATTTATAGAAAAGAACAGAGTTACTTTATTTACACTTTCATATTTACATCTCATTTTTTCCATTTGTTCTAAACAATAACACAATGTATGCAAAAAATCCATTTTTCATTCAAAAAAAAAAAAGAAGAAAAAACACACTCAGAAAAATAATCAGAATTTTTAAACCAACAACTTCAACATACTCTATAAAGTTTCTTTATTTATATCCTTGTCCTTTCGTCCACGAGCATTTATTTCATCTGGCACAGCTTCATTAGTCCTTCAAATATTTTTTATTGTAATGTCCAGACTGCTGTAAACAGTATTTTAGCCCATTTTTCAAGGTCATATTTTTTTACTTCTCCTTTATTTCCATTCAATATCATACCAGTCACTGCATTTTAAACCCATCCCATTTATATTTCTTTTTATAATTTGTCTAAAACTGTACACATCTCACATTCTAAAAAGAAATGTTTTTGTTTTATTTCTTCCTCATTACAATCACATTTCTTTCTTTCAAGGCTTCAGATTACATTACGTTAACTGGTAACCTATTCTACAAAATTTATCCCTAGGAATCCCCTGCTTTATTAACATTCTCAAACCTTTCCATCTATTCTTTTTAGCATTTTTACATTTTAATTCCTTCCAAAGATATACCATATAGTATTTCTCCGTAATACGACTGTATCATAATTTTCTGTTTTCAGTCTAATTCGAACTTTCCGTAAATTTCCTTTACTTTCATCTTCTTTTCCTTCCATCTTTTTTACCATTTCTTTCCCTCTTTTATATTTCCATACATTTTCACACCAAACATACATTTTCCATCATTTGCAATTCTCTTTCACCTTTGCTACCTATAAAACACAGATGCCCAGTACACCATACAATTTTATATTCAAACCATATTTCCTATTGTATACCACCCCTCTCTTCACTGGATTCAGTGTTCTTCCTAAAATAAAATATAAAAAAATATATTTCTAAAAGCTACCTCCATTTTAGTGGGAAACGTGCAGCACCCCCTAAATATATTAATATTCCTAATATGTGTGCATTTCCGTATACATTTGTTGTTCGATTACTACATCTCCACCTTGACAGCATTTTTTTTATTTCTTCCAGCATTATTTTTTTTACTGTTTTACTGTATTTTCATACCTTTAAATCACCAAATTTCAGTCCTAATGAACTCATTTCTGTTCTAGTATAATATATTCAACTTATTTTCCTAGTTTCACCAAGCATATGGCTTTTTGCCTTACTTACCTGTAGCCCAGCTTTCTTTAATAATTCCTCCACCTGTACCAACACTTCACTTCCATATCTTATTTTTTGCCACAATCAAACCATCTGCGCATGACAAACTGATATTTTTAACTCCTTTTCCCATCTCCCATTTTGCTTCTTCCATTTCACACAAATGTCTGAATTCACTACTCGTACAGACCGACATATACTTAATGGACATCCTTGCTTAAATTCTCTCCTAATTTTTATCTTTTCTCACATCCATCCATTTATCATAACTTTCACCCATAACGTTTCTAGATATATTTTTATAACGTTCAACATTTTTTTCTCCTATCCCCTGTGTCTCTAGAACTTTCCATATCACTTCAGGACTAACTTTATGACGAGTCTTTCCCACTTCACATTATTAGCTTTCCTTATTTTCTTTCAAAGTTATATCTGTTATATTCTTTCACTGTTATTAATATTTCTTCACCTCTCCCCTTGATTCTAAAGCCCCTTCTCCTATAACTTTATCCAAAACCTTCTACACCCTCTTCTGTATCTTGATAAAAGTATGATCTGTAATCACTACTCTATGATCTGTAATCACTACTCTATGATCTGTAATCACTACTCTATGATCTGTAATCACTACTCGATGATCTGTAATCACTACTCGATGATCTGTAATGAGTACTCGATGATCTGTAATGAGTACTCGATGATCTGTAATCAGTACTCGATCTGTAATCAGTACTCGATCTGTAATCAGTACTCGATCTGTAATCAGTACTCGATGATCTGTAATCAGTACTTGATTTGTAATCAGTACTCAATCTGTAAGCACTACTCGATGAGATCTGTAATCAGTACTCTATGATCTGTAATCAGTACTTGATTTGTAATCAGTACTCTTTTCTTTCACCTTTTTTTCCCCTTACCTTAATTAGCTCACTAGAAATCCCTTCAGTTGCTCTTCCTTTCTGTATCTATTCATTTAATATTTGACTAAATGTTAACTTTTCATTTTCATTCATCTTTTTATGTTACCAGTAACCTAGTCCGTCTATTCATAGTGCTGATTCTGCTCTTCCTTCTTTTGGTTTTACATTTCTGTCATAGTAATCTCCTTCTCTAGAGAATTCCGATCATTTTCATGTTTTTGCAATCCATTATTTCTTTTTGTAAGACTACTTTTCATATAATCTACCCATAAACTTTTTCCATAACTTACATGACTTCACTGAGTGCATCTAACAGCTCCTTCTTCAAACATGGCATCCACTCTTTCTTCTCTTAACTCTATTTCCCAAAATGGTGAAACTTGCCCTTTTTCTTTTTAAAAAAAATCTTTGTTTTGTTCTGAAATAGTCTCTTCTTATTCTTACATTTCCTTTTCTAGTTAAAAAAAAATAAACATGCAAGTTGAAAATGTGCAAATCAACTGCATTTTCTACACTAAAGCCTACAATGTTTGTGTTATGTCCCCTTTCCCCACAATGACCGTATTTTGTTTTATCGAGGTCTTGTACCACGTGCCTCTCAGCCTCACATAATGCCTTGGATTGATACTTGAGTGTTCCCAGTTTCCCACTCACATAATAGTAACATTTGAAATATTTTGCATTCCCCCCTTCGTGCACATTGAGTACCACCCATACCCCAACCCCATGCAATCATTCCCTTCGTCATAAATCTTTAGCCTCGTGCACCTTATTACAAACAGAAGAAAGTCCAACTCAGGCTCTTCTGTGTCCAACAGTCTGAACTGCACATTGGTTTTCTTCCTTAAATGCAGTCCTAAATGCTGAAACAATATACTTCTGTGGTGCCAATGAGATCCATTTCTCCACTTCATTCATGATTTTTACAAGTAAAAGTGTCAAAAGTAACCTCACAAAAGTCTTCTACATCAAGTGTATTAATGCTCAGTTTGTCCTGTTCTTTAAACCCCAAAGGTAAAATATCGTTCATTAACTCCATACCTATTAATCTACCAATGGTCTTCTCTTCTAGTTTTGTTGTCATTGCATCAATTCTCATCTTCTTTCTGCTTTTATCACAGCATCGTTCTTGCCTTTGTTTACTATTTTAGCATAAGAAAGAGCTTTCTTACTGCTTACAACACCCTGCTGAAAGGCCCTACTTTTAAAACAGTTGCTCCTCTGGCTATGTATAGTCCTAAGCTGCTGTCAGCACCTTCTGGTAATCCATCTTCTTCTCCCGATTCATGTGGCAGCACCTCCTCTCTTTCCTTTCTTGGCAAGCGATCCACCATAGTACTCTAACAGCAGTCGTCTCACCTTGATCTATCACCTCCATCAATGCTGGAGTTTGCAGACCTTCTTCATCCACCTCTGTATTATACATTTGTTAGCGGTAATTCAGTGCTCTTCATTACTCCAGTATCAGCATGCTCTCTCCTTTCTTACTCAATCTCAAAAATCTTAAGAGCACAGCAGCAGCCATTCAGTACCATCTACTGGCCAAAATGAGTATGTGAAGGTTCCCAGCGCCCTGATTACAATTTTCCGTAGTTCTGTGAGTGCCACTTTGGTTCTTACAATGAAAAGGGGCTGCTGGCCTAGTTGGACTTATCCAGTCAACAAATGTGTAAATAAATAAAACACAAGCAACCTACAATATTTTCTTCAGATACGAGATGGAGAAACTTGAGGTACATAAAGGATTACTATAGGCTGTTCAATGATCGTGCAATTTCCCTTTTATGGATCAAAAGGGTACGTGGCAGCAGATCTTAGGTCAGTTTTTATCAGATGACTAATGGCATTCTGCCCTCCTAAAATGGCTTCTTTTTCAATATTCTCCTCTCTTTACCTTTACTAGCTTTAAAAAAGAATATCGTCAGCAACAGTCTTGGCTTTGATTAAAAGGGTTGGGGAATGCAAAATGATAGTGTAGTGATGTACCTGCTGTGAACTATGATTACATTCTTTGTAGCAGTAGTGCATTCCTACTGGGGGGAGTTTACAGAGCCACTTATTCTGCCATGATAAATGCCCCCCCAAACAGAAACAGCATTCCAGGCTTTGGAAATTTACAACAATATTTACAATCTGAACTCCAAGGTGCTGCAGTGGTTGAAACAAGCTTCATTAGTTACCACAGCAATTACCTTTAAATTCTAGAATGTGACCCCTAGACATCTCCAAGGAGCTACATTGTTGCAAAACAGGATTAAAATATCTAAGCGTGCTTCATTTCTTTGGCCCTACACAATAAACTTTGAATATTTTTATACAGCTAGGAGACTGGTGTGTAACACATACTTCAACCCTTCACATTTGTCAGGTTGCTTACAATATTTACAGGATTGATAATTACATGTTTCTGGGGTATTGTACCTTACACTTGTTTTGTAGTGAAGTTGTATGCTATGCCTTTTTTTACTGAATATAGTTATTTAATGAACATTTGACAAAAAGTGTATCATGACTGTGAAAGCTTAGCAAGTGCATGCATGTACAAATAGAGACAAAGAGAAAGCCACCGCTGTCAAGTTAGTAGGAGGAATCTCCCAAGATGATCCTCCTAAATTCTAGTGGCTAGAAGGAAAACACATCGTTGGAGTGCCTGCCATGTAGATGACTGCACTGGGTGGTTAACAAAGCTTTGCTGCTTCAGTTCTCTTCTACATAAAACTTACCTTTCAGGCTGATCGCAAACAGAGTGACTTCTTCTACTACATGGGAATGGACTTGGCTACAATGGACAGCAGGGTGCTCGTTCAAGTGTTATGGAACCATTTAAGTCAGTACAGCAGGCAGTTTCCCAATCCTAAGACATACTTTCTTAGGTCAAAATGACAAACTCTCTAGGCTGGCAAGCAACATAAACTAGATGTCATCTCTGAAGCTTCCTGTTTGGCTTCGATCATAGAATATATATATATATATATATATATATATATATATATATATATATATATATATATATATTTTTTTTTTGCTGCAATATTTTTATTAACATATAAAGGAGTTACAAAAATCTTACTATAAAACTCAATTTTAAAACAAATGTTTTTAAGTAATCAAATAGTAACATTAACTATGTACACTCCATCAAAGAATATTCCACCAAACAAATCATTCTTGAAACAAACAGGGCAGTATAGAAATCCATTAGGCAAAAGTATTTCTAAAATTTCAACCCCCGAGGAAAGTTGAATCCCTGAAACACAGTTTTCAGTGATGCTTCACAAAGATGCCTGCCTGATGGCAGCAACCAAAGGCGGTGGGGACATTTGAGTGTGTTTATTGCAGAACACTGAAAAATGATCACCCCTTTGGTAACAATGAAAAACAAGAGTGGCATGCATTTTCTCACAGGAGAACCCACCTGCCCCCTCAGCCTTGGGAATGCCAGTTTTCTAACGAGGCTTCATCCTGATCTTTCAGCTGCTAGGTAACCCAACAACATTTCATATGCTCTACTAATTATTCCTTTTTAGCAGCAGTGTCTGTTCTAGATTCTACTAACAGCTCTACCAATGCTGGTCTTTCATTTATTTGTTCCTCTTTGCCTATACTCTGATATCAATCCTTGATAGGTAACCTGCAGTCCAAATAAATTCTTGGCATCTTCCCGTTCTATGACATTTCCTCTCTAGTTATTTTCTCCTAATACCCTGGTTCCTTTGCCAGTTTTCCCCAATAAATTCCAGCCTCCTCTTGCCTACTGTCTGTATCCCTAGTTTCAGTCATCCCTTTCAGCAGAATATTCATTCCATTGTTGACTTAGTTCTTGCTACTTTATGAATATAATATACTGTACGATTATTGTTATTCTCCTTAAAGGTCTGCATCCAGAGTCTCTCCTTGATTCTTGAGTTTCTCCCCTGTTTCACCATCATCCCTTTCTACTTTTAATTATAGTTGTTTTGCTTGCATTATGTATAGGAACCTTAACTGTGTAGCTCTGAAATACCCCTTGAAAATCAGGTAATCCTAAACCACCTTGTTCTAGTGGAAGGATCAAATGATCCCGCTCGACTCTTGCAGTCTTCCCATCCCAGGTAAAATTCTTCAGCTCCTTATTAATTGCCATCCACAACTTCTGTCACTGAAAAAAATATTCCTGATCTGTGTACAAGACTAAAGGGACTAAAAAAACTTACCTGCTCATATCTTACTATTCATATTCATATAACAGAGCTTCCAGTTTCTCAGTTTTGGTATTATCTTTTGTTTAGTCTCTTCCCATATATGATTAGGTGCCACACCAAAATCATTCTAATCCAAAATCCTAAATACTTCATTTTATCATGTCCCCATAAATATGGATATTGCTGAACCTATAATTGTGCAGGTACATAATTTTCTGCTATTGCCCTTATTTTAGTTTCATTCATTTTGTATCCTCAAAAGATTTGAAACGGTCTCAAAGTATTCCACAGCACTGTAATGTACTTTTCTGGTTCTGTCCAAAATAATATCTGCAAATACAGCTAGCTTTTCCTGACTACAATACTAATTATATCCTTGAATTTCTGAGTCCCTTATTTTCATTGCTAGTGGTTCTAAATAATGCAAATAAAGGGGAAAGCGGACATCCTTGCCTGGTTCCTATGCTCAAGCAGAAATTATCAGAGACGAATGCACCCACTTGAATTTCCAGCACCAATCCCTCATACACCCTCTTAATCAACCTTATAATTTTATCAGGGAATGCAAGTGCTTCCACTGCCCTGCTTATAAAGTCCCAGCTTACTCTGTCAAATGCTTTCTCTGCATCAAGACCCAACAACAACAGTGGTATTTTCTTACATTCTGCTTCCCTCTGGATCATCAGTGCTCTGTTAATGTTGTCAGATGTTTGCCTCCCCTCCACAAAACCACACCGAGTTATATCCATCAATTGTGGCACCATTTTTGCCATTCTTTTAGCTATTACAGACAAACACCTCATAATCATGGTTTAGTATTGAAATGGGCCTGTATGAAGCAGGATCTGATTGCTCTTTACCCTCTTTAGGTATTACAGCTACCACCGCCTTCTTCCAGGATTGTGGTACTTCTTCTTGCAAAATACTATTAAACAAAACCTTCTAGACCTTTCAGTTTTTCCCCTCCTAGCTTCCAAACTTCTACAGGAATACCATCTATTCCTGGGGACTTTCCTGTAGATTGTTTATACATCACCATTTTTATCCAATTTACTCCTACCCTAAATCTTAGTAATGGAGCCTCATCTATTTATAACCTTGGCATATGTAATTCTTCCATAAACATGGACTTACACATTTCTCTGCTTTATACAAACTTTCATAGAATTTCTAATCTATTTCTAATACCTCTACAGGCTCTTTTGTTACCTTCTTTGTTATAGGCTCTGTAAGCATGGCAAAAGCCCTTTCTACTTTCTGTTACCTGAGTCGTTGTGCTAAAAGGTTTTGTGCTCTAGAGTTGTCAAAAAGAGTTGCTTAACAGCAGTCTTTCTAAAATCATGGATATTATCGAGGTAACCCATTACTTTCTGTTCAGCATTTTGCTGCTGTTCCTCTTCTTATTCTGTGAAATTCCCCTCATTTTGCAATACTTAACATTTGTCAGTCCCTCTAAATTCTTGTTTCTTAAGCATATCTCCTTTTCTTTTATTTCCACTCTATTTTTAAAACTCCACTTTAATTTTATCCCACTCCCTAGCTATATTTTCAAAAGACATTTCTATCTTCTCTAACAGCTCCTGAATAATTTTCACTACCCATTTCTTAAATTCCACTCTTTTCAACGGATAGGTGGGAAAGTGCCGTTTCTCATTTTTATTTCATTAGCCAGTGTTTTGATTTTACTTATTACTGGCACATGCTCTGAAATAATTATTGGGTATGTATTAAGACCTTCAATTAAATGCACATATTCCCGTGACATGTAAATTCTATATAGCTTAGCCCAATTTTGTATTTTGGGTAATATATAAATTCACTCCAAACTCCTAGTACTGAATTCACATCTTCCATGCCAAATATTTTCATAAATTTATTATACCCTCCTTTGTTATATTTTCCCTTCTGTCCCCAGACACATCTTCACTCAAATTCCAGTCCCCACCTGTATGTAATATTCCTTGCTGAAAGCTGATTAAGCTCCATTATAGCAGTTTTAGGTGGAACATAAATGCATGTCAGTGTAATCCTCCTCCCTTGCCAGTAGTCCCTTAGTACTACAAATCTACCATTATTTTTTATCCTCTTCTATCACTATTGGAGCTTCTCTTGCAATTAATACAAGTACTCCTATTTTCCTTTGTCCCAAGTATTCCACCAAATAACCACCCTGAAAACCTTTCTTTATCAAATTCACATGTTCAGTTCTTTTCAAATGAGTCTCCTTATGCTATTTGCAGGCTACATTTTTTAGTATACCTCACTATTCTTTCTTTTTTGTATTAATTTGTGAGACCATTGGCATTTAAAGACATTACAGAAAGCATCACTGTATTAAGACATTATTATTTCCAACTTTGTATGTATAACATCCTTTTGGTTAAATCTCTAGTTCCAGCTTTTGTGTTACATGCATACACTGTTTGGCTGGTTTTATACAGTTGTTTCTTGTTATATTCATTTGAGCCTATGTCACATCTTACAAAATATTTTCAAAAAAAAAAACAACCCCAATACCCCCTAAAACCTATTAACTTAATAATAAAACACAAAACTATGTACATCTTCAAATAGTGAAGTTTTAACCTCCTAATAAGAACAAACTGAGAGCCACACTCACATACACGAGTTAACCTAAAAGAAAGGTTATCCATACTTTCTACACAGCTCTCAGCTGGGAAAACACTTGAATGCTTTCAGAAAAGAAATATCTCCTAGCCATTTCTTTTTATCAGATCGTCTCCTAGAGACATGAGAACCAGATACAGAGCAAACACACATTTATTTACTAGAAAAAACCTTATAATATTAAATATTCTTTTTGATTTATTTACTTTATCTTAAAACTTGTTACTAGATCAGGCTTGTTAGTAGGTCAAGCTAAGGGCCTTAATCCAGTCATTCCCCTAAGCAAGAATGAGAATAAGCACACTATTTTTTCTTTTGTCATGCTCTTTGAAGTGGAGTTTTCTTTTTTTCATATTACAGTGCCTGCATTTCTTAAAACTGAACAAGGAGAAAGACAGAAGGAAGAAAGAAAAGACAGAAGGAAGAAAGAAAACAAATAAATAAATGAGCACTTATTTACATTAGGTATCCCCATTACACTTAACTGAGAAAACTTTACTTTAAAGCATTGCAAAAGAAATAATGCACTACAGAAATAGTACCATTAAGAAAAAAATTGTTTTACTTACAGTTATTTTTCTCCCTCCTCCTCCCTCTCTTGTATTTTTCTGAACATTAATGGCATGAAGTAGTGCATATGCTTTAGTCCCTCTACAAATCCAATATTTCCAGATTTTCTTGTTTTGTTTTCATGTTTCACAGACAATTATTGCTCTGTAATCCCACATTTGTCAATTTCCAAGTTGCTGGTTTTATTCCTGTTCACCTCCATCTCCCAAATCCCATCTCTGCTTCATTTCCAACCTACTCCTGATTCTTCTAGTTGACTCTTGTACTTCCTTCCTTCTCTCTCAAGCATTTTCCATTGAAACACTAGAAAAGGTTCAACACGCACAGTCTCTCTGTAGTACTTACAACCAGAAGAACAATCAGTAGAATCTCCCTCTGTTTCACAGTTCACCTTCAGTTGGACAAATTTTGTATTTCCTTCTTAGCATGTACTTCATCAAAAAATGATTTTGTCCCTCCAGGGAAAAATGTTTTGAAGATAGCTGGGTACAGCAGTTTGAATCTCATGCCTGCTTCTCAACATTCCCTGAATAGTGGAATAAATGTAAGATTTTCTGCCTGGTGTACAATGAGTAATTTTCCACAGTCTACCATTTCCCACTTTTAGTACTTTGTCCTTCCGCCACAGTTTTGTGAGAATCAACTCCTCCTGCTGGTAGAATTGCATCGTTACTATTAAAGCTCTAGTTTGCTTTCTCATAACTAGGTTTGGAGCATACACAAAATGTGCCGTTTCAATTGAAACTCCTGCCATGGAATACCAGTCCAGTTGCTTGATTGTGCTTTTATACAAGTAATACAGTCTGTTCATTCCAGCTATTCTGGTACAGCAGAAAATCACAGTTTTTTTTTCCTACAAACTCTGTCCTCTAATTCTATACTTTTATGAAACATCTCTTCATGTGTGGTCTCATTCAGCCAGCCTTTTCTTCATTTTGACTTCTGATTTTTGCAGTTTTGCCATCTCATCTGAACATCTGTTTAAAGCATCTTCTATTTTTTCCAGCTTTCTTCAGGTTTGCGTTGATGTACTCCATCAGTGTCTTGTTTATTTTAGTCAGGTCTGTGTGCATTTGCCCAGCTTTTTCCATGTTTGCGTTGATGTACTCCATCAGTGTTTTGTTTATTTTAGTCTGATCTGTGTGCATTTTTTTTCCTGTTTGCGCTGATGTACTCCATCAGTGTTTTGTTTATTTTAGTCAGGTCTGTGTGCAGTTGCCTTATACGTTCCTCTATGACACTGGAAGTCCTGTCCGGAGCTTGCACTACGTTTTGCTGAACAGCTGCAGCACTTTTCTCAGTCTGTACTTTCTTACCTTTTGTAGCCAATTTTCCTTCCGGTCCTCTGTATTTCTTTTCCTGGCATTCAGGCAGTGTAGTTAGCCAGTTACTGAAATTTCTCCAGAAGCTTGAGTTCAGTGGCTTTCTCTGCCAAGTGTCACACTGGGAGAGATAGAATTAAGCTGTTACTCAATGTGCATGTGCAGTCGTCTTGGAAGTCCAGCAGGATAAAAACTGGAGGACAACAGTAACAAGTTTGAATTAAGCCAAGGTTAACAATTCTAAAACAAAGCTGAGGTTCAAAGGAGGATGAATAGTTTTCTTTAGGGATTGAGATGAAGATCAGCTTCATTAACTGTGGAACTGACGACAAGGGGGTGGTCCAAACAAAGGCACACTGTAATAGATGAATGATGCACCTTTGTATGTTATAACCCAGTGTGGAAAGCTGAGTTCTGTTATGCAAGGCTAAGTTCTGCAGATTCAATAGATAAGATGCCATCTGAATTATAAAAATACATAAATTTTTCTATATGGACAGGTAGGACTTCATGTGCTTCACTTACTGGATACAGTACAAAAATACTTCTTTTGCATAGTACATGTCACACACATGGCTTCTTCTTTCAGCTTTTCCCTGTTAGGGGTCGCCACAGCGGATCACCTGTCCGCTCATGATTGGCAGTGGAGTCTTGCAGTGTCGAGTTGCCAGCCCGGTGCCCAACCTTCCACAGAGGGCACATGCATACACAGACTCACACCTATGGCCAATTTAGAGTGTCCAATCCACCTACAGTATGTCTTTGGGATGTGGGAGGAAACCGGAGCACCTGGAGGAAACCCACGCGACCACAGGGAGGACATACAGACTCCGCACAGAAGGCACCCCAGCAGAGGATTGAACTGGAGAACCTCTTGCTGTGAGGTGGCAATGCTAACCGCTGCACCATCGTGGCTGCCCATGTCACACACATGGCTAAAGGTCTTGAATTCTCAATAAGAAAAAGAGTGAGGTATGTGTGACCAATCAGCTAAGTAGGGCTATGGCAGTACAGCATCACCCTGGGCTGCCACTTAAGAGTATTGTTTCATAAGGGTTTAATTCTTCTCTCATCACCTGGAAGGAGGCATCATGAGGTAGTCTTCTTATCATCATCATCATCTGCGTTGTTTCCTAGAGATCAGGAGAATTGCAGTGAAAAGGCAAGAGATTCCTCATGCAAGTCCTAGTTTGAGGAATGCAGGAGAGGCAGAAGACTCTCTTACATGGGGGGAGTCGCTCTTGATTGTTCAAGGCTGTGCTCCCAAGAGTTAAGTCCGAGTCATGCAGCAACATGTTCCCTGGCAATCTAAATTCAAAGGGAGAAGAGGCTGTGGATGTCACCTAGTCCTTGGATATCAGAATATGAACACAAAACTGATGTCATATTAAAATGTCTCTGCTCCATAAAAGGTAGTAAGGAAGGGCACTCTGGTATCTCTTACACAAAGCTGGGATTATTTAATTGGGAAACTGGTTCCTGTGATCCAAGAAGAACACATGAAGGACAAACATCTGTTGCTGGGGCATTCCAGCACTTTCTGGAGGCTAAAATAAATGATCCCACTGCCTGCTTCTAAAGGGGCTAAAATAAATGATCCCACTGCCTGCTTCTAAAGGGGCTAAAATAAATGACCCCACTGCCTGCTTCTAAAGTGGCTAAAATAAATGATCCCACTGCCTGCTTCTAAAGGGGCTAAAATAAATGATCTCACTGCCTGCTTCTAAAGGGGCTAAAATAAATGATCCCACTGCCTGCTTCTAAAGGGGCTAAAATAAATGATCCCACTGCCTGCTTCTAAAGGGGCTAAAATAAATGATCCCACTGCCTGCTTCTAAAGGGGCTAAAATAAATAACCCCACTGCCTGCTTCTAAAGGGGCTAACAAAGATGGACACTTTGTTGCTGAAGGCAGCAGCACTGGTAGTAACACGGCACAACCTCAGTGGGACCAACAAGGTCCCTCAGGACTTTTATTCCCTACCTAATCATTCTGGAATTAGGTTTGGGCCACTACATGAAGGTTCTTTCATTGGAAGTGGGGTTATCACTCCCACTGTGATAACATCAAAAGCCTCTTTTGCTTGAGGAAGAGTAGAGGTTTGGACCCCAGAGTAAAAATATCAAATCGGTACTCAAACTGGGCTAGAATTAGATCAGGGGTAACCCCGAAATAATATTCTAGGGGCAATGTTGTTTAATTTATTTCTCTCACTTTTACGTTTTGTAGATTATGCTGAATCTCAAAATATGCTGATATTAAAATAGAAATTTCTGTGTCTAGCATTACACAGGAAGCACATTTTAATAACCATCTTAATGGCTTGACAAGTTGGCTTAAAAATGCTGGAATAAACATCAACCAGGATATAAGTCGGGTCATGTAACTTGATAAAAGTATTCCATCAGTAAACATCAATATCTGAGGTTTTGAACTATTTTAATTTTTAGAATACAAGGATTTGGGGTTTAGGATCACTAACAATCTAATTTTTAAAGCATCTTTTGAACTTATACTTCCACTAGAGATGTCTGACCTCTTCTCAACAAGTTATAGGGACATGTGAGGGACGTTATGCCTTGCTTAAAAAGTTTTACATAATGAGGAACTTGGAATTCTATTAAATACTTGAATTTTACCTAAAAATGTTAGTCCAAATGCAAAGGCTTTATATATTCATTGGATAACATTACAGACATGAAATTAACTAATCTGAACAAATTAAGGGTCATGCTGCTAAAGGCTAGGAGCTTAAACCAAAAACTGCACTCCCTGGAAGCACTTCTATAATTAGAAAATGTAGATGTCTGTGCAGTCACAGAAACATGGTTTAAGGCCTCACAGAGAGAAAGAGTACCCTGGCCCTGCAAGGCTACAATGCCTTCTACACCTTTAGACCACAAAATGAACATGTGAAAACCAAAGGAAGTGGTGTTTTAGCCTACATCAGAGATAAATTCACCTCATGTCTAGTTAGAATGGACAACTCCATTGAGTTGCTCCAAGTCCAGGTTATGGTGGGTAAGATCGCCATTCAAGTTCTAGCCAGTTATAGATCCCCCTCCATGGGTGACGACACCCACGAAGCCTACTTAACCAAAATTAAGACAATCCAAATTTTACTGAACACACTGCTTAGTGGGGATTTCAATTACGCCACCATCAACTGGGAAACCTACTCTAGCCCAAACTTGCTAGCACAAATGTTCCTTGACTTTGTGAATTCAAATGCCCTGGAGCAAATTGTCCCTAACCCGACAATAGGAGCAAACATTCTACAACTGGTCCTCACCAAATATGTCAAATAGGTGCACTGCTGCAAATGTTGGACCCTCATTAGTTAAAAGTGACCACAAATCAGTCACTTTTGAACCAACACTAACACCAGAACTATCCCCTCCTAGGTGAAGGTATAAAATAATTCCAAGCCCCACCCCAAGCTGAAAGTGGTAACTATGCTGAAGCTTACACTAAAGCTCTGTACAATCACTTGAATAAGTGTATAAACTTGGCTGTACCAGACAGAAGCAAAGCCACAGCTCCAAGTAAAAATCAAGCTGCCATGGTGGACTTCCAGCATCAACAAACTCTATAATAAATGCAACAAAGACAAGGACCCAGCAATGGAAAAGCACCCTTCTCAGCCTTAACAGGTAAACAAGACAAATTGTCAAATCCTCCAAGACCTCCTTTGAGAGAAACTTGGCAAAGTACTGCCAAAGATAACCATAAGGCTTTTGCAGCTACGTACGAGACCTAAAGGGTAGGATCCAAACTTGTGCTGAAATGGTGGCCAACAGTATCACACACACTGACCACAGAGATAGTGAACCTGCTAGTGATAGGTTTGGTGAAAATTCTTCTCCCTTATCCCCTCCTTACTTTCAACATACCTTCCCTCAAACTCTCCCCACCTTACATATTTGAAGAAGAGTAAATCCCCAAAACCCTGTCCAAAGCAAAGAAAACAGCCTCTATGGGACCAGATGATATCCCAGGCTGTCTTATAAACAGGCTAAAACATGAAGCAGCATCACCACGAAGTACCTTTTCAATCATAGCTTAACCACAGGGTTTGGTCCTGCAGAATGGAGAACAGCTACAGTTATTCCCCTCCACAAAGGTGGCCTAGCAACAGACCCGGGGAATTATAGACCCATAAGCCTGACCAGCCTCATTTGTAAGGCCATGGAACATACCATTAAAAAAAGACATACCGGTGAAAACAGAGAATGAATCAACTACAGAAGCAAAAACACAACGAACGAAGAGCCATCAAGCTGGAAAAATGATTCCTTGAGTTTTACACCAGAACCACACACTATTACTTAAAATAAAATAAATAATCCACATAAATTCATAAGCGCTTTCGTTTAAACTTTGTTAAACTTCATCAGACAGTTTTAAAAATCATGACATCACTTCCTTTTATACTATCTGAATCACTTCAGTTAAGAACATTATTAATAAATTAGCTCTTAATGCTGCTGTTAATAACATACTATATATTACCTTTTTCCTAAAAAATGCAATTGATAAAAACAATGAAAACAAATATCTAGGTAAAATGTGCATAATGAATACTCTCATATTGGAGGGACATTCAGAAACGGTATGCCATATATATAAAAATTCAAATATACAATTTTGTAAAATGTACATAATTTAAAATGTATGTGTGTATATATATATATATATATATATATATATACATACATACATACATATATGTATATATATATATATATATATATATATATATAAATATATATAAATAAATAATTAATACTGCATATAATTATATGAATTGATACCATGTAAAGAATCTATTCCATGATGTGTATTTTTATAAATAAATCTTTAAAACTATATAGAAAAACATTTGAACAGGTATAAATATATTTGAACTGCATGTTACCTAATTACTGTGGGCTCCATTTAATACAGTATGAATCATACAATTTTATTTCTATGTAATGCTTTCAGTTTCAATACTGGGGTGATTGAACTGCACTCATTTATTCCGGGCCACATGTCTGCTTGTGTTCTTATTTGCCATTGCAGAGTTCTAAGTCCAGGCCCCAAAGTCTCCTATCCTCTATTTCCACATGATCAATCACTATAAAAGAAAACTGGTGTTCTTTGTACTCACTAATGTGTTTTACTATTGCATTGTTAGGTTTATTTTTTTTTATAGCATATTCATGCTTATATATTCTTTGGGCTAAATGTCTGTTTTCCCTATATAGAAAGTTGGGCATGAATTATATGTAGCTAGGTATACAACAGCTTTTGAATTGCAATTATATTTACCGTGTAGATAAAACTTCCCATTTCTAACTTGAAAAGATTCACTTATTTTTGATTTTATGGCACCAATGACAGGCCCCACATCTAGTCATACCTATATTCGTATGAATAGGCAAATCTTTTACATGTTTTAGAATTTCCTTGAAGCTTCTGCCTTTCCTATAGACTATTGTGGGTCTGTCACTGATCTGATTTCTACAATGGGGGTCCTCCAGCAATATAGTCATATTCAGATAACATAGCACTAGATTACTGCATATCATACACAACATATGAATCAGCTGTAAAAGTAAAGCTATTATTTAAGTCCTCCATTGCTTGTTTTTTGGCCTGGCTCCTTGAAACCCCACCGCTCGATTATAAAAATGGGGATTTTTGTTTTTTAGTCTCTCTGATCTTCTGAGCTCAGGAAATTCTTGGTCATATACAGAATCAGCTTGCTGAACAGTTTCTCTTGCCCCATTGTAGTCTGTATTTATACTGTCTACGTTCTTGGTCATATACAGAATCAGCTTGCTGAACAGTTTCTCTTGCCCCATTGTAGTCTGTATTTATACTGTCTATGTTCTTGGTCATATACAGAATCAGCTTGCTGAACAGTTTCTCTTGCCCCATTGTACTTTGTATTTATACTGTCTACGTTCTTGGTCATATACAGAATCAGCTTGCTGAACAGTTTCTCTTGCCCCATTGTACTCTGTATTTATACTGTCTACGTTCTTGGTCATATACAGAATCAGCTTGCTGAACAGTTTCTCTTGCCCCATTGTACTCTGTATTTATACTGTCTACGTTCTTGGTCATATACAGAATCAGCTTGCTGAACAGTTTCTCTTGCCCCATTGTACTCTGTATTTATACTGTCTACGTTCTTGGTCATATACAGAATCAGCTTGCTGAACAGTTTCTCTTGCCCCATGTACTCAGTATTTATACTGTCTACGTTCTTGGTCATATACAGAATCAGCTTGCTGAACAGTTTCTCTTGCCCCATTGTACTCAGTATTTATACTGTCTACGTTATTATTATGCCTATATCTTCATATGTTGTGTATGATATGCACCAATCTAGTAATATGTCATGTGAATATGATGAACATATTGTAGTGAATACTAGAGGGATCAATGAGATTATTCCTTGTCTTTTTTTCTAGCAATGTTTAACATGAAATTAATCTTGTATACGTTATTATATTTGTGCTTCCTCGGAGCTTATCTCCCCGGGCCTCTACTGAAAATGGACATAAATCCAGCTAGACTAGCCCAGTCAACAAATGTAAAATAAAATAAAATAAAATAAATAATAAATAAATACATTTTAAGGTTTTTAATTTCAGACGTTCATGTAGATGAACAAGTTGCAGAAGTTTTAGCTAAGGGAAATACTTCTGTCCAATCCAGGTCTTTTGATCTTACTAGTGTACTATGATTGACATTAAAATGTTTTTAAGGAAAATTAATTTTAACTTACTATATCAAGATGGCATATATAATGTGAATAACAAATTCAACATTAGAAGCATTTATAATCCACCTTTACACCCTAAATTAATGGTGTATGAGAAGATGTTTGAACATGAATTAAAGTTAGACATGTTCAATAAAAAGACAAAACATATACAAAACTTAAATGAAGATGAACAAGGTATTCTGAAAGCATTAGCTAACAAGAAAGTAAGAATTACGAAACCAGATAAAGGAGGTGGAGCTGTTATGAGCCAAGAGATGCACAACTACAAACTAAATGACATATTGAATACAGATACGTACATGGAAATATCACTGAATGAGTTGAATACTGCTTATAGAAAGATTTATGGACAAATAAATGACATTTTCTTAGAAGAACGTATTAATGTAAAGGGTTTATATTACGTAATCAAAAGCCTGTTTGAGCGAACACCACAACACTGACACACATAGCCCGAACCGCAAATATGCCGAACCTCCTAAACCGCAAAATTACAAATCTCGAATCATCATAGTCGGCCAACACCACCGAGCGCTACATACCCAAACATAATAAATAAAACACATACATACACTAACCAAACCCTACTTGAAACCCTACACTAAACCTTACATACATTACTATCTATGCACTTATCTTAACCCACACCCTAACCTTAAGGTTCGTAACTATCGCACACTTACCTTACGGAGCTATACCACAGACGGGCCAACCATGACACTTTGACATTTCGTGTTTCGCGATTTTGAACGTTCACCATTACTATAGTTCGTGCTATACGTGTCGGTGTTGTGGTGTTCACTCAAACTGGTTTTCAATCTCGTAATATTGACCCAATGTAGATTTATATAATTACCTTAACATCACAACTCCCACAATCCTGTTTTTTTTGGCACCCCAAGATTCATAAAAATATAGAGGACCTCCCCATGCGCCCACTAGTTGATGGAACAAATTCTATCACTTCAATATGTGCAAAATATATAGACTATGAATTAAAAAAGATCCTTGGAAAAGAAATACAAATTTGTAAAGATTCCTGGACTTTTTTAGAGCACATGAATGATGCTGAGTTTGATCATAAAGATATTCTAGTCACTATAGATGTATGCGATTTATACACTGTTATTCCGCAAACTACAGGATTAGAATGGGTCAACGAAATGTTAATGTATCATCATATGGCACATGAGTTAACAACCTAATTATGGAACTCTTAGAGATAGTATTAAGCAATAATTTTATAACTTTTAATAAATATTTTTTGCAGAAAAAGGGTATTATATGGGGTCACCATGTGGGGGTGCCTATGCAAATTTAGTTATGGCCTTCTGGGAGAAGAATTTTGTACTTAATAGTAAATATAAAATCTTCATTAAATCGTATCATAGGTTTTAGGATAATATTAGTATCATCTGGAATGGTACATTATATATGTTAAAAATTTCATTCAACATATCCAAATACCACTACAAATTTTCTGAAATTTACAAGGGACATTAACAATGAATATATGAATTATTTGAAAGTACATCTTATGAAAGACAGTCCTAATCAAGCTTACATAGCAGTCATTCATAGAAAAGAGTCTTACTCTAATTGCTTCTTGCATTATAGTAGTTGCCATCCAAAACACCAAAAAAGTCCATAGTTAAAGGACAATTAGTGAGGGCAGTCCTGATGGTGACCAAGTTTGATCAATTTGAAGAAGAATGCAATTTTTACGTGACATGTTTCTTAAAAGAAGCTATCCAAAAGCACTAGTTGACACTTTAATACAGGAAGTTACCACCAAGAGATTGAATGGCTTTTTAAAACCTATTTTAGATAAGCAAATTATAGTACGTAATCCGAGCAATTCATTTGACATTAGTGATGTCAGTCAAAATAATGATGTAATAAGTAGGACAAAGAGAGGCTAACTTCTCGAGAGCTTTGATGCTTACTTTCTCTCAACAGCATAATTTAGTTAGGGACATACTAGTTGACAACTGGACTATATTGCTGGAGGACCCCCACTGTAGAAATTAGATCAGTGACAGACCCACAATAGTCTATAGGAAAGGCAGAAGCTTCAAGGAAATTCTAAAACATGTAAAAGATTTGCCTATTCATACGAATATAGGTATGACTAAATGTGGGGCCTGTCACTGGTGCCATAAAATCAAAATAAGTGAATCTTTTCAAGTTAGAAATAGGAAGTTTTATCTACATAGTAAATATAACTGCAAATCAAAAGCTGTTGTATATCTAGCTACATGTAATTCATGCCCAACTTTCTATACAGGGAAAACATTTAGCCCAAAGAATATATGAGCATGAATATGCTATAAAGAAAAATAAAGCTAACAATACACTAGCAAAACACATTAGTGAGTACAATGAACACCAGTTTTCTTTTATAGTGATTGATCATGTGGAAATAGAGGATAGGAGACCTTGGGGCCTGGACTTAGAACTCTGCAATGGCAAATAAGAACACAAGCAGACATGTGGCCCGGAATAAATGAGTGCAGCTCAATCACCCCAGTATTGAAACTGAAAGCATTACATAGAAATAAAATTGTATGATTCATACTGTATTAAATGGAGCCCACAGTAATTAGGTAACATACAGTTCAAATATATTTATACCTGTTCAAATGTTTTTCTATATGGTTTTAAATATTTATTTATAAAAATACACATCATGGAATAGATTCTTTACATGGTATCAATTCATATAATTATATGCAGTATTAATTATATAAATATATATATATATATATATATATATATATATGTGTGTGTGTATATATATATATATATATATATATATATATATATATATATATATATATATATATATATATATACATACACACACACACACACACACACATTTTAAATTGTGTACATTTTACAAGATTGTATATTTGAATTTTTATATATATGGCATACAGTTTCTGAATGTCCCTCCAATATGAGACTATTCATTATGCACATTTTACTTGGGTATTTGTTTTTACTATCAATTGCATTTTTTAGGAAAAAAGTAATATAGTATGTTATTAACCACAGCATTAAGAGCTAATTTATTAATAATGTTCTTAACTGAAGTGATTCAGATAGTATAAAAGGAAGTGATGTCATGATTTTTAAAAATGTCTGATGAAGTTTAACAAAGTTTAAACTAAAGCGCTTATGAATTTATGTGGATTATTTGTTATTATATTTCAAGTAATAGTGTGTGGTTCTGGTGTAAAACTCAAGGAATCATTTGTCCAGCTTTGTGGCTCCTCGTCCGTTGTGTTTTTGCTTTTATATCATTAATAAAGACATAGGTGACTTTGAAACCCTGTATCCTACTGAAGGGCAGATCCTGCCTGTTAAATCTAGTGGATTTCTTTGAAAGTGTGACCAAAGGCCATTGATGAGGGCAAACCTGTGCACACAGCATACCTCAACTTGGCAAAGGTTTTCAACACAATCCCACATTCAGGCATTACTGATAAACTTAGCAAACTGAATGTAAACACCTTCATTGTAAGATGGGTTGCCAACTGGCTCAAAAATCAGACACGCTATCAAAGTGGGTGACTCCACATCAACCAGCAGACCTGTTACCAGCTGGGCGCCACAGCAGTCAGTACTGGGTCCCCTACTGTTTGGTATATACTTCTCAGAAGTTCAGTTCAAAACTAAAGGGTTGCGGCTGAGCAAGTTTGCAAATATCTGCAAACCAGGTTCATAGGCTAGTACTAAGCTAACTGCCCTTGCGAGCCATTTTAAAGCCTAGCCAATTATCCATTGTGAGACTCAAACCCTGCACCTTGTGTGTTTGTAAGGCAAACACCTTAACCATTAGAACAATTCCCAAATGATGTCAGTATACTCCAGGATGGTCTCACACAGACCAGTGACTGGTGTGTTAGTCACAGTCTCAAACTGAATGCAAGGAAATACATCATCATTCCATTCGGCACAAACAATGTCCCCTCACACTATCAAATGTCTACCATTGCAAAGAATATTTTCCACGTAGTTCACTTGATTAGTAAAGGCATCACCTTGAGAGCAAAAGTTATAACCCCCATATAGTCAGCATTTACCTGGCCCATAACAGAGTACAAATCCCCATTCAGTATGTACCTTACTAAGCACCTACAGCAATTAGAGACATCAGAGGTTTCTAACGCAGCAGATCAAGGGCTTCCAGCATGTACCTTACACGGACCGACTAAAATCCCGGTCACTGTACTATGTATTGTATAGATTTCTTAGGGGAGACTTATGCCTGGCCTACAGAGTAACCCAAGACCCAAACCTAATGAACTTACTGCATATCAATAAATCAAGACCCAAACCTAATGAACTTATTGCATATCAATAAATCAAGTGGGTCTAGTGCCACACATTCCAGGGACTTAATTATGGCATGAGACTTAAACAAGACATGCTGGAGGGACAGATTTATCTCCCAGTTATTGCCACACCTTTGCAAGAGGCTACCACTTCATGTGAAAGAGAGCACCTCTGTGACACTGTTCAAGAGGAACCTGGATGATTAGATAGGGCACCGTAAATTCTTACTGGGGATAGCGCCCCAAACCCTCTTGGACATGGGTATTGACTAGTAGTTCTAAGGTTTTACATTGGGTTGAAATGGCTAGGCTTAAAATGACCTCTGGGTCGATAGGCTAGTAATCTCCTATGATCCTACTTGGGCTAGATTAAAATTTAATACTCAGTCCATGATGAATGATTAGAATAATCTACCCTTACAAATTAAGAAAATTAATTTACTAAATGTATATAAGAAATATTTACTTGCATGGATGGAGGTTTTAATCTATTCAGCCTATCCAGAAACTGCATTATGAATGACCTTGGTACAGGACACACAATCTTAGAGCTATTAAACTATTATTAGCCCAAAGAAACATACAATCCATATTCTTTGAGTATGATTGTTAAAAGATTTTTTCCAACAAAATCATGGCTCTAGAAAAACTGTGCCACAAAACGTAACAATACAGCACACTAGTAAATGCAACACCACAGCTCAATACAAGTCAAACTAAAAAGATTCTCAAACAGGATACTTAATTTCTTCTGATGTCACCTGGCAGGGACAGACAAATGACATAATGAAAACTGATATTTGTACTTAGTAAGAAAATGAAGCAGGAGCTGGCAGTTCTCCTTGTTAGCCACATGAATGACCCTCACAAAACATCACCTTGGAGATGATCGCACAACTGTGGAAGTCAGACAAGAAAAGCAGACATCTGCCTGCTGTTAATTCCCATGGAAAATGAATGATACTACAGTAACAATCATTACTAATCAGCATCTCATGACTATGTCTGAAGAGGGAGAGACCACATACATTTATATGTAAAGGTATCCTTCATCACCATCAGCCTGACAGGCATTCCTATAAGTCACTTCTCTCCATGTACTGCTCTGTCGATCACATTTACAGTTTACATCACCCAGTTCTCTGGATCAGTTCTCAAATCCAGAACTATAGTTGTCACCTGACCTCCATTAGTGGAATTTTATTCAGTCCACAGGGTTCAGCGCTACATGGCTCTGCAAGATTCTCCTACACACATTGATAACTGTGGTCATGCACATACATACATCAACCTACACCCACCATCTCTGTTAGTACTTTGTAGCAAGTGTCTTTTCTGTTACCTGCATGTGAATGGTCTAATTTTCTCTACCTGTACAGTAATCCATGTGCTTTAACACTTCAGGTTCTTTGCCTACTATTCCGCTATACCATTCAGGCCACCTACCAAATTCAGTAATTCCTGAGAAATACAACCATCTTTGTAAAACATATCCTACCCAGATATTCAGTGCCTCTGTATTCCAGTTACACAGCCATGCTTTTAATGGACTACAAGTGTTTCACGTGTCTGCAATACGTCCTACCTTAAAGTACCTGATCCTGTAATGTTTCACCGTTACTCAGTTAACTCGTTATTATACCCCATGAATAATGCCCCCTGGGTAGCCACATTGCTATTACTGCATCCCAGCTGACTTATGCTTGACTAGCAGTACAGGTGTTGGAGGATGGGAATAAGTGTCTGATGTCAACTTGCACATCTTTGGTGGAAGGATACGACCCTGGCTTGCTGCAACATGTAGTACACCATCCTGAACAGCTCCATGCTACAGCAGTAGTTTGTCACTTGTCTGGAAAGTTCACTTGCACGAAGTACACATGCTCCTCCCAAGGGCAAGGGTTGCAGAGCTGACAAAATTGCTGCAAGGGTGGCAGGTTTACACCAAGCAGTGTGACACTGCAGCACCATCCTTAGACTCCTCATTGCCCTCATATGGGGTCAGTTTGATCATGGGAGAGGCTAAGGTGGCTGTGGTAGACGTGGGGAACAAGGAGTGGAGCTAGTGGTAGCTGATGATAGGCTGAAAGGGTGGATGACAATGCCCTCTGAAAACAGTCAGATGTTCCTATTCTAGGTAAATCTAGAGTGGGAAGTCTCAACTCCCATCTGGCAGGCCAACATCCATTTGTTAACACTTGAGCGCTAAAACCACCTCTTCACTGAGATACTGAAATATCTGAGGCATCCGTTGCTTCCAACTAACTATAAGTGCCCGTTTTTACTCTAATACTGCACTTTTGAATTTGTATTTGCATTTCACTGTCTGACTGAATCTGAACTTTTTTTGATCACATTTTACTGTACACTGTACTAGTTTAGCTGTAGCACTGCCCAGTTCTGAGTTTGCTATTTCTGGGTCTGTTTTGTAACGTCTGAGCATCAACTTCAAGCCACCTTTGTTGGTGACAGCCCTTCTGCACCCTTGTATGAGGGGAGTGCTGTCTGGGTCCCATCTAATTGAGGGGGGGGGGTTGGACTAGAGCTCCGAGAGAGAGTGTCCTTACTAGCTAGTTTGAGTTAAAAAAGGTCTTTTCTTGTTTTATTATTCCAACATTTGCACTTGTTTGCGTGTACAGCTCCATCATGCACTGCCACATAGTAGTGGTTACCATTGGTGGTTATAGACACAAGCATTTTATTTGTTAAACTTTCCCTTTGCAATTTGCTTGTGGCCCTACTCTGTCAGGTGGAACACTAAGCCTAGCCTCAGGGGTACCAACACACCTCTCACCCGCTAGCCACTCCTAAGTGTGGCCTCTTTTTTCCGATCATACAAATTCACCCATCACTATGGATGGACAATTTTCAACAGTTTCTCCAGCCAGCTTGGTTGGCATGGGCATCCTAAGGCAGTGTAACAACTGCCTCATGTTCACCAACTCCTAGTCCACACAAACACAATGTGTGAGAGATGCAAGTATATTAAAAACCTTGGAAAGACTGCAGAAATACTTCACAAAGAAGATTACTGGTCTGAAACAAATGCCCTATGCAGACCGTCTGCAGCTTTACTCCATCGCATATCGCCTACTCAGAGGCGATCTCTGACTAACCTACAAAGCTATGTCAAACCTAGAGCTTTTGGACCTGCTCCACTTAAAGAAACCCCAATCCCTCCGAGTTACACGCTCTAGGGACCTAAACCTTGTCACCACAATAAACAAAACATGTTGGAGGGATAGATTCCTGTCCCAGAGACTTCCCATACTCTGGAACAAACTACCTATCTATATCAAACAAAGCTCCTCATTAACACTCTTCAATAAAAATCTTGATGATTGGATGGGAGATAGGAAATTCACCCCGGGGATCACTTCTGTGACTCTGCTCGACAGTGGCACAGGAAAATAATTTTCTTGGGTGGCAAAAGCCAGGGTACCTTTTGGCTAGGCTTATATAGGCCCTAGGGCCAATAGCTTAGTACCTACCCATAAACCTATGAATCCATGCAGTCTCACATACCAATCAGTACATATCACAATGAGCATGTTGCCAGCTTGCACACCTCACTATCTATTCCACCCAAACCCACATCACACATACCTACATATGTGGAGGTCCTCACCAGAAACATGCCTAAACACCAGAGACCTCCCAAACACAAACACAGGCATGCTATACATAATACTTCCTCTGCAGAACACAGCATACATAATAGCTCACATGCCAGTGTCTCTCTAGTCAAACCCTTATGGCAAAACACAAAATTAAACATATTAGTCATAGATGATTCCATCGTGAGACACACAGATGTCCTTCTCACCAGGCTGGATAAAGAGAAGGTCATGGTCAGCTGTCTGTCAGGTACCAGGATCCACCACATCACACACACACTCCGGTCTTTCAACAGGTACTGTTACGCCTCCGTCATAGTCCATTCTGGTGTGAATGACTTGATATGTACCTCTCTGGACTATATGAAGAGGGACATGACTGAGCTCTTGGACTATGTGTCTCAGGCAGGTATGTCCCTAGCCTTAAGTAGCATTTTACCTTCACATAGGATGATGCCTCAATACAAACAGAAAATTACTGACTTCAATAATTGGCTTAGCTTCTGGTGTCATTCTAAGGGGATCCACTATCTGTTAGCCTGGGATGAAATGATAGACTGACCTCGGTGCTTTGCCAGAGATGGTCTTTATCTGCAACACCTGGGATTTCAGCTACTGGCTAAGGCTCTTGCCACCCCCCATAGTGCCTTTTTAGGCAGTGTCTCAAGGACAAAATTCCTAATGTAAACCTCCATCTAAAAACAACCTCAAGGTTATGCTGCTAAATGCTAGGAGTCTCAACACAAAACTGCACTCACTGGAAGCTGTCCTCACCTTGGAAGATGCAGACATTTGTGTAGTCAAGGAGACCTGGTTCAAGGCTGTGGACAGCACCACAGCCATACTGGATTACACCTCCTTCCACACGTTCAGACCTCAAACTGTAGGCATGAAAACTAAAGGAGGTGGTGTATCGATATTCATTAAAGATAAATGCACCTCAAGATCGGTTAAACAGTACAATTCCCTGGAGACACTTCAGGTGCAATTAACTGTTGATAGGACACCTATTCAAGTCACTGCCAGCTACAGGACCCCGTCCATGAATCAGGACACCCACTCTGCCTCTTTGGATCTACTTGAGTCTATCAAGATACATCTGAACACCATGGTTTTGGGTGACTAACTACCCATCTACTGCTGGGTAAATTACTTGTGCTCAAACTCACTTGCCCAAAGGTTCCTTGACTTCATTAACTCCAGTGCCCTGAACCAGCTGGTTGACACCCCCACAAAGGGTGCCAACATCCTGAATCTGGTGCTTACCAATATGAGACCACTATAGAAACCCCACTGTGAGGTCCACTTAGGTGAGATATGACTACAAATCAGTCTCATTTGAAGCAACTATCATACCCCCCCAGCAGCAACTAAACTAAAAAGCTTCTCCAAAGCAGATCATAACCTCTGATAGGATGGTATAAATACCTTCTTTGCACCTCCTCCCTCAGATGGAGCTGACAACTATGCTGAGCTCTACATCATTGCTTTATACAAACACCTGTATAACTGCATTGAGTCGGCCGTACCTGACAGGACCAAAACAAGCTCCTCAAGGAACAGCAAACCTGCCTGGTGGACAACTGCAATTAACGGGCTTTACAATAGCCATCAGTAAGAGGGGGCAAGCCCTCCTAAACTGGAAACACTTCCTCCTCAGCTTAAACAAACAAATAGGACTTCTTCTGAAGTCTTCCAAAGGAAACTATGAGTCCAAATTAGCTTCCTCAACAAAGGACAACCACAAGGCATTCTATAGGTACATCTGTAACCTAAAAGAAAAGGCCTAGATTTGTGCCAAACTGGTAGTTAATGATACCACATATACAGAGCCTGTGGACACAGCTAAACTGTTGGCCGACAGGTTCTGTGAAAACTTCACTTCCCTGTCCCCACCACACATACCCCATGACATCCCAACCACCTGTCCCCTACCTTGTATCTCTAAAGAGCAGGTCGTAAATGCCCTCTCTAAGGCCAAAATCACAGCATCTATGGGACCTGATAACATCTCAGGCTGCATCCTACATTGGCTCCAATATGAATTAGCATCAACATTGGGTAGTCTTTCCAATCATAGTCTAAGCACTGGCTTCATACCAGCTGAAAGGAAAATGGCAACCATTATGCCCTTGCACAAAGGTGGTGCTTCCACTGTCCCCAGAAACCACTGACCTATTAGCCTGACTAGCCTTATCTACACAGCCATGGAGTGAATCATCATGGACCTTAAGAAGACAAAAGTAACACTGATCATTGAAATTGCCACACCCAGTGACTATGTGTCTCTCTGTATGCAAGACACTAAAGTCATAAAATATCAGGATCTGCAGGCAGAAACAGCAATGTGGAAAAAAGATACCCAGACAGTTCCAATAGTAGTAGGAGCAACAGGTCTTATAAAAAAATTTTTACAAATCATATTTAGATACATTACTAATCCATGTAACCCCATATGAATTGCAGGAGGAGTCATTACTGGGCACATTGCGGGTGCTGCAACAAGCAATACTGGCTGACATCAAAGACTGAAGCAATACTAATTTCATGAACTTTAATCGTACTTTGACTTAGGAATGGGATCCATTCCTGTCATGGTATTAGAAACCCAAAAGATTTGGAGAAATTAGAAAAGACAGAGAATTTATCAACAAAGATACATCAACTCTCCAAACACTTGACTCTACTCAGTCTGGATTTGTCAAAGGGAGATCATGCCTATTAAACCTGAGGGACTTCTTTGAGACCATTACCAATGCCCTGGATGAGGGGAAATCTGTGCATACAGCCTATCTGGACTTAGCCAAGGTGTTTGACACTACCCCCCCCCCCTCAGGAATCATTGACAAACTCACTCAACTAGGCATCGACCCTTACATCATTAGATGGATCACTAACTGGCTCACTGATAGTAGTCATACAGTCAAAATAGGGGAATCCACTTCCGAAAGCAGACCTGTAACCAGTGGTATTCCACAGGGATCAGTTCTGGGACCTCTACTGTTTGGAATCTATTTCTCCTAAGTACAAGCAAAAACTAAAAGTGTATGGCTGATGAAGTTTACTGATGACTGCAAACTGGGAGCGGTTATAGAATCTCCAAATGATATCAACATCCTACAAGAGAGTCTTACACAAACAAATAACTGGTGACAAAGTCATGGCCTTAAACTCAATGCAAAAAATGTATTATCATTCCTTTTGGTAATAGCGATGTTCCTGCTAACTACCACATCAATAGCAACACCTTAAGTATGCACTCGGTGGTGAGAGACCTGGGCACAGGTTGACAACAACCTTATCTTTGACCACCATGACTCCACAGTGGAAAGAAGGACATTCTGTATTGCTCATCTCATAAGTAAGGGTACTGTCTTTAGAAAGAAAGAACTTATAACCTCTCTGTACTCTTCCCTCATCAGGCCAACAATTGAGTGCAATGCCCCTTTTAGTATGTATCTTTCCAAGCACCTAAAGCAAGAGGCGAAACCACAAATGTTCAAGGAAAAGTCAAGGTCTTCAGCATCTGTCCAATGGGAATCATCTGAAATCACTGTCACTTTATTCTGTTTCATACAGACTACTCAGATGTGATCTCTGCCTTACATACAAGGCAATCTCTGACCCTGCTTTACTGGAAATGCTGCACAACTGCAAGTCAAATGGTACACGGGTTACTCCCTCTAAAAACGTTAACCTGGTATGTGACATTAATAAAACCTGCTGGAGGGACAGATTTGTCTCCCAGAGGTTACCACACCTATGGAACAGACTCCCACCATGTCAAACAGAGCACCTCATTGGCTCTTTCAAACACAATCGGGAGGATTGGATGGGTGACCATAAATTCACCCTGGGGGTTCCATCTGTGCCCTTCTTGGATTAAAAATTAGCATATTCACATCACAAACCACTTTTCAGCCTCCCCAAAAAATAAAACATTGCTGAAACTCAGACATGTAATACTTACAGGACTCTTGTTCTGCAGAGCAACACCTTGCAATGTTCTGTCTTCCCGAGCTAGCAGCATTATTTTCCCTTCTGTTCCAGCTTCTTGTAAAGCTGAAAAAACAAATGAAAAGGATAAATCTATATGAAAAAAAGATACCATGAAATCACAGGATACGACACATTCTGGAATAATTTAGACCATTAGCACTATGAACCTATTTCAGACAGTAATTCTTGAGTTAGAAACTGCAAATCACATTTCACATTATTTATTAATACTAAAAATTCACTTAAATACAAAATCACTGAAAGCACTTTACATTTTCGAACTACTGGAGACATCTGCATAACAGAAGCAAAGCCGTGACAGTGACCCAGACAACCCAGCCCTGACTAGTAACCCAGATATCAGCTGGGGGAGGGGATGAAGAGAGAGACATGAAAGATGGAGAACATGCACTCGCTTTGGAAGGAGGAGAGTGTGATCAGAGTGGGCTGTCTACGTTCTCTGGATAGACTGAGGTGATGCCTTTAAGAAATGTAGGACTACTACATTGAAGTCACTTGCAGAAGTGGAAGAAAGACCTTCAGAAATGTCAAACACACACCAAGCCCTTAAGATTACGCAAAATATGCAAAGAGAACAAGCAGAACCTGGAGTGGGGAGAGAACTAAACCACAGCAGAGGATGGCATCCCCCCCTGCTTGCCTCTTTAGGAACAATGGGCCTGTAGAGTTATACATCTGGAAGAACAAACAGGCCAAATGGCAATCGGGGAAGGCTCATGATTACGACAGAGCAGGGACAAACAAAATCATTCACAATTTTTCCCTTTTTATTCCGTTCACCATGTCAGTGTTCACTACATACAATACAACAAGCATAACTTCTCTCCTACTTTTCCAGTTAGTTTTCACGTCTAACAATAAAAAGTGTCAGCTCTAACGCTGTAAAAAAAAAATAAATAAAAAACTTCTAGGACTGTTGGACTCGGTAATGCTCTCTTTAATGAAGTGTGTGTTCAAGTACAGGGGTCGCTGCTGCAGTCACATTCCAGATCATGGTATTTTTTGCCATAAAAGGTCATCTATTCTGGACAGAAATTAAAAGGAATACGGACATCTCTTCTGCAGAGAGCACAATCTTCTGTTCACTTTTTGTTAGCTAGGGCAGTATACCACCTCCCCTGTGTCACCAGAAATCACCCGTAAACTAGAACAAAGCTATCCCACACTGAGCTGTGAGCCAGAGTGACCATGGGCACAGCTCTAAACCCCCCATAACCGAAATGGGGGACAAATGGGCAGCATCACGTGGACACTTACTAACAGCCTGCTAGGGCTCACGGGACGGTTAAAATGTTACTTTAATTAGTTCTTGGGATTAATTAATGTGATTCAGTATTATTTACTGTGGATAGCGGTTATAAAAACAATTCTTAACGGTAAAAGTGTGACAAACCCTTTCAATGAAGAAATGTGAGGAAAATGGATTTTAAAACTTCAAATTAGGAACTTTGCTCAAATTGAGGTACGCATGAGAGATACAACTATGGAGACCCTAGGGCGACCCTAGGGTGAGTAGAATTGGAAACATGAGCCAACTCCATAAAAGCACAGTATTTATTCTAATATCTATATTTATACACACACACGCGTGCACATACACAAATGTACACATTATATAGATATTTACCTATAGCTGTGTATGTGTGCGGGTGTGCGCTACTGATGACAGTGTGCATGTTATGCTGACAGCTGTGTAGACTGCATATGGTCAACTAGGCAGTTAAATGACAGGTACGCAAGATCACACAAATCCAGGGGTTGGAGAATTTACCTTTACCCCATGTTTGTGCAATCTTGAGAATTAGAATATTTTATATATATTTGCACACACGCGCACATGCACACACACACACACACACACACACACACACACACACACACACACACATTTTATTTATTTTTTTTAAGTAAGAATTGCATGCGTACAGGCTGTTCTGCTGCATGTGACGTGTCAACGTCTGTGTATTCAACCATATGCAGTTTATTATTATTTCAGCAGAATTTGGGTGCTTTTGTTTATAAGTGGTACACCTACTTATGGGATACAGAGACATCTGGTTGAATATTCATTTGTTCGACATGAAAAGATCCCTTTTCAAGTTCTCCTTGTAGACAACACACAGGAAGAAAATCTTTTAATAGTATCTGCTGACCACATGCCAAGCTTTTCAGGGTACATAACCAACCTCACACAAATCTCTAAGAAGTCAAAGTAAACTTTACTGCATACAGATCAACACAGAGGAAAAAGTGCACATCACTGCAAGAAATTTCAATACTCAGGCTCGTACCAAATGAATGACAGTTAACAGAAGCAAGATAGATTAAATTAATAAAAAATTTAAATTAAACAAAAATAAAAAAAAAAATAAGATACAAAAACGTAAATAAAGTAAAACAGATTTGAAAGCTCTATTTACATCAGAAACAGAACAATACATCAGGAGCAGACTCAGTAGAAATAAAAGGACATGCAAAAAACAGTGCGATAATAAACGAGAGGCACCCGTGTAAACCTACCGACCACCAATATATACCATCAAAAAACAGTGCGATAATAAACGAGAGGCACCCGTGTAAACCTACCGACCACCAATATATACCATCAAAAAACAGTGCGATAATAAATGAGAGGCACCCGTGTAAACCTACCGACCACCAATATATGCCATCAAAAAACAGTGCGATAATAAATGAGAGGCACCCATATAAACCTACCGACCACCAATATATACCATCAAAAAACAGTGCGATAATAAATGAGGCACCCGTGTAAACCTACCGACCACCAATATATACCATCAAAAAACAGTGCGATAATAAATGAGAGGCACCCATATAAACCTACCGACCACCAATATATACCATCAAAAAACAGTACGATAATAAATGAGAGGCACCCATGTAAACCTACCGACCACCAATATATACCATCAAAAAACAGTGCGATAATAAATGAGAGGCACCCATGTAAACCTACCGACCACCAATATATACCATCAAAAAACAGTGCGATAATAAATGAGAGGCACCCGTGTAAACCTACCGACCACCAATATATACCATCAAAAAACAGTGCGATAATAAATGAGAGGCACCCATATAAACCTTCCCACCACCAATATATACCATCAAAAAACAGTACGATAATAAATGAGAGGCACACATATAAACCTACCCACCACCAATATATACCATCAAAAAACAGTACGATAATAAATGAGAGGCACACATATAAACCTACCGACCACCAATATATACCATCAAAAAACAGTGCGATAATAAATGAGAGGCACCAGTGTAAACCTACCGACCACCAATATATACCATCAAAAAACAGTGCGATAATAAATGAGAGGCACCCATGTAAACCTACCGACCACCAATATATACCATCAAAAAACAGCACGATAATAAATGAGAGGCACACATATAAACCTACCCACCACCAATATATACCATCAAAAAACAGTACGATAATAAATGAAAGGCACACATATAAACCTGCCGACCACCAATATATACCATCAAAAAACAGTGCGATAATAAATGAGAGGCACCCATGTAAACCTACCGACCACCAATATATACCATCAAAAAACAGTGCGATAATAAATGAGAGGCACCCATGTAAACCTACCCACCACCAATATATACCATCAAAAAACAGTGCGATAATAAATGAGAGGCACCCATGTAAACCTACCCACCACCAATATATACCATCAAAAAACAGTGCGATAATAAATGAGAGGCACACATATAAACCTAATGACCACCAATATATACCATAAACTTACAGTTCAGTTTTCCTAGTGCACTTAGAGACGTATGAAGTGAGCTATTCATAGAATTTATGTAAACAGTGACATATTGCACATAAATAATGTTTTACCCCTGTAGCGTGTTAGTCTATGGGTTTGTTATTCAGCAGTCTGATAGCACATGGGAAGAAGCCATTATGGAATCTGGATGTCCAGCATCTAATGCTTCTGTAGTACTACCTTGTTGGCAGGAGTTTAAACAGTCCATAAGCTGGATGGTGTATATCCATCAACAGTTTTTGGACTTTGCTACAGCATCTGTTTGAATACATGTCCTGCTGAGATTGAAGGTTGGAGCCAATGATTTTTGTGGCCTGTTTAACAATCTTATCCAGTGCCTTCTGATCAGCTTGAGAGCAATTTCAGTACCAGACAACGATGCTGTTTATCAGCACACTCTCAGCTGTGGCTCTGTAGAAGGTGAGCAGGACCTGTGGGGGAAGGTTAGCTCTATGAAGTCTCCTAAGGAAGTAGACACTGTTGGGCTCTCTTTATAAGGTAGGAAGTGTTTGTGCCCCAACTTGGGTCTTACGAGATATGTACCACTAGGAATTTGGAGCTATTTATTTTCTCCACTGCAGCACCATTGATGACAGGGGTGTGTGCCTTTTACTTCTTCCTAAAATCGATGATGATTTCCTTGGTTTTCCCAACATTTAGTGCTAATTTGTTGTCAGTGCACCAGTGAATGAGTTGGTTTAATTCCTCCCTGTAGCCCCCCTCGTCTTCCTTCTTGATAAGGCCGATTACTGTGGTGTCGTCTGCAAATCTGATTATTCTATTTGACTGATGCATAGCCATACAATCATGTGTTAGAATTGTGAAAAGAAGTAAACACAAAGGACTGAAAAGCACAGTGTACAACAGCAAAACAAAAATATAAAAAAAAAATTCTAAATGGAAGACAGCTTAGGTCTGTGATGTAAAGGGATAAAGCACTGATTACAACCCAGATGTCATATATCCTGGGAGTGGAGGTTATTGGTGGAAGCGCTGATTACAACCCAGATGTCATATATCCTGAAAGTGGGGGTTATTGGTGTAAGTGCTGATTACAACCCAGATGTCATATATCCTGGGAGTGGGGGTTATTGGTGGAAGCAGTGATTACAACCCAGATGTCATATATCCTGGGAGTGGGGGTTATTGGTGGAAGCAGTGATTACAACCTAGATGTCATATATCCTGGGTGTGGCGGTTATTGGTGGAAGCATTGATTACAACCCAGATGTCATATATCCTGGAAGTGGAGGTTATTGGTGGAAGCACCGATTACAACCCAGATGTCATATATCCTGGGAGTGAAGGTTATTGGTGGAAGCACTGACTACAACCCAGATGTCATATATCCCGGGAGTGGGGGTTATTGGTGGAAGCACTGATTACAACCCAGATGTCATATATCCTGGGAGTGGGGGTTATTGGTGGAAGCACTGATTACAAACAAGATGTCATATATCCTGGGAGTGGGGGTTATTACTGGTTGAAGCACCGATTACAACCCAGATGTCATATATCCTGGGAGTGGAGGTTATTGGTGGAAGCGCTGATTACAACCCAGATGTCATATATCCTGGGAGTGGGGGTTATTGGTGGAAGCAGTGATTACAACCCAGATGTCATATATCCTGGGAGTGGGGGTTATTGGTGGAAGCATTTATTACAACCCAGATGTCCTATATCCTAGGTGTGGCGGTTATTAGTGGAAGCATTTATTACAACCCAGATGTCCTATATCCTAGGTGTGGCGGTTATTAGTGGAAGCATTGATTACAACCCAGATGTCATATATCCTGGGAGTGGGGGTTATTGGTGGAAGCACTGATTACAACCCAGATGTCATATATCCTGGGAGTGGGGGTTATTGGTGGAAGCACTGATTACAACCCAGATGTCATATATCCCGGGAATGGGGGTTATTGGTGGAAGCACCGATTACAACCCAGACGTCATATATCCTGGGAGTGGGGTTTATTGGTGGAAGCACTGATTACAACCCAGACGTCATATATCCTGGGAGTGGGGGTTACTGGTGGAAGCACTGATTATAACCCGGATATCATATATCCTGGGAGTGGGGGTTATTGGTGGAAGCACTGATTACAACCCAGATATCATATATCCTGGGAGTGGAGGGGGGGGGGGTTATTGGTAGAATTTGCTCATGAGCAACTTACCAGCATGTAAGTGGAGATTTCAGAGGTCAGGACCAAGGATGTGAGCTTGGTACTCCAAAGCTAGCAGTGATGGTAGCCCTCATTACCATGGAGGTGGGAACAAGTATATACATGAGGAGGGTGCAGAAGCCTCCCCCCACCAAGTGATGGAGATACCTGCATCAACCGCCCAGGAGAGGAATCAAGACTTTACCCAGAAATGCCCTCACTGAAGGAGTGGGCAAAAGAGTGTCCATGGCTAACTGGATTCCAGTCAGTTCTTATCCTTGTAGTGGGGACTCACTAGTGGTAAGGGGATGAATGGGTTCAAGACCGACAGGAGGATGGTTGATGGTCAGCATGCAAAAAGGGAAGAAGTAACCTGTAGTAAATGATCGCTCTGGAAGTTTTTTTTCTTTACTTACTTATTCAAATGTGTTGAACAGTTAGACCTTTCATCAGTACAGACCATTTTCGGGTCAGGTTGGGTTCCAAACAACAAAACAGTTATGCAGACATATTATCAACAATGCAGAAACAGAACAGGTAGGTAACAATCCAAGTAATCATATTGTTATTAACAGTACAAATGATCTAAGTGCTCAAACTAATATGAAACTACATACAAAACATAAAATCAAAGAGGAGCAAAACTGAGGGGGGGAAGAAGGAGAAAAAATGAGAAGAGGGGGTAAGTGAGAATGAATGAAGTGAGTAAAACAGGCAAGTATGATCACAAGACGAATAAAAGTAGGACTAAAAGGGGAAGGGAAAAATGGAGGGGTGCAAGTTGCGAGTTAGGCTACTGCTATGGAATGGGGACAGATATTAAAGAGTTACAGATTTTCTTTTTTTGCTGGAAGTGAAGCATCTTTGTTTGGAGGGCTGCAATTCGCAAAAGTTTTGGAGCAATGATGGAGAAAGAATGATTGCTGCAGCAAAGTTTATTATGGTGGAAGAAGGGTGTTTTCTGAGGGAGGGGATGAATGGTGAATGTAAATGGAGTTCCTGTCCTCAGTTGGCTTGTAAACATTAGGAAGGAATCTTAATTAAATTGCTTGAAAAGGGTTCCTAAGTCCATAAGCTGTATGTTGTATATCCATCAACCATTTTGCTTTGCTACAGCATCTGTTTGAATAGTGTCCTGCTGGGATTGAAGGTTGGATCCAATGATTTTTGTGGCCTAGTGCCTTCTGAACAGCGGATAACTTCTTTTTGCAGGCAGCTGAAATAATACAGCCTATACTCTATCTATAATGCATTTTACTGTGGCATTTACACTTTGTGTTTTCTAAACTCAGCCACAACAGATCACTACCTCCCAAAAATCATGTAGTCATAAATAAAATGGTCCTCCAAGTAACCCATAAATAGGTCGACAAAATGGGATAGATGTCTGTGCATTTTAGCCATTAAGTCACTCTATACTTTAATCCAACATGGGGGGTCTGATGCTTTGGAAAACTGGTTGTATAAAGCATAACTATTGTACTGGTTTTAATACTGTCTGTTGGTGTTTGCAGAGCATGTTTTGACCAAAAATGTACTGTACTAATACCATGCATCAGCTTTTGCCCCAATCTTTATGTTATTTTCCATGGAGAAATCGATAATCGATAATACATGCTCCACTTGTAGTAAAACAAGCTAGCAAGAGATGGACAATACAGATGGACAATCTCCTAACATACAGGGACAAAACTTGTCATGATGTTATAATTACAAATTTTCTTTACGACGTATGGTGCTAACATTTTTATGATCAAAGAAGTTACAAATTAAATAAAGGCATGGATTAAAAAAATTATGAATTTTTTGATACCAGATAAATGTAGCTTGTTTTTTTTTGGACAAGATAACAAATTTAGCCTGCTTTTTTAGGGCAGCTAAATGTATTTCACAGCATCTTTCCAGGTATAAAAAAAGCTAATGTAATAAATCCATACAAACTAAAAGACAACCGACATAGATCTTTACGTTGTTTACTATTTATTTATTTATTGATATTTGAGTACTGGGAAAGTCTCACTGGGTAGAGAAGCCCATTTTCAACGGAGGCCCAGGGAGAAAAGCTCCAAATTATTATAAAACATTTTAAGAACAATAATTTTACAATCTTCAAAAATAAAGCAAAAACATCTGCAGTTTAATTATAACAAATTAGACATAATACAAAAACATTAAGAATCACTACAATGTATATGACAATCATTTAATACTTAGAGAAATTTTAGACAGTTTGTAGAGAAATTAAAAGTAAGCTAGTCTAATACAAACAGGAATTAAATATTATGTGAGTGAAAAACATGCTTATGATATATTTACAGAGAAAGTCAGGGGAGAGAATTTGATAAAAGTAAGTGACAGAAGGGACAGTAAGGAGGTATAAGGAATGGAAAGGTTCTTACTCACATTTAGGGGTATAGTTCATCCTGATTTTATGCAGACATTCTTAAAAACACTGCATTTACATCTGAAAATGTAACTAAATTATATAATATAACCGATTTTATTACATATAGGACTGAAGGGATGACATACAACTAACAAAACATTTCTGTTAAGCTTTTTATGTGGGAAAAACTGGGTGGTAAACCACTGAATCTCTAAACATTTCAGTGACATATATAAGAAACCTACAAATGTACCTTATAAGCATACTTTAACACTTGGTTCAGCAAGTTTCATGTTTTTGGTAATTGATAAGGTGGTGCACAAACAAAAAGGCTGGAAGGAAGCTCTATTCAGGTTGGAAAACTATGGACTACTAGGATGCACCATCTCTTAGACTGAATGATTCTGAACTAAAGGTGCTACTGATTGCTAGTTGTAATTTTTACAGCCATTGGGGGGGGGGGGGCAGCAAAGATTAAAGAATTTGTATTCACATTTCTGAGTCATTTTTATTTAGAAAATACATTTCATACATACCTACAGGTTTACTATTACGGTTTGGATTTCTGACATGTATGAACATGGCTGCTTTTTCTGAGGTATAGCACTTATACGATTCTGAAATGGGTCACTGCATGACTTTTGTCAATTCATTACAATGTCATTTTAGTTCCCTTTTTACATATACATTAAACACATTACTTTTTTAAACAGATTTTGCTGATGAAGATGGTATAAGCAATGAAACCAGTTCCTTTCCTTCAATTTGTATCGACTAGTATAATTAAAAGAATTGTACCAGCTTTTCCAGAGTGCTGGGTGACCTTTGTGTTAAGCATTTTGCTGTGTATATGTGACTACACAGGAAGCAAAGCACGGGTCTCCCCCAAGAAGCATACAAGACCCAGAAAAAAGCGACAGTGTATCTGGTCTTTTCTAATACCTTAGGAGTTTAAGAATGGGATCCTCTTTCTAAGGATACTCTGAAGTCTTTTCCAACTGTTTGATATGTCTGGTGAGGTACATCTCAAAGAGGGCACTGAATTTATAATTGGTCTAGTTAGTGCTGAATACAAGACAATAACCTCTTTCGATATGGAATAAATTCCCATGACAATAAGTTGCACCAATTTAAATCCCCAGAGCACTGATGCAATTCAATATAAACCAATAAGAAGTAATTTCTTTACATCCATAACATGTAACAGAATCCTTACATCCATACTGCCCAGGCGATTTAAATTTGTAGCGTTACACTTCAGCATTAGTTCTGAAGGTCCAGTGCAGGAATGAAAAGTGCTTGTTTTCTTTTTTGAAATAAATCGTACTAGTATGGCTCACAGCGTATTTGTGCTTTAATTGTGGATTTCGTTTAGTCTGTGTGGTGTTTTGATTCTGCTACATGGTTGAACAAACAAGAACGAATTATAAACGCAGATTCTCAGCCCGCCAACTGTATTACCATTTTGAATTGTGGAATTCAGTTCTGCATGTTGGGGGTATGGTTTGTCTCAAACGCATAGCAAACAATGTGGCTTAAGGTAGGTCCCACACAAATCAATTGCCCAAAGGTAAACCAAAGTCTGTCAGCTTGTAATGTAATTAATAAAGACATGAAAGGGGGTAGTGTTACTAACAAGACAGAGGCGGATGAGGTGAAGCGGCTAATTACATCACAAGCTGACAAAGGCTTTGGCCTTAATGCCAGTCTTAAGATCATGTAAATCGCTTCATTAATTGTTTTTAACTGGATGATTGTCTTTTGCTTATATTATTTATACTTTGGAGTGATTACTGTGGTTTATATGGTCTGATGAAGCACCTTGCGTGTGAAAGTGCTTACTAACTATCAAATAAATACTTTGATTTTTAGTCTTGGTGGTCAGCTAAGCAGCCAAGTGCTCCAGATGTGTGCAATGCTCTGCATTTGACCATTAACAGTGCTGACTCTGCTACATGGTTTTTGATTGGTTCAGACATCACAATTACTATCAATTGGCACTGCCGTTTACAAACCCAGTCAAGTACTGTTCCTGAGGCTAGAAGCCAATGACAGCTCCCAAATATGTGACCAATCACGAGCTGGTAATTGTTTTGGCACCAGTGCAATGCCTGCAGGGTGCAGGAAGATTACCTTGGACCAGCGTGTGTTTGAGGAAAGGACAGAAAGAAAATATTCATGCCGTGGGTCGTGTTGTTCATAGAAGAAGCCAGGAAGGATTCAATAAATCTGGTCTGAAAATGGTGCAAGTGCAAACAATGGATGGCACAGTGCAGAACGGGAGTCTCCAGTGCTTCAGGGAGTCAGGGACTGAGATCAACAGACCTCCAACCAAAAGGCAGAGATCTGTTTTTTCTGGATGGTGTTTCTGCTGACTGTATTTCCTTAGTTCCTTGGATTAGATTATTTGTTCCTGAATTTTGTTGTGGACTCAGCTGCTTTCCTGTATTGGGCATTGAGGTAAATTACTTAAAATGTACATTTTGTAATGTCTCTCTGTCCTGTTCTGATTATTTCTGGCTTTGTCCCCAATTTGTCACATTTAAAATGTATATGTATTTTTTGGCCTTTGCCCACGAATTATAATAGGCTTTGTCTAGATTTACTGTGCTAACAGGTTGAGCAGTAAGTTAATAGTAATTTTAATTTTCTGAATCTGTTGTGATCGGAGTATTTCTGGATTTGTCTATGATTTGTTGCATTCATCAGCCAGATTTTTGCATAACGTCTGTACTGTTTTTAGTTGCTCATAAAATTTCTGGTTTTCTGGCAAATGTGTAACTTGGCAGTCTATTCCAGAGTATTCCCAGAGTCTCTGGGTCAGGAACCTATCCCTCTAGCATGTTTTGTTCATTGTGATGACAAGGTTTAGATCCCTGGAGCATGTGACTCTGAGGGATTGGGATTTCTTTAAGTGGAGCATGTCCATATACTTATGGTGTGGTTATGGTATTGCAGATTATTAAATAAAAGTTCTGGATCTGAATTAAGTGGGTCTTATTGAATTTTACAAATGGTCTACCAGGCCCCATGGCAGTGGCATATTTTGCGCAGTGCAAAAAGTACAGTTTTGTACCTACCATAAATGTAGATGTCCGATAGGAATGCATCTGCAGTCCTTACAAATGGGTTGTCCTGTCGTCAGGCAGCCCAAAGTCTGGGTCTGTATAAGGGCATCAGCTCAGTGTTTCTTGCCCCAGATGCCAGGAGCCCTCTAAGAAGGCTAAATTTGGATAAATGCAAATGGTTCCAAATAGTAGAGAGCAAACAAAAATAAGCATGTATGTACATATATACAAACAAATACACCATAATAGATTCCCCCAGCTAGCTACAAGATGGGCAAATACCCTAGGAGTACCACAGAGGGGAAGGAGGGTGGGTAATCCTGACTGCAGATGCATTCCTATCGGACATCTACATTTATGGTAGGTACAAAACTGTACTATGTCCTTCAAGGATGCATCTGCAGTCCTTACAAATGGGTAGAATACCATAGCCCAACTGGGGGAGGAGGAGAAATTAGTTTTTTAAGATCCCTTGCAAAACAGCAGTGGCAAAACGTATAAAGGTAAATTATAATGCTTGGCAAATGTAATGGTAGGAGTAACAAAATCTAATGCAATTTCCTATCCATTTAGAGACTGTTTGAAATTGCTTTTCTTCCATTAGTAGCTGGTCAGTCTTTCTATTGCTCTTGGTCCTGTCCAGGTAGCCTATGTACATCCAAGGTATGCAACAGTCTTTCTCCCCTGTTCTGTGGGTTGGGGAAGAATGTAGGTAGGTGGATAGCTTGATTTAAAGATACTCTGGAGACCACCTTTGGCATAAAAGTAGGATTATAGTTCTCATGGATACTCTATCTTGATGGAAGATCAGGAAGGGTTGTACTGCCATTAATGCCTGTAATTCAGAAACCCTTCTTGCTGAAGTGATTGCAAGCAGGAAAGCAGTTTTCCATGATAAGTATTGTAATTCTGCTGTTGCTGCTGGCTCGAAAGGAGGGAGTGTCAACTTTGTTCAAGTCCCATACTGGCAATGGTGGCTTCCTAGGTGGTTTTACATTTTTAATTCCTCTCAAACTGCCTGAGCAGAGGATGTGAGAAGAGTGGAGGATCCAAGTTGTATTCTGCTGAGACAGCTGATGCATGAATCTTAATGGAAGAATAGGACAGGCCGTTGTGGAAGAGCTCTGCCAAGTATTCCAGGATGTTAGCTATGTTTACCAGTGACACATTCTCTCCTTTTGCAGTACTCCAAATGAGATATCTTTTCCATTTTGCTGAATAATTTTTTCTTGTTGAGGAAGATAATGTCTTTAACCCTTTGGGATAAATTTGGGTTATTTGGTCTTATGCAATGTTCCAGGCAGTCAGCTGCAGTGTTTTCAGGTTTGGATGCAGGAGTTGTTCTATGTTAACAGTAAGGGAACTAGAGGTAGAGTCCATATTTGTCCCCGAGACATGCACCACAGTAATGGGTACCAATGCTGCCTTGGCCAGACTGGAGCTATCAGGATGATCCTTGGGTCCTCTTTGATCTTCAATAGCACCTTGTGCATCAAAGGAAGAGGTGGGAATGCATATGCTGTCAGGTTTTTCCAACTGAAAGATAGGGAGTCCACTTTCCAAGCAAATGGCCTTATGCAGAATTTCTGCAGTTGGTGATTGCGTGGGGATGCAAATAAGTCTATTTCTGGTAGCCCACCACAGTCTTGTAATGGTTTTGAAGATGTCCGGATGCAGCATCCATTCGTGGGCATCCGTGGCAGTTCTGCTTAGTATGTCTGCTAGAATGTTTTCTTTTCCTGGCACAAAAATTGCTTGTAACTGGATGTTGAAGCTCAGGGCCACATTCCAGAGGTCCATTGCCATCCGGCATAGATGTTGATGTACCACATAACTGTGGTGTCGTCTGTCCTTATTAACAGTGGGCCTTGTTGAAGAAATGGTCTGAATGTCTGAATTGCCAGTTTTACTGCCAGCATTTCCTTTTGATTTATGTGTAGGTGCAGCTGGTCTTGAGTCCATAAGCCTTGTATGCACTTGTCCAGCATGGAGGTCTGAGGCGTCCGTTGTGATGGTCTGGCTTGGTTGAGTGCTGTGGAAGGGCAGTCCTTTGTTTGATTGACAGGCCTGAGCCCGCCATTGGAATTCTTGCTTCAGGCATGGAATTATTGGAATCTGGGTTTCTAGGCTGTGCTTGTGCTGAGACCATAAATTCCTTAGGTACCACTGTAACTTTCTCATATGTAATCTGGCATGTGGAACCAATATTATGCAGGATGCCATGAAGCCCAAGGCTTGCAGGACTTTTCTTGCTGTTAGCTGGTTCTGCTTTGTTAATGCCATGAAGTAGAAAGGGAGTTGCTCCTGTTTTTCTACTGTTAGGAATGCCATTTGTCTTGATGTGTCCAGTTCTGCACCCAAAAAGGTTATCCTTTGGGATTGTATCAGCCTTGACTTTTTTATATTGACTGTGTATCCCAGGGCTTGCAGTAGATAAATGACCCTTTTCAAGTCTTCTGTTAGTTTGTTTTTGTTGTCCGCTTGTAACAGGTAGTCGTCCAGGTAAGGGTAAATTTGAATTCCCTGAAGCCTGCAATGAGCAATTACTGATGCCAGGCATTTGTAGATAAGCCAAAGGGCAATGCTGAGAATTGATAATGCTCTGATCCTGCAAGAAATCTGAGGTATCTTCTGCAATTTGGCAGGTATGCCTCCTTGAGATCTAGAGTTACCAGCCAAGACTCCTTGCCCAGCATGGGAAGAAGCTGCTGTAGGGTCAGCATTTTGAATTTTGGGACAATGAGGAATGTGTTTAAAGCGGACAGGTCGAGAATAGGTCTCCATTGGTTTTCTTTTCTTGGTACCAGGAAGAGTCTGGAGTAAAATCCCTGTCCTTGCTCCATATGTGGTACCTTTTCTACAGCTCTCATGCTTAGTAAGTGAGTTATTTGTTTTAGAGCTTCTGCCTTTTGATTTGGAGGTAGGTTTGGCATTCCTCTCTTCCTTGGTAGAGTATGGAAGTGAAACCTGTAACCTTGGTCTATTGTCTGCAAAATCCACTTGTCTCCTGTGATGTAATGCCAGTTTATTGAAAATAAGGCTAGCTTCCCGCCTAAGGGTGCTTCTAGTTGTTCAAAGGTAGGCGGTGCCAGAGCCAAGTCACTGTGATTATCCTGTAGTAGTGGTGGTGGTGGCTGCATCTGTGGCTGTACCTCGCTGGTTGTTAGCCTGCCACTGACGTCCCCTGTAGGCACCTCTGGATTGACCACTGCCTCTTGAGCGCCTATTCCTGCCTCTCTGAGCTCTGGAGGTGTCTGGAAAGGACCAATTTTTGGAGGGCCAATTCTTGCTAAACCTTGGAGGTTGGACCTGTAAGAAATCTTTCACTGTCTGGACAGATTTTGCCTTCTCTTCCATCTTCTTCAGCACCTGTTGTGCAGGAGAGCCAAACAAATTGATCTTGTCCATGGGAGCATCTAGAAGCTTTGATTTGACATGATCTGGTAAGGCCTGTTCTTTCAACCATGCATGTCTTCTGATCACTGTGCCAGTCATGGCTGATCTAAAGGAAGCTTCCAGTGCATCATAGCCGCATTTTAAGGAATGATTACTGACCTGCTGAATGTTATTTCCTGAACAGATTTTTTGTCTAATGGTTCATCTGAGGACAGCTTTTTAGTTAACTGGTCTAACATAAATTCTTGATACTGGATCATATGGAATTGACAGTTCAAGGCCCTAGCTGAAAGAGTAGCAGAAGTGTAAACTTTTTTACCCCATCTTTCTAAGGACCTGGATTCCCTTTCAGAGGGGAGGGGTTTTTTGGCAGAGGTAGCTGCTACAGCCTTAGGTCCCTGTGAGATAGTTTCGGGATCTGCAAAAGGAGCCTTATACAAATGATAATGTGTGTTCGGGACCCTGTAGTACCTATCGGGCTTAGCAGGGGCCGGAGGAAGAGAATCAGGAGCAGTACAAGCATCATTAAAAGCATCATCCACAACAGTAAGTACTGGAGGAATGGCTAAAGGCCTATGCTGTGGCAAATGCAGGAAGGTTCTAAGCCTTTTCCTAGTGTCTGAAAAATCCTGGCCCTGCCATTGAAATGGTTCCCTCATAGCATGCAAGGTTTCCCCAAAAGAAAATTCCTCAGGCGGAGAGGCAGAAGGAATGGACTCTTCTGCATCAGAGTCCTCATAAGGAGAAAAGGGGGCCTCTGGAGGGTTTGAATTATCTGATTCATCAGAGGAGCCATCTGAAGAAACTGGCTCAGGGGGCTCTACTCTAGTCCTCTTTTCTGGAGGTGGGTGAGAGGCCCTGTCTGAATGTGGTTGGGGTCCCCGGATCAAAGAAATGAGATCCTCTGCTAGACTAAGCATTTGTGAACTAGAACTGGGCCTGTGAGAGGGGGTCTTAGCAGGCACAGTTTTGGTAGTTTTTGCTGCTTTAGCCCTGGCAAAGGCCTTAATCGACATGGATGCAGGAGGCCTAGCAGCTCCACGTGCAGGGGTAGAAATATCCAAAGGGATAGTATCGGATAAATCCTGTGTACCTGCAAGAGCAGGTGGGATTTCAGTAGCAGATTCAGCCAAGCTGGATGAGGCCTCGGTAAGAGGCAAGAAGGAAGAACCGTGGACTCGGTTTCAGCCGAAACAGAGACACTGTCTGTCCTTTTTTTTAGAAATTGCTGTCGGAGGATCCGACGGCATAATGTAAGCAAAATCTGAGCCGAAAAACTCTTCAGCAAATTCGCCCGATGTCTGGTTGAAAGAAGCACAGGCTAGACAAGCTGCTACGTCGTGGTCTGGGCCTAAGCAAGGCAAACAGTAAGAGTGGAAATCTTTATGAGGTATTTGTTTCCCACAAGTTAAACAATTATTCACTTTTTCTGACATCGGCTGAGGCAAGAAAGAGTCCCAACGGGTACTTAGCTTTAGAAGTCTTCGGTAGTAGTAGAAGTATTCGGTAGTAGTAATCTCTGGTTCTGAACAGCATCTGCTTCGGGCGCCACGCGGCAAGAAAGACTGAGGAAAATGTCGTCGGCTGATGCCCTTATACCCGAATAACTGCCGCAATGACGTCGGGTGAAGTGCGACACCAGCCGAGGCCAGACCCAGACTTTGGAATCCGGCCGACCGAAAGGCTGCCTGACGACAGGACAACCCATTTGTAAGGACTGCAGATGCATCCTTGAAGGACATCTGGGGTGTTCCACACTGACTGTCACACATTGCAAGAGTTTGTGTCCCACACTATCCTCTTAATACGTCAAGACCTATGGTGGTCGCTCTCTTTGCTTCTACCTTTAGTATGATTTTTCTGCCAAATGTGACAATGCTGCATTTTTTAAAATTTACTTACCAATTTTCAATACACCAGTCATTTACAAGTTCCTCCTGGGGGACTTGTGTGTCTGAGGGGGATTTCACGACTCCCAGTTTGCAGTCATCCGCAAACTTGGTCAGGCATAAGTCTTGGTTTTAAATCTATAGGTTAAGTTAGTAAACACTAAACAAAATGGTCCCAGCACTGAGCCCTCCAGTACAACATGGGTCACATTCATATCCTCTGACACTGCTCTGGCCACCTTGTGTTGTGTGGATTCTCTCTCTTTTATCAAATCTGATAGCCATGTGAACACATGGGGGTTTATCTGTAACACGATTGGTTATTAATTATGCTACCATGGGGGAGGGTGTCAAATGCCTTGGCCATATGAAAGTAGTCTGTGTGCACAGTGGGACCACTAACATCTTGTGTTACCTTTTCAAAGAAGTCTATCAGGTTTACTAGACAAGTTCTACCTTTAACAAATCAAAATGTATACAGATCTAATGTGCTGAGATTTTAATAATGTTAATCAAGTCTGTTTTAATGCGCTCCATGGCCTTACACAGGAGACACCTTGGGCTGATGGACCTAATAGTTTCCAGGGTCTGCAGTAGGACCACACTGGCATTGCCAGTGTAGTACGCCATATTTCTGGAACTGCGCCCACAGCCAGACTCTGCTTAGCTAGATCATGGAGCAGTTCTGTCGGGGCATACTTATTGCTATTTAACAAAGCCCCATAACTCATATGGTCCCATGAAGGGAGTGTTCAGTCTTGGATAGCATTTTTAGTTGCATGTACTTTAGTGATGGAGGGTTTGAGAGATACAGGTAATCAAAGGGCTCATGATAGTTATCTTAAGAATGAAATCTGCACTAACTTTGTTTTCTAATATATTGGCAATGTCCACCGGGTCTGAGTAAGCTTTGCCATTTAGAATGAGTTTCACACATCAGTTATGTTAGAAAACTAACAAACAAAGAAAGACTTATAATTATTCTTGGCTACACGTGCCAGCCTGAGTTCATGGATTGACGTTTAGACTTGGTCTTTTTTAAATCTTAGTCAAATTCCCAATATTTTCCTTTACTTATGGGGCTTCAGATCTGCTGTACACTTTGAAGAGGTTTTTTCCTTTAATTGTACGTTTTATGTTGGCGAATCAGCAGGGTGGTTTGCTTTTGAATGTCCTACTGTATTTGTATCTGAATGGGACTGCAAATTCTATACATTTACTTATGTGGGCATAAAACTCATTCGTGAATCTCTACTTAGATGATTTATATTAAGTGAATTTTAAGAGAATTTGAGGAAACGTGTATGCTTGAAGTCTTTGGATTTTGATAAAATTAGTTTCAGGGGTATAGAGAATTTGAGGGAAACCTTTACTAGTTTATGATCTAGCAATCGAATATGGAGTTACTAGGGGAGTTTTGTACAGTGACTTTACATTTCTAACTAGCGAGTCAAGAAAAGTCAGTCACTTTCTAGTTGGAGTAATAACAATCTGGTCCACTGAGTTATTTATTAGATTAAAAAACTTCTGAGCACATGCTACGTTGGAAGTGTAGGTACTCAAGTCATTTGATAGGTAGGAGAAGTCTCCCAGAATGATAGAGTTCTTACTTATGGGGAGGGATCATCCATGATGCTTAGGACCATGACAATCTTCCATGGTGACAGAAGGTGTCCTTAACAGGCAAAAGTGAGTCGATTTTGTTTAGGCATGATGTCCTTAACAGGCAAAAGTGAGTCGATTTAGTTTAGGCATGATTTGAAGCTCAATAACTTCCATTTCTAGGTCTCTGGGAATCTGTCTATACATGACATGGTCTCCAGCAAATGCACACACTCCAGCACAGTTGCCATTGAAGTCTAAAGTACAAATCCAAGTATGTAAGGAAAGCTTTCTATGCATAGAAACCATGTTTAAGTGATTATACTGCAAGTCTCCCAATTGATGGAGTGCCTACAAATTGGCCAGCTTGTTCTTTAGACTTGTAGCACTCAGCAGAGACATCTTTTTTCTTTTCTGCCCCCCCCTCGCCCTCCAAACACCTTTACTGAATTATCACTTGTGACACAGGCAAGTCTGCATTCATATAAAAGTAATCAAAACTATATTAACTTAATCTGAAGCGGTTATCTTCATTTGTTCTTCAACCTGTAGGTACTCGGATCTGACTCAGCCGCATTTCCAGCATTTGATACGAGCTCCAAGCTTCTCCCCTACCCATAATGCCCCATCTCCCCCCTCCCTTCAGATCTCGTTTGCTGCACTAGCATTCACATCGTGGTCCGAACTCCAAGCGTTTGTTTGTGGGTAAGTTGTATTTTCTGTCCTTATATTCTTCTCTCCAAACTTTCCTATCCTTCCCTTTCGCCTTTCTAACTTACAGCTCAGGTATCGGGTACTTCATACATACACATATATATATATATATATATATATATATATATATATATATATATATATATATATATATAAAAAACAAAAAAAGTGTGTGTCTGTGTGTGTGTGTGTGTGTGTGTGTGTGTGTGTTATGACTGAGGCACCCACACCTGGGTTTAAAAAGTGCACTGAGTGTGGCCATAAGCTTTCTCCAGCTGATGGCCACACTCTGTGCATGGTTTGTTTAGGGATGTCTCACCTCGATTCCTCCTGCTCGATCTGTGTGGGGTACAATCCCCGTACATTGATCAACAGGAAGATTAAATTCATTCTTAAGGGTCTCCTCCCTCCTCCTCCTCCGGCAGAGGCCCTGGCTGCTTCATTGGCTTTGGATGTCTCTTCTGCTTCTTCTGCCCTGACCTCTGGGACTCAACCTCCTGCTAAGAGGCCCAGGGACAGAGAAGCAGAAACACAAGGACCGAGATCGATTGAGGAAGCGGTCCCCTGACCGCTCTGCCTCGGCAGAGCCCTTGGCAAAATCCCGCCCAGTGGGTTCTCCCTGGCTCCATTCCCCTTGTTTTTCTCCAGTGCTGGTGGTGTCTCAGGTCCGATCACCCCCATCAGCTTCACCTCACAGTCTCTTGGGACTGGTGTTAGCGGTTCCTCTTCCAGGTCCACCCGCAGCCTCCCTGAAGCTGAGGAAGACATGATGATGCAGAAGTTTATCCAAACACAGATTCAGATGCGAGTATTGCCTGCTCCTTCCCCAGCTGGGGGCATGCAGTCTGCCTTCATTCCGATCACTCCTTCTCCGATCTGACCCCCAGTTTCAGAGTATTTGGGTCAGAGGCCTCTCGGCGTCAGCACCTATGTTACCTCGACTCCGGCCATTACCCTGAGTGGCTCAACTCCTACTAGCTTGGAGTCGACCAGCTCTCGGAGCCATGGCCTCGGCACCGGATCCGACGTGGCAGTGTTGGACCCAAGCTTTTCAGAGCTGAGCGGCCCGTTCAGACTCTCAGTGTTTGGAGGTTCAGCTCCAGATCCCCCATTGGATCAGAGGGTAACTGACCCGGTCACGGTTCCTCCAGGGGTACATTCTCCCTCTGCTTTTGATGTGGTGGAGAGGATCCACTCTGTCCCATTGAGGCTCTTGATGCTTTCATCCTTTGAGTCAATCCTGGCTCCCTCTGTATCTGGTCTGGATTCCGCCATCCTGGCCCCTCAGGGGAAAGCCTGCTGCCTCTCTGCCCGAGGGGGTTCCCCCATGGGAATATAGAGTGTTTTCAAGCCCTCCCCTGAGACCCCCCCCAAGGAGATTCCTCGAAAACACACGTGCAAAAGGAGGCAGACTCCCCACTGGAGTCCCTCACTGAGGACACCAATTTGGAGGAAGGGGAGGTTCCCCCGCAGTCACCCCCATGAGGATGTCTCCTTCAGAGATATCATGGAGATCCTTAGTCAGTGAAGTGGGGGGGGGGGGGTCTGCCCAGAAATCCAACCTGGACAAGTCAGTGTTCCTGGAGGCGTTTGGTGCAGGACCATCTACATCCTGGGTGTCACCTCCCACAGATCCACTGGTGGATCTGATTAGATCTCGGGTGTGGAAGGAGCCCGACATGGTGGAGCTAATCCCCAAATGCCCTGATAAGGTACTGAGTGCACAGTCAGACAGGACTTATTCGACCAAGGGATCCTCCATTGATGCCATGGTGGTGGCAGCAGCCATCAAGAAGGAGCTCAAGTAGGAGCGCTCTACGGTCCATCCACCAGACCGAGAGTCCAGGACGATGGACCATTTTGGGAAGTGGGTGTACACTTCAACAACATTTTTGGTATGTGCGCTGAAGTATATGGCACACATAATCAGACTTCAGCGAGACCTAGTCAGAGAGATTGCCAAGTTAACTCCAGGGTCCATATCTGTCGGTGGCAGACAAGAAGGTTTTCTCCTCTTGTATGGCCACCCTGACGTCAATTGCTAATATCTCTATGCGGCTCTTATGCTACCGAGGGTGCCGCTAGAGCTGCCAGGACAGGCACTGCCTGGATCCGGCTTTGTGACTTCTCAGAGCCCTTTAAGGAGTCTTTTACTAATGCCCGTATGATGGCTCCACCCTCTTTGGAAAGTCAGTACCCAATACTCTAGTCCAGAGTGAGAAAGATGGGAAGACTCTGTCTGCCATCACAATCTGCTTTTCCACCCCTCAATGAACCTTTTCAAGGATTCATTGGGAGGCAAAGAAGATGTGGTTCTGGAAATCTCAGGGCTACTCCCAGGATGCTCAGGACTAACCTTCCCCCAGAGGCAGAGCGAGATTCAATAGACTCTGCCCTGAGGCAGAGGGCGCCCGAGAAATCAGGTGTCTCGAGGGTCTTTCTCGGACAGACCCGTGCAGCAGACCTGAAGGGTTGTCTGGCTGCTCGATTCTGGAGGCAGTTGGGGGATGCCTCTCACTACACCCGACTACCTCCAGAGCCGAGGCAGTCGGGTGTAGAGGCATCCCCGGACTGCCTCCAGAGCCGAGCAGCCAAACAACCCTTCAGGCAGTCGAGGGATGCCTCTCGCTTCACCCAACAGCCTGAGAGTCAATCACAGATGATTGTTAGGTGTTGCAGATCATATCCAGATGCTATTCAATCCCGCCCAAACACCTTCCGGATGTTCCACCCATGCAAAGGGAAGCAGCAGCACTGGAAATTGCAAAGCTGCTAGAAAAACAAGTCATCCAATTCATCCCTCCCCAGGCCAGTCTGGATTAGGCATCTATTCCAGATTGTTTTTAGTGCCAGAGAAGACTGGGGACTTAAGATCCATTCTGGATCTTTCCACCTTAAATCTATCAGTTGCCAAGACAAAATTCCAGATGGTCACTCTTCAATCTATCCTACCCTTCCTGCAGGAGAACAACTGGAGGTGCTCAGTTGACCTTCAGGACACGTACTACCACATCAAGATGGACAGGTGCTCTCAGAGGTTCCTCCGCTTCTGGATGAGGGCCAGTCATTATCAGTTCAGAGCACTCCCCTTTGGTCTCAACACAGCCCCCAGGGTGTTCACCAAAGTGATGGCAGTGGTAGCAGCTCACCTCCCACTGCAGGGCTTCCAGGTCTTCCCTTACCTGGACGATTGGCTCCTTTCTATCCCTTCCTGGCATTGACTCTGCCATGCAAGGTATTCCCCTGTTCAAATAGCTCACCAGTTGGGCATAACCATCAATCTCAACAAATCCCTACTGACTCCAGTTCAAGTTCTAGATTTCATTGGAGCTCGGGTGGACACAATCAGACCAAGGTTTTCCTAACCTCAGACAGCATCCAGTCCCTGAAACTTCATGTCTTGTGTATCCTTCAAGACTAATCATCGTCAGCAGAATTGGTCTTATGGGTGTTGGGGTCCATGTCTACCACAACCATCCTCGTGCTTATGGCCCGGTTGCACATGAGGGTACTTCAATGGACCCTTGTGGTTCAGTGGTCACTGCTAGACCTTCCGTTATCTCACCCTATTTGCGTATCTTGGGCATGCAGGGATGCACTTCTATGGTGGATTTGCTCCCTGGATCTTCTTCAGGGTCGCCTCTTTATTCTGTCTGCCCCTTTGGCCACGCTGACCACGGATGCCTCCCTACTCGGGGGGGGGGGGGCATTGCTTGGAAAAAAACAGTCCAAGGCACCCCACGAAACTCGACTGCATATCAACATCCTGGAGATGAAGGCGGTGCTCCTAGCACTGCAAGCTCTTCATGCCCATCTTTCACTTGGGAAGATTGCCATCTAGACAGACAGTATATGTCAGCTGTCTGGTACATCAACAATCTTATCCCCTGTGTCATGAAGCCATGAGAATGTTGGAGTGAGCGATCGACACAGGTCGTTTTCTGGTGGCAACGCACATTCCGGGGAGGTCCAACATTCTAGTGGACAGGCTCAGCAGGTCTATCCTGATGCCTTGCGTGTGGTCCCTGAATCCTCTGGTAGTGAAACAGATCTTCCCCAAGTGGGGCCAGCCTTTCTGTGATCTTTTCGCCTCTCCTTCCAATGCGAATTACAGCAAGATTTTGCCCTGAACCCCCCAACAGGGGGAAGCCCCCAGAGATGCATTTGTCCATGCTTGCCCCCCCACCGCGGTCTTCTGTATGCTTAGCCTCCTCTCCCTCTGATTCTGAAATTCCTTCAGAAAACTCGGGAGGCTGAGGAGCTCCATCATCCTCATTGCTCCATTCTGGCCTCACCAATTCTGGTTCCCCTCTGTGGTCTCACATAGTGTGTCCTCCCTGGACATTAGATCCAGTTCTGGATCTCATCTTTCATCCCTCAGGGAATCCTCACCCAGATCTGGTCAGTCTGAAGCTCACCAGTTCGTTGCTCCAGTTCCCATGATAGCCAGGGCTCCCGGATTATCTTCACTGGTCAAAAAGACATTATTTACGGCTTATAAGTCTTCTACTAGGAAGGTTTACTCCAGCAAGTGGAAGCATTTTTCTATCTGGGCATCTCAGCGTGATCTAGATCCTTTTACTGCCCCTATTCTGACGGTTCTAGAGTTTTTGGCAAGCATTTTTCAAAAAGGTACCAGTTCTTCTATGCTCAATGGCCAACTGGCAGCTATATCGAACTTTCACGTAGGTGACAACACAGTTTCTCTAGCTTCTTCTAAGCTTTGTAAAGCCTTTTGAAGGGTACCTTTTTGCTTTGGCCACCAATTAAGGACCCAACACCTCCTTGGGATCTTAAACTGGTTCTGCAAGCTCTTGTCTCTTCCCCTTATGAACCTGCAGCCTCTGTGGATCTACAGTTCTTGTCATGGAAAACAGCTTTCCTGATTGCCATTACATCAGCCAAAAGGGTTTCCGAACTTCAGGCATTACCGGTCAAACCTCCCTGTATGACCTTTCATAAGGACAGGGTGTCTTTGCGCACTAATCCCTCTTTCCTTCCCAAAGTGGCTTCAGAATCGAACATTGATCAGGTCATTAACCTCCCTCTTTTCTTTCCAAATTTTCAGAATAAGGGAGAGTACAAGTTGCATTTGTTGGATGTTCAGAGACAGTTACGTTTTTATTTGCATAGGACCAAGTCTTTCGTAAGTCTGACCAACTCTGTGTCCTATTCTAAGCCCTTTTTAGGGAAACCTGTATCGAAGATTACCATTGTTTATTGGATTTCTCAGTGTATTATCCTGGCATATTCAGCTAGATCTATGGCTACTTCAGCTGCCTTCTGGTCCAGAGTTTCAGTGGATAACATTTTCTCTGCAGCCACTAGGGCATCTTTGCATACTTTCATTTTGCACTATAAGTTGGACATTCTATCCAGGAACAGGGCATCCTTTGGCTCCACTGTGCTCTGCAATATCCTTCCATGAGGGCCACCCAGCTGTTTGGTAGCTGGGGACTCTGTCCTACAGGTGGAAGAACAAGTGAAGACAACAACTTCAAATAAAGAAGTTATGTACTCACCATAACATTCCATCCGAGTTGTTGATCTTCATTTGTCTTCAACCTTCCCTCCCCTCCTTCCCCCTGCCTTATGTGGCTGCGTGGTAGTCTGGATACAAGAGGTACATTTACCACCTTAGCATACCTTTGTTATTCTCTATACCATGTGAAATTTTCATCTCGCCTTTCTTCTTACACGTGGGTATGGAGCCGATCCATCGGCTCAGAGCCAGCCGCTTTCCAAGCTCAAGATCTCAGAGTAGCTCGAGGCACAGTACCTATCCCATGATGCTCTCTGACTAACCTCAGATCTAGTTTGCTGAACCCAGCAAGAAAAAATATGACTAAACATACTAATATGCCAAACATATACACATGTATACATGTATTTACAATTTACCAAGAAATACTCTAGCTGGAGTAAAGGAAACTAGTTAGACCACCCAGATCACCAGTCATACCCATTCTTCAAGAACCTGGAGGGGGAAGGTGGAACGGAGTGTAAGAACAAAGGCAAGATGAACAACTCACATGGAACGTTATGGTAAGAACATAACTTCTTTATGTGAAGTTGTTCAATCTCGCTGTTTGTTGTTACACGTGGGTAGCGTCCCAAGCACCCTAATAATGGGTGGCTCACGGGAGTACATTCCTGTGAACAGTGGAACCAAAGGAAGCCCTGTTCCAGGAGGCCCTGTCCACTTTGCAATGAGTGATAAACATATGAGATTTGGACCAAGTAGCAGCTGCACAAATAGTATCCAAAGGCAAATCGGCTGCATGAGCCAGAGATGTAGACACAGCCCTGGTGGAATGTGCTTTCACACTATGCTCTAAAGGTTGGTTTGCTGATGAATATATGTATTTTATGCAATCAGATAACCACTTAGACAATATAACTTTAGCCAGAGGCAGCCCCTTTTTATTGTCCGCATGAGAAACAAAGAGTTGTTCCGATTTCCTAAACTCCTTTGTTCTGTCCAAATAAAACCTCAGTTGTCTGTGAACATCAAGTTTATGCAACATGTATTCTAATTTATTCGAATGGTGTCTGAAAAAGGTGGGCAGCTCAACAGACTGGTTCAAATTGACTTCAGAGCAGACCTTAAGAAGAAAGGTGGGATTTGTCCTGAGAGACACTCTGTTGGGATGAAAAACCAGGTACGGAGGCCTGATAGAAAGAGCTTGTAGTTCCAAAACTCTACGAGCTGAGGTAATAGCCACCAAGAATATTGTTTTCCAAGAAATGAACTTCAAGGGACAAGAAGATGCAGGTTCAAAGGGAGAAAGCATAAGCTGAGATGGTATTAAATTTAAATTCCAGGGGGCAACTGGTTGTCTGACAGGTGGCCTAAGGTGATGAGTCCCTTTCAGAAAGGCTTTACATAATCTGTACGAGAGAAGATTAGACCCTTCAAATCCCAGGTGAAAATTGGATATTGCAGCCAACTGAACTCTTACAGTGGCTGCGCGAAAAAGCATAGTCTGAAATTCCAGAACACTATCAGTCTGAAATTCCAGAACACTACAAATAGGAGCAATAGAGGGATCAATATCATGTTGAGAGGCCCAATAAACAAAACGTTTCCATTTGTTGTTATACAGTTTTCTTTCTTTATGAGAGGAGACCAGAATATATTGCACCGCGGACGACAAATTATATGACCTGGCTAGTTTGGGAAGTGGAGAAGCCAAGCTGTCAGTTTGAGGGACTGAAGAGAGGGTGAAGAACTACTGACAAGTGGGTCAGAAGGTCTGGCACTGGGTCCAGAAGCCAAGGTCCTTCCAGTTGATATTGAAAAAGGAAGGAAAACCATATCTGCCGAGGCCAAAAGGGGGCTATCAGAATAACAGTCCTTCCTGAGCTTTTTGCTTTCTGTAAAAATCTGGGGATCAGCGGGGTTGGAGGAAAGGTATAAAGGAGACCCAAGGGCCAATCGTGTACAAGTGAATCCCTTGAGCTGTCCCCCGGAGGAGGATTCAGGGCAAAGTAGCTGCTGCATTTGGCATTCAGCGGGGATGCAAAAAGGTCGCAGCAAGGCTGGCCCCAACTGCAGAAAAGAATTTCTGCCACTTCTTCTTTGAGGGACCACTCATGGGGCAACAGAATTGCTCTGCTCAGTTTGTCCGCTATCATGTTGGATTTCCCCGGGACGTGCGTTGCTATCAGAAAGCGCCTGGTGGATACAGCCCACTGCTAAATTCTCAAGGCTTTTCGGCATAAGGGATAAGACTTGGTTCCTCCCTGTTTGTTGATGTACCAGACCCCCGACATGTTGTCTGTCTGGATCGCAATCGTGTCCCGAGGCAGAGAATCATGGAAGTGCTGCAACGCTAAAAGCACCGCTCTCAACTCCAGGACATTGATGTGCAAATGAGATTCCATCTCTGACCAAGTACCTTGGGCAGTTGTTCCCTGAAAAAGCCCCCCCCCCCATCAGGGAAGCGTCTGTGGTCACCGTGGCTACGGGAGGGGGAAGTACAAATGGTCGACCTATCGTCACCTGACTGCTCAGCCACCAGAGAAGGTCCTTCTTGCAAGCGTCTGTCAGTAGGTCTTGAAAGACATGGGAGATGTTGATAAGACCACTGGGTGAAAAGAAACCATTGGAGTATCTGCATGTGCATCCATCCCAGAGGAACCGCTATGAGGGTGGCTGCCATGGTGCCTAAAAGTTTTAAAACCTGAAATGCAGGTACTCTTTCTTTTAGCAAGCGGGACACCTGATTTCGTAGAGAGAACTCTTTATTGAGGTAATCTGACCAATGCGGTGGTGGTGTCTAGATCTGCTCTGATAAAGGAGATATGCAGTGATGGTAATAAGGCAGATTTTTTGAAATTTATGGTTATTCCTAACCGAGAACAGAGATTGATCGTATGATCCCTGGAAAGAATGAGTTGATGCCTGGTGGTGGCGGACAGGAGCCAGTCGTCCAGATACGGAAACACCCGGAATCCTAGACACCTCAGGTGAGCCGTAACCACTGCCATGCATTTGGTGAACACTCTGGGTTCTGAGGTGAGACCAAAGGGCAGTGCTCCAAATTGGTAGTGACTGGCCCCCAGCCGGAAACGCAAATGATCTATGGAAGGTCTGGCCATTTTGATGTGGTAGTATGCATCCTTGAGCTCTAAAGAGCACATCCAATCGCCCGTTCCCAGGAACGGGAGTATCGACTGAAGTGTGACCATCCCGAACTTTTCTTCTTTACAAAAGCATTTAGCTTGCTGAGGTCTAAAATGGGCCTCCAGTCCTCCGTTTTCTTTGGAACTAAAAAGAATCTGGAGTAAGTTCCGGATCTTATCTGGTTCAGAGGGACTGGCTGGATAACTCTTTTTTCTAGCAGCTTTTGGATTTCTATAGCTGCTTGATCCCGCAGACTGGGTGGAACATCTGGGATTCTTGTTCTGACTGGTGGGGACACTGAAAAGGGGATGATGTAACCTCTGGTAACTATGCTTTGTACTCAAGAATCTGATGTAATTCCTAGCCAGGCGCCTAGGTACAAGGCCAAGCGACCCCCAACTGCCTCCAGAGTAGGACAGTCGGGCCTCCTCTCAGGAGCGCTGATAAGGCTTGCCAGAGAACTGCTCCCTGTCACCCTGGTTTTGCGAATCCCTTCTGCCACCAAAGTGGCATCTTCCGTTATTGCCCCCTCCTCTGCCCCTGAACGGGGGTTCACTACGTGTGTTCTGGAATGGTCCTTGGGACTTCTGGAACCACATTTTTTCTCCGTTCTGCCCTTTGGGGTATGGTCTGGTAGGGGTGGAAAAACAGACTCCTACGGCAGATAGAGTCTTTCCTTCCTGCTCACACCTAGTGAGAGTCTCCTTGACTTGGGGCCCAAACAAAGCAGAGCCATCAAATGGGGTGTTGACAAATGAAGACTTGAAGGCTTCCGCAAAGGAGCATAAGAGCATCAAGGACTGTCTCCGCAGAGCTATCGCCGAACCTGCTGCTCGACTCGACCTATCGGCTGCATAGGAAATGAGCCACATGGACGAGTTGACAATGGAATTAAGGGTAGAAAGCTGAACCGTAACCTACTCAGAAACAGCTTCATCTGTGTTACCCTTTAGAGTATCTCCAAGTTCCTGGAGGAGATCTCGTTGAAGACAGGTAAAATGGGTTAGGTAGTTAAACGATCTCATGGCAAACGTCACAGAACTAAAAATGAGTTTCCCATATCTGTCCATAGTGCTAGAATCTCTATTAGGAGGATGGACAGTAGCAGAGGTCTCGGACATCTCTTTCTTGGTGGCCGCTGCCACCACCATGGCATCAACAGGGACTCCTTTAGTGAGGTACAATTTGTCTTGAGGGGAAGTGATGAACTTATTGGGCCTCCGAAGGACTGGTTTCATGGAATCAGGGGACTCCCACGCCCTTCGAGCAACCAGATCCATCAGTTCGTCGTAGGGCGGAGTAACCCAGGAGGTGGAAGGTTGAGACCCAAAGGCCTTCAGGAGCACCGACTCATCCTCAGTAGGGGTAACAGACTGCCAGTCACCCCTCCGTTTCAGTATTTCCAGGATGTCTGCAAAGGATACATCCTCCAAGGGGACCGTGGGGACCCTTCTGATTCCTCTAAGTCTGTGTCTGATGTCAAGGATTCCTGAGGGGAATCCAAATGCCTCCTCTTGCCAAGTCTCTTTCTGGGAACCTCATCAGTAGGAGCATCTGGTGAGGTCTCAGTAGAGCAGGGTTCACCCAAAGGGGTTACTTGAGGATCTGGGTCTTGACACTTAGTAGGAACCTGTGATGTAGAAGCAGAACGCGGTATTTTAGGGGAGGAAGAGGAAAGACCTGAGGAAGTGAAAGTCTTGGCAGACATTACCCTCATCATGGCATCAAAGGCACCTGAGTCTCGACCCAAGGACCCAGCCTGTTCCGAGGAAGAAGGCAGCTTCCCCGGTGCCAAGATCAAGGGCTCCGAACCAGAGGACAGAGCCGAGCTCATCTGCGCCGAGGCCCCGAGAGGAAGGATCAGAACAGACGTGTCGGTTCGACTCTTCCCCCTGGAACCGACGAGAGAGCGTTAGCTCAGAGTCTCGTCGAACGGCACCGAAGAGATCAGGGTTGACAGAGCTGAAGTCACTAGGACAGGACTCAGTTCAGTGGATTCCACAACCATCAGATCTTCCGCCTCCGAAGGCCAAGGTAAGGTCGGAGGAGTAGTCGTCACAGGCAAAGGGATGGTAGTAGGAACCGAACCCAGTTGTGACGAAACCGTGAGTAATTTGGCCAATGCCAGGTTCTCTAAAAGCCTCTGCACCACACAACCCACATCGACATCTGAAAGGGTCCTGGAAGAATGGGTCGAAGTGACTGAAGAAGCCACAGATCTAAGAATTGGAGACTTCAACACCTCTGACATCGGCTCCAGCTCAGAGGGTTGGCTCCGAAACACTGGTTCAGTGCACGGTTCCAATGACTTGGGAACCGGCGACCGCACCTTAACAGAGGTGCTCAGAACCGAGGGCCTAGGTTCCGAGGACACCCTTGAAGACTGCGACCCATTCAAAGAATTGGAGGTCTGGTCAGTCTTATCCAAGGCTTCCTGAAAATAAGGATTCAACAGTCCTCTGTCCATTAGCTTTCTCCTCCTTTCAAGCAATACTCTGATACTAAAAGAGTGGCATATAGAACAATCCTCCTGTAAGCGCAGAGGTCCTAGGCAATACACACAGGACACATGATTGTCCGTAATGGACATTTTCTGCCCACAGTCACACCTCTTGAAACCAGACTTCTGTCTCTCTTTTTGGTCAGACATATTAAGCACACAATTATCAGATCCCTGATAATACGACACAAATAGGTACTATAAGTAGTTCTAAATATTTACAGCAAAAAGCACATTATCCCTAGACTAAATATAAGTGATACAGTTAAGTATTTATAGCAACAAACACACTATCTAAAGAGTAAGGGATAGGGAAATCAAGTTGACACAGCCCTGTTCAACTATATGAGGGAAGAACAGAAGTGCCTAAATGAAAAAAAGAGGGTAAGGCCCAAGAGCAACCGCTCCAACAACACAAACACAACTAATCCACACAACAAGATGGACACAGCACTAAAAAAATAACAGGAACAGATTATCTATCAATTAGAATATAAACTCAAGAAATATAACAGTACAAATTGCTCAAAAGACAGAAAAAAGAATTATACTGGCCCGATCTCTCTGGAGAACTTGTGATCTGTTGCAGTGGCAACTAGATCTGAGATTAGTCAGAGATCATCATAGGATAGGGACTGTGCCTCGAGCTACTCAGTGATCTTGAGCTTGGAAAGCGGCCAGCTCAGAGTCAATGGATCGGCTCCGTACCCACGTGTAAGAACAAACGGCAAGATTGAGCAACTTCACATCTATTGTTATGGGGTAAAGTCTTGGCTCAGGTTGGGATGCTATGGATAGCAACAAACTATCTCAAGGGAAGAGGGAGAGAGCGAAATTATGGGTAGGGGAGGAGCTTGGAGCTCAGATCAGATGCTGGAAATGTGGCCAAGTCAGATCAGAGTATCCACTGGTTGAAGACAAATGAAGAGCAACAACTCAGATGGAACGTTATGGTGAGTACATAACTTCTTTTTAAACTTCACATATATTGCCACATATCATATAACTAGCAATATTACATAAATTATTAAATTCCTGCCTTTTTTTAAACAAGGAACAACTTTATTAAACAATCACTTGCTACATAGACAATCATACATTTATATAAATGAAAACAAACCAGACCGATACAATCCTAGTTGCAAGCATTTTACATCACAAACCATACTGACACACTCCCAGTTGCAAACATTACACATCACTTATAATCTACCCAGTCTTTCTCAGTCAAACATTACATAGCTCATTTGTCCTGAGACCTTTATAACCTCATTCCTCCCTTGTATGTACTGTACCCACAATTCCCATTTTTTCCTAAGTTGTTTGCTGCTACCCCTTTCTACAGATCAATTCCAGTTGTTTTATCTCTGTTACTATATTCACTATTTCCATTATAGTTGGTTTAGATTTTGGTTTCCATTTTGTAGTAATTGCTTTTTTTGACAGCCACATTAGACACAGCAAGGCCTTACCATGTATAGGCAATTCCAATTCTGTATCATAGCTCAGAAAAATCATCTCCCTCATCAGACCAATCTGCCCACCCAGCATCTCCAACGGTGCATCCCACAGGAAATCTTTCGCCAACTCGCCACACTCCCATAACGTACGTTCCCAGTTATCTATTTCTTCCCCTTCACACCTCCACCATTTGCTGCCTGCGGAAAAATTCTCTAGACTCTACTCAGGGTATAAAAATATCTATGTAAACATTTCCAGGCAAAAATCCAAAATCTTCTACATTTTGTTGCATATTTGGGAGACATGCATACATCTTCCCATTGTTTGTGAATTGCTTATGCAATCTCTCTTCCCAATCCTTTCTAATCTCCTCCAATTCTTATAGTTATCATGCAATATTTTCTATGTTCTATAATTATTCCTTTTTTAATGGCAGCTTCTGTTCTAAATTCTATTAAAAACTAAAACAGTGCTGGTCTTTCGTTTACAGCCCCCTATTTCTTTCTCTTTGCCTATACTCCGATATCAATCCCTGACAGGGAAGGCAGTCTCTAACTTGCAGTCCAAATAAATTCTTGGCATCTTCCCATTGTATCATCTTTCCCAATTTGCTCCCAATACCTTGGTTCCTTTGCCAGTATTGTCCAATAAATTCCAGGCTGCTCTTGCTACTGTCCGTATCCCTAATTCCAGTCATCTCCATCAGCAGAATCTCTTTTCTCCATTCCTATGTTGGTTTAGTTCTTAGAATACTTTCTGCTACTTTACAGATGTAATATTCTGTATGATTACTGTTATTCTCCATAAAGGCCTGCATCCAAAATTCCCAGTGTCTCCTTGTTACTTGAGCTTCCCTCCTGTGTCACCATCATCCCTTTCCACTGTGAATTATAGCTTTCTGCTTGTGCTATGTATAGGAGTCTTAACTGTGTTGCTCTGAAATTCCCCTTCAAATTGGGTAATCCCAATCCACCCTGTTCTCCTGGAAGGATCATCTTATCCCACTTGACTCTCCGTCTTCCCCTCCCACATAAAGTCCTTCAGCTCTTTATTAACTGCTGCCCACAACCGCTCCTCTGGTTGATAAAAATATGCCTGACTTGTGTACAAGACTAAAGAGACTAAAAACATTTTAACTGCTTGTAAGTTACTATCCATATCCATGTAACAAAGCTTCCATTTTTTCAGTTTTTGTATTATCTTTTGTTTGGTCTCTCTTCCACATATCCTTAGCTGCCACATTAGAATCATTTTTAATCCATATTCCTAAATACTTCATTTTATCATGTCCCCATAAATAAGGGTATTCCTGAACCAGTTCATGTGTGGGTACATAATTTACCGCTATTGCTTTTGTTCTAGCTTCATTAATTTTGTATCCCGAAAAGATCTGAAACTGTCTCAAAATGTTCCACTACACTGTAATGTCTTTTTCTGGTTTCGTCAGGTATAAAATTGTCTTTTCCTGGGAGTGTGTACACTAAATAACCAAGTATTTATTTTTTATTTTTCATCTGCATTTGCTTTGTTTTTTTTATAACTGCACTAAGTGATGACTGTGTAAGCTTCTCATTTAACAAAAAGTCAAGTCTTTGTTGTTACCTGCATGCATAGTATATTGTAAACGGTGCTGCAGCAGTAGCCTGGGTTCTGCATACTAACTGCATGCACAGTATATTGTACACGGTGCTGCAGCAGCAGCTTGGGTTCTGCATCCTAACTGCATGCACAGTATAATTGTACATATTGCTGCAGCAATAGCTTGGGTTCTGTATACTGTTATCTGCATGCACAGTATATTGTACACAGTGCTGTAGCAGTAGCTTGGGTTCTGTATACTAACTGCATGCATAGTATATTGTACACAGTGCTGCAGCAATAGCTTGGGTTCTGTATACTAACTGCATGCATAGTATATTATACAAGGTGCTGCAGCAGTAGCTTGGGTTCTATATACTAACTGCATGCATAGTATATTGTACACAGTGCTGCAGCAGTAGCTTGGGTTCTGTATACTAACTGCATGCCCAGTATATTGTACACGGTGCTGCAGCAGTAGCTTGGGTTCTGTATACTGTTAACTGCATGCACAGTATATTGTACACAGTGCTGCAGCAGTAGCTTGGGTTCTGTATACTAGCTGCATGCACAGTATATTGTACACGGTGCTGCAGCAGGAGCTTGGGTTCTGTATACTGTTTGCATTTTGACTGTATTTTAGTTCAAGTTTCTACCCGAGCTATGTGGTAGTTCTGAGAAGGTATAAAGGTTGGTACAACAAAGGCATTTTATATTTCAGGATGCTAATCCAATGTATTTGACTGTAATCTGTTTTAGTTCTAATATGAACTAAGTGTTAGACATCAGAACGTATTTAATGTTGCAGGATGTCAATTCAATGCTTTTACTGCAGGAAGACTATAACATTCCTAATGTTGTAGCTGTAACACACAAGCTGTAGACTGTACCTTTTCCCTGTATCTACTTTAAGTGTCTCAAACTCTACTCTAGGCCTATTTTGAACTGCTGTGCTTAATGTAACTGAGGATGATAGTTATCTAAACCTCTCCTTCTAACCAGCTTCCTCCCGTGTCTTTCTCCCTTAGTTCTGCTGTTCCCCCATCTCTAAACTACAAGGTGCACCCTGGATGATCTTAAACACTCGGGACTCAAACAACAAAATTCACCTGCAAGCTCTCTGCGAACCTGCCAAAATGCTTTAGAAATAAGAAAGTGTGCATAAATGTTTTCCTTTAATCAGCTTTTCAATATGCATTGTTATTTGGCTTGAATAGTTGTGTTTAATACAATGTGTTTGTTACACTTATCTGTGTAGTGTGCACACACCCCGTCCTCCTCCCAGCTATAACCAGCATCGTAAATAGATTTGCTGCAGCCTCATCGAGTACTTACCTGCTGGTTCTTGGTCTCTGGGGTATCATCCCACTTTGTTCGTCCTCCTGGCTCACTTTGCTCCCCTACCTTGCCGCTAATCCCTCCCACCCCCACTACCTACACATTTAAACCAATCCACACCACACTCCTTCCTTTGCCAGCTCCACCCATAGGTTCATAGGTTCATACTAGGCTAGCCAGAGTGTGTTTGGCTTTCGCCACCCATTTTAAATTTATTTTGCTATGCCCTTTTTCGAGGTTAGTACACTGTGCCTCTGTCTAACAGTGACACAGAAGTGATACCCAGGGTAAACCTATGACCTCCCATCCACTCATTAAGATTCCTCTTGAAGAGGGTCAATGAGGGACTCTGCCTAACCTGGACTGGGATTTTATTCCAGAGTGAAGGGAGCCTCTGGGTTATGAATCTATCCCTCCAGCATGTCCTATTTATTTCAGTGCTGAGGTTCAAGTCTCTCGAGCACGTAGCTCGATGGGATTTGGATTTCCTGAGGTGCAGCATGTCCATTAATTCCGGGTTGGCCATGGCTTTATACGTCAGGCACATATCGCCTCTGAGCAGGTGGTATGCCACTGAGTAGAACTGGAGTTTCTTTAACCGGGCGGCATATGGCATCTGTTTGAGCCCTTTGATCCTCTTGGTGAGGTACTCTTGGGGTCTTTCCAGTTGCTGCAGGTGTCTGGTAAGGTACACCCCAAAAGGGGCATTGTACTCAATTATGGGCCTGATGACGGATGAGTAAAGAGGCACAATGACCTCCCCTGATCTAGATGTGAATCCCTTCATGATTAGGTGGGCTACATAAAATGTTTTTCTAACCACTGTGGCCACGTGGTTGTCAAATGAGAGATTGCTATCAACTTGGGTCCCCAGGTCCCTAATTACTTCTTCTGTACTTAATGGATTACCATCTATGTGGTAATTTGTGGGCACTTTGTTTTTGCCAAAGGGGATGACTATACACTTTTTGGCGTTTAGCTTGAGGCTATGGCTCTGGCACCAGTTGTCTGTTTCTATGATGCCCTTTTGGAGGATGCTTGTGTCGGCTGGAGAGTCAATTATGGCACCCAGTTTGCAGTCATCTGTGAACTTGGTCAGCCACAGTCCTTCCATGTTGGCCTGTACATCCGAGAAATATATACCGAACAAGAGAGGTCCCAGGACTGAGCCTTGTGGGACGCCACTTGTAACTGGTTTGCAGTCTGACATGGCTCCAGCAATTCTAGCCATGTGGGTTCTGTCCTTGAGCCAGTTTGCAACCCATCTAGTGACATAGGAGTTTATATTTAAGCTTGTGAGCTTATCTATAATGCCAGAGTAGGGTATTGTATCGAAGGCTTTTGCGAGGTCTAGGTAGGCTGTGTGGACCACCTTCCCCTCGTCAATGGCCTTGGTGACTGTTTCAAAGAAATCGACCAGGTTTAAGAGGCAAGATCTGCCCTTAACAAAGCCAGACTGGGTAGGATCCAGTGTCTGTAGGTCCCCAATATCTTTATTTATGAGGTCCATGATGATCCTTTCCATAGCTTTGCAGACCAAGCTAGTCAGGCTTATGAGGCAATAGTTTCCAGGATCCATTGAGGCACCACCTTTGTGGAGAGGGACCACTGTTGCTGTACGCCACTCCTTGGGTACATATCCTGTTGTAAGGCTGAGATTGAACAGTAGTTTTATGTTTGGGTTTAGCTCTTCTTGGAGTTCATGTAGGACGCAGCCCGGGACACAGTCTGGTCCCATTGATGCTGTGTTTTTTTGCTTTGGAGAGGGTGGCTCTTACCTGAGCATCTGAAATGTCAGGGGGGCAGCACTCTGCTGGGATAGATATTTTCCCTTTTGGTGGGGAGGGGGGGAGAAGTTTGCAATGAACCTGTCAGCTAGGATGTTGGCAATGTCTGTGGGTTCGGTGTATTTTTTGTCATTTTGGACTAATTCTGAGCATATCTGGGAATCCCCACCCAGGTTCCCAACATAACTAAAGAAAGCCTTGTGATTATCCTTAGTGTCCTGTGCAATTTTTCTCTCGAAGCTGGCCTTAGATGATTTTATGAGTGCCCGTAGTTTTTTGCTAATACTGATCAGAGATGCCTTCCCTTTTTGGGATTTTGCTGTATCATGTAGTAGCTTCCTCCTTCTATTGTACAGTTTGTTTATGGCTGGGGTCCACCAGGCAGGACGTCTGCCTTTGGAGGATTGGGTCTTGGTTTCATTTGGGATTGCATGATCCATGCATTCCTGAAGGTGTTCATAGAATGCGTTTATAAAGGATTCTGCGGTCTGGGCCATATTTTCCACAGGCCCGGGGGCTTTGAAGGATTCCACCTTGGTTTTGAGGAGTGTGAAATTTGCTTTAGAGAAGTTTTTCACTGTGGTTTTCTGGGCAGGGGGTGGGGTCGGGATGTGAATACCCAGTGAGATTAGTTTATGGTCTGATCTTACCAGTGAGGGATACACTTCTGGTCTGGAGCATAGAGTCCCCATGTTGGTGATGATCAGGTCCAGTATGTTTTCCCCTCTTGTGGGAGTGGTAACAAGCATTTGAGTTTATAAATTCTAGGAACCTTTGGGCTAGGGTGTTGGAGCTAGAGTAATGCTCCCAGTCTATGTTTGGGTAGTTGAAGTCGCCCAATATAATGGTGTTTGGAGAGACCTTCATATTTTCCAGTGTTCTCAGGAAGGCCGAGTGGGGTTCCTGGGTTTGGGAGGGTGGTCTGTAGCAGGTTATAAACTGGAAGGCAGTTTTACCCACTGTTAGTTGCACATGGATAGTCTCTGATGCTTTGTGCTGTGCCACCAACCTGGAGGTGTGGGTATCTTTGATGAATATTGATACTCCCCTCCTTTTGTGGTTCGGTCCAAGTTTTGGGGTGAAAAGCATGGTATGAGGTATAACCTGGTAGTGCTGGGGTGCTCTCGGGAGCCTTGAACCAGGTTTCTGTTACTGCACAGATATCGATGTTCTCCATGCTAAGGAGAGTTTTGAGTGCGTGCATCTTGAGGTTTAGACTTCTGGCGTTGAGTAGCATTACTCTTAGTTTCTTATCCCTTGTGATACCTATGGAAGTGGGTTTGTCTTTTGAGCCTTGCCTAAAAAAGGCACTATGGGGGTAGCAAGAGCCTTTGCCAATATCGGAAAGACCAGGGTTGACAGGTGCAAGCCGTCCCTAGCGAAGCATCATGGCTTGTCGAGCATGTCATCCCAGGCTGACAGGCATTGGATCCCCTTTGAATGACACCAATACTTAAGCCAATTGTTGAAATTGATCATCTTGTCTTCATATTGTGGCATCATTCTTGGTGAGGGTAAGATGCTACTCAAGGTCAGGGTCATACTGGCCTGGGCTACATGCTCAGAGAGCTCCTCTATGTCTCTTTTCATGTAGTCCAGGGAGGTATGTCTCAGGTCATTCACACCAGCATGGACAATGACTGAGTCATATTTGTACTTGCCTTGTAGTGACCTGAGTGCTTGTATTATGTGGCGGATCCTAGCGCCCGACAGGCAGCCCACCGTGACCTTCTCCTTGTTCAGCCTGGTGAGCGGGACGTCAGTGTGCCTGATGATAGAGTCACCTATTACAAGTGTATCAGGTGTGTTGTTTAGCCTTAAGGGTTGTGACTGTTCGGCACACTGGCTTTGTGAGCTATGTGTTGTACGTGTTTTGTTTTGGGGTAGCGGTTGCTTGGGTGTCTGCTTTGGAGGTCTCTGCTGCTTAGGCAGATTTTTATTTAGAGCCTCCCAGTATGTTTTTGTGTGTTTATGCCTTTGGTTTGCTGTCGTGGTAGGTCTATGTGAGACTGGAATTGTAGTGAGTGTGGTTTCCTTCTCCTCCTGACTGGTTACGCCAGTACTGAGTTGAGAGAGCTTAGCCTCCAGTTTGGCTATATGGTTGCATCTCTCACATGTGTTGGAATTTGTTGGGAGGAGGAGAGGGTTGTCTGTGTACATGAGGCAGTTGTAACATTGCCTCGATTCCCAGATTCACCAGCTGGACCGGAGAGGAGATTGACAACTGACCTTTGGACATGCTAGAATAGTATTGGGAATTCCTTTATAATTGAAAAAAAGGGGCCAATGGGGAACAAGGTACTCAAGGGGAGTTTGTGAGGATGTAGTGCTTTTAATTTTTTAGTGCTGACTTAGTGAGCAAGTGCCAGGTAACTTAAATGCAATGTGTTACAGATAACTTAAATGCAAAAATGGCAAACAGTAACTTTCTTTCAAGTGAAACAAGGAAATAAGTACAGTAAGCAATGCAGATATCACTAGTCATCCACAGAAGCGCTGAAAAGCCACGTTTTAGGTGGAATTAGCGTTTCAGGGAAATAACAAGCAAACAAACAAGCAGCATACAAACAAAGCTAGATTCAGCAGGCTTGGATCTAGTCTATGGTACAGCAAAACAAGGTGTACCAATTTCAGTAAGAAGCAGTTCAAATATGCAGGCACTATAAGCCTTTAACCAGAAATTCCCAGCTCAGAAGGGCAGAGTCCAGTCTCTCCTCCCACAAGAGTGCAGACCACGAACCCTCTTAATGTAAAATAACTGGCCTGAAGCCCAAGTGCTTAAACCAGAACTAATACACTTTTAGAATAACAGACACTAAGCCCTCAATCAGCATCCCCTTCTTCTGTTAGCTCCACCCACCTCAGTCACACACTCCATCTTTCAGGATATTCTTATTATCACACCAGCACCCTATCTGCATACCACCCCCCTTCCTTCATTTCTACCGTTATTCCTCTCCTATCACTAGTGCTCTACTGCTTCTCGTCACCGTCATCATATCTGGTCCCAATCCAACCTGTTCTAAGCTCTCCTACAGACACTACCTTTTACAAATAACACAAATCACTACTCCCTAACCAGTCACTGGTCATCTCTTTCACACAGACAATATACTGTTTTTTAAACCCAAACTGTTTCAGATACAGCTATACCCGTTTAACATTGCACTTACTGACAATTTCACCAAAATGAAATTCTATCTTTACTACACAATCTTGAAATTCCTCCTGCTCAGAGCCAACATGCACCCTAACCCTGGTCCCAACATCTCACAATCCAAATCTTCAACCCATATTCCAGGTGCACAAAATATGCTTACATTTATCTTAGTAACTACACATAGCAGTGTAACAAAATTTCTGAGGTGCATGCTTGGATGACTGCACAATCTCCTGACACACTAGTAATCACTGAGACCTGGCTTAAACCGCACAAAGGACACTGAAGTACTTCCTCCAAACAGGGGTAAAAGAAAAGGAGAAAGTGTTGCAGTAATATACCCTGCTTCCATTTCATTAACCCCTCACAACCAATCCATACTCTCCTCTGAAAAAGCCATACTAATGATCACCTACCTTAAATTAAACGGTAATAAAAGTCTCTGTATTACAGCTTTTTACATACCCCCTGGCAATAATCAACTCTGTAAAGTATCCTATATCTTGCGTTATCAAAAAATCTTTCTCTGTAAACAGTAATATTAGGTGATGTCAACAATGACTGGCAGAAACTTAACTTAGTTTCCTACAGATACCATAAATTTATTTGGAGTTTCTCAACTACTCACTCAACCTTTACCAGTTCTACAAACCAAAATGGCTCAATAATTGATGGGTTTTGGTCTCCCATCCTAACAATTTCTCTCAATCCAAAACACTTCCAGCCTCTATTAGTAATCACCACCCCATCTGTACAACGAGACCTATTTCACATTCATGCAGACAACATACCTACAAGACAGTATGAAACCTAGCCAACTCTGACCAGCAGTCATTTACAAATTTACTAAACTCCATCAATTGGTCCTTCCTTAAATACTTACCTCTAGATGATGCACCTGAACAATTTAATTATACATTCCTAAACACTTCAGACAGTTTAGCTTCCACCAGAAGGAAAAGAGTCAAAACCAGCTATACCCCTTGGCTTTCTATCTATACCAGATCACTCAAGCAAAAAAGAGACAAGGCTTGGACAACTCATCTAAAACACAAGACTCACAATAATTTACAGCATTTCAAAGCACTGTGTAACCTTGAGAAAATACAGGTTAATTTAGACAAAAGACAATTCTATGCAAAGTCACAAGATCAGCACAAATCCAGTCCAAAAACCTTCTGGCACACTATCAAAAAGAAATCCTAAACCCAGAAAGTTACTTCTCCCCCAAACGCTCCTGTGATAGCACCTCCCTTGACATAGTAATTCAGTTTAACTCTGAATTCATTGACAGCATAGCTTCCATCACTAACAAATCCCCTCCATCTCCCTCTACCCTCGCTCATCCTCCTTATTACCTGTTGCTCCACATTTACCCTTCAACCAGTTCCTACTTCCTTCATCAAATCCCTCCTGTGCAAGCTCAAGCCATGTTCCCCCTCTGCAGGCAAGCTTCCTAATGCATTTCTTAAAATGGCTGCTGACTCAATTGACAACCCAGTTTCAATAATCATTAATAAATTCATCACAGAGTCTTATGTCTCCTCCCTGTGGAAAAAAATATTCATCCTTCCTCTCCACAGAGGTGGCACCCCAACAGAAATCTCTAAATATAGGCCAATTGCTCTTTCACCACTATCAAAAATTCTCAAAAAATGTGTGCATAACCTTGTTTAATACCTACTTGACAATACTCTTCTCTCTCCCACCCAACAAGGATTCAGACCAGCACACAGCACTCTCCCACCCAACAAGGATTCAGACCAGCACACAGCACTCTCCCACCCAACAAGGATTCAGACCAGCACACAGCACCATCACTGCTCTACTATCCTTTACTGACACTGTCAACGAAACTTGTGACTCAGGAAACTGTCTAGTATCTGTTCTTAGATCTATCCAAAGCCTTTGATACGATCTCCTACCCCAAACTGTTATACCAACTATCTCTACTGGGCTTGATCAAAACATCCTTATAATGGTTCACTAGATGTCTCTGTAACGGACCTCAATCTGTCAAATGGAGCTCTAGCTTGTGTCCGTACTTGTCCGCTAACGTCTCCTTTACTACCCGTTAGCACTGGGTTACTCTGAGGTCACTACTAGGTCCACTTCTCTTCATCATTTTTATTAACCATCTTAACGCTGCCAGGAAACAAGCCACCCTAATTCAATCAACATGCTCATGACTCTACATTAATTTGCTGTGCCAGGACTCTCCCTCACCTACAGAGTTTAACGCAAGATGCATTCAGTTCCATTGAGTCTCGGCTCACCAACAAGCATTTACTACTTAACCCACAAAACTACACTTCTACTATTTTTCCTACAGACACTGCTAACTTTGCTATTATTTTTCTGAACAATACTTAAGTGTTGTTTCACATACGAAACTGTTAGGTGTAACTACTGACAACAATCTTAAGTTTGACCTACATAATCAGCAACATCATAAAAAAATGAATCACAAATTGGGCATGTTGTATAGGGCTAAGAAATTAATCTCCAACTCCACAAGAGTAACCCTTCCCACCACCTATCTCTTACCCTCCCTTCCATACGTTTCTCCTATCCTAACCAATCTTCATTCTTCCCTCAAAGTAATACTTAGTCAAGCTTATAATAAAGTAGCTAAATTTGCCACAGCCCAAGCCCACTACTCTCACCACTGCTTTGCTCTCAAGTACCTAAACTGGCTCAAACTACCCCACCTTCTCACAACTAACATTAACTCACAAATTAATGTACAACTCCTCATTTTCACAAACAAGAGCATCAATAGTTCAACACTATATTCCATCTCTTCACCTACGCTCCTGTCACAGGAATCTGCTATTTACAAACCTCAAAGATCTAACGGGGTTAGTCTGTACTCTCAATGTACTGCCAAATCATGGAATAGCATTTCAGAAGCAGTCAGACTTGTACCCCGTCTAGGCTGAACGAACATCTCACCAATAACTGGACCTGCCCAGGCTCCCCACAATCTTAGTGCTCTTCTCTGCTCCCTTCTGCCACTCTTAATAGACGTTTTCATGATCTATCCTACCTCCCTTCCTGCTTTGCCTACTGTCTAACCTCACATCTCCAATTCCTTAACATTCGAATGCCCTTTCTTTATATTCTTACACCAGCCTTTATATATCCAAGAATTTATGACTGAAATTTACTACCTAGTTCTCCTGCTAGAAAGATTACATGGCTTTTATGACCTATTAGTTACTCTGTTATATATTCTTCATACATCATTATGTAACGTACATATTAGGAACTCTATCTTGAATATAATGTATGGTCAACTTTATTGCTCACCTTATATTATGCTTATTTTCTTTTATTGCATTCACAAATTGTACTACTTTGTTATCGTCTTAATATTTGTAACCATCGTTCAATTTTTTTTAAGTCTGTTTAATGTGTACTGTGGAGCTTTTCTCCCAGGCCTCCGCTGAAAATGGGATCATACACAGTCGGACTTTCCTGGTAAACAAATGGGAAATAAATAAATAAAATAAAATAATATCATCTGCAAATAAAGCCAACTGTATATATGCCCTTAGTTAGTGACAAACAGAAACTGTACATATGCCCTGCATTAGTGACAAATATTTTATTCTAACTGCCCTGCATTAGTGACAAATAGTTTTTTCCTAACTGCCCTGCATTAGTGACAAATAGTTTTTTTCTAACTGCCCTGCATTAGTCTGAAGCTGCTCTTCATGTAGTGGTGGTTACTGGTGCCTTGTACACACTCACAATCACTGCAAGTTGAAATTTCCCTAGAAAAACCACCTTGGAACTTTTACCCCAGTCCTGGGTTACTCATGGGGCAACTGTTTGTTCAGTGAGCAGCACTTATGCATTTCATTAGGACAATTTAGGTCTACCTTACCTTGTTATAGCACCCAGGATTATCGCTGTTCAGACAGCATCTGGTTGGGAGCTGGGCAGCACTTCTAGTTAAGTTAGCTGCAGATTACACCAAGTGAGCCCCCTTTCCTCATCCAGTTATAACACCCTCCACTCCTCTCTCTTGCAAATAGACATTAGGACCTGCAACCAAAGATAAGCACTTTCCTGCTATCGCTGCACCCAGCTTGGTGGGCATGGGCATCCTGAGGAAATGTAGCGATTGCTTTACGTAAACAGACAACCACTGAATTCTTGAACAGATAAATACAGTATGCGAGCGACATAGTTACATACTGACACTGAAGACTGGACTCTCATACAGACACAAAAAGCAACAAGCAGGTTGTCAGTAACTCACACAACTCACCGTACTCACAAAGGACCACACACATAGAACAACATATGCAGAAGTGCTCACATGTAACTTATCCAAACCTCAAAGGCCCCTCAGGCACAGTCCTCAGAACCTCTGCATGGACACAAACAAGAAAATTCCCATCATAACATAAAAGCACATCTCAATTTGTCTGCACTACGAAGCCCACAAGACGAAACACTCCACAATCCAATATTCTGGTCACTGGAGACTCTACTGTGAGACACACTGATGGCCCCCTTATCAGGCTTAAGGAGAAGGTTAGACTTGGCTGCCTGTCAGGGACCAGGATCCACTGGATCATGCAAGCACTCAGGTAATTTACTCGTAAGTACCAGTATGACTCAGTCACACACAGTCCATGTGGGTCTGAATGACCATAGACATACCTCCTTGGACTATATGAAGACATACATGGCTGAGCTCTCAGAATATACGTCACAGACAGGCATGAGCCTAGCACTTAGCAGCATACTACCATCTCCAAGGATGATGCCACAATACCAGCAGAAAATGATCGACTTTAACAACTGGCTTAGCTACTTCGAAAGGCACCACTTTCTGACCCACTGTCAGTGGATGGCACTAGCTTTTAGTAACAAAGCACTAATCAGACCATCCGAAGTATTTTACAAGGCTTTGCTTTGTTAAATATTGTTTTCAACAATGCATCGTGTAATATATGCAGGTTTACAAAAGAGATCACTATGTATTTTAAGCTATTAATCACAGATAAAATTTGTATGTTACACCCATCCACAGCACAAAATGATAGCTATACATACTTGTCATCCAATTCAGCTGTGGATTTATTAAATCTCTACATCAACATGAGAAGCTATCTAACCTAACACATTAAATAAAAGTAATACATATAAACATGAAATAAATTATGCTTCAGGAAGGGGTTAAGGAAATTGCATGTGCATGTATGTTCAAATGCTTTCCAAAAGACAGTAACAAAATCCATTTTTAAGGTTAAGTAGCATTTGGTTAATATTGCTAGGATAAATTCACTAAACAAAACATTTGTGATACAATTGTTTCTTACAGGATGACTGATTAGGTGAACCCAGGTCGATGCGACTGTCAGCTGTACCAACAGCAATGCCATTGACTGGTGTTTCACAGTCTGCAACAACTGTCAGGCAAGTAGACGCCAAGCAGTCCCAGAGCCTGGCAGTGCCATCCCTGGAAGACGACACTACATGTCGGCCCTTTTCTACCACAGCAGTATCCAGGATACCTGAACAGAAGGAAAAATACATACACATTATTAAAGAACATATGAATCTTAAATTATGGTTCATCTCTTCCTAGCTAATTTACTCTGACTTCATAAATCTTCTTTGAGAGCTGTCTTCCATTCTCTACCAGTAACTTATTCCATGACATTCCAATGTATGAAGTCCAATGCAAACCCAGTACTAATGCTGCTGGCCAGGTACATTTCACATTCAGAACTTATTTTGACAAAATAAATTATACACGCAAGAGGTAGTTCAAGAACATGTACATGATGAAATCACATTAACTACATAGTTTCTTTCAGCTTTAATACTTAAGGAGAGAAACAAACTTTTATTGACCATGCTCAGACGACTGTTAACTGATGGTGGCATCTATTCTGATGTACTGAAAGCCAACCAGTAAACTGGTGGCCAGGTAATGCTGTGCATTTTCAAGATGCATACACCGACTACACCAGTTACAGATAACTTACTTTTCTTATGGAATGAACATGCCTATACTATCTGTACCTCTTACATGTTAGGATGCAATACTTGATTTCTTGTTATGTTAAGGGAATGCAATGAAAAAATGTTCTCAGCCACAGAAATAGCACTAGAAGCTTTAAGAAAACTGCAGAAAAATCAGCTTTCTCATCAGTAGGCATGGTTCAAGTTTTACTATGCAAGAAACTGCTACATCATTTAAACAGGAGCAAGAACAGTTTATACAAAAACTTCAGATGTCAGAATCTGCATTGCTGCACATCCTCAGAGACACAGACTTGTTCACACCATCAGTACTGCAGCTAACAAGGTGCTAAATGCCTCAGTGACGCCAGGAGCTGCTTCTGTTAAGCTGTTCATTCGCACTACTGCTCTCGGTGGCAGGATTACACTTTATTGTACTGATAATCTGCATATCACTCACCTGCATCTCAGCAGGGAAGGTGTGCTAGCTGTCTGCTCAGGTAATATTCTTGGTGCACTGCACCTCCTTCAGTTCTGGGTGCTAATACTTTAAGCAGTATGTATTAAAGTCTGATAAATACACAGTTAAGTCTGAAACAAAAAAAGTTACTTAATAATACTACTTGCATTCTGCAATAAATATGTAACAAACCACTATTAAACCTAAACAACAGCAGTCAGATCTCCCACTGTACTCAACAAACTATGTTAGAACACAAATGATGCCCAAAGCTGCAATAAAATGACAAAAGAGCTTCTTACCACATCAGTTGATGTATGACATGATCCTTTACAAGTGCCTCTACAGTTGGGTTGATTATTTTCAGAAATCAAACTTCAGTGTCTATACAGACATTCCCATACGGGCTCAAAGACACACAACCGTGGTACAGCACACAGTGAAACAATGCACCGAGTGCACAAGCTCACACATCTACTACACACGGCTGTTCATCCATGGTCACTACAGAGTACCTTCCTGCAAATGAAACAACCGTGAACATATGGCACCATGCTGCAACAAGCAAAATTCTAGCAGATACTTATCTAACTTGCAGGGAATGCCAACAGCTAGAGCTGCTAAATCTGGGCTGTAAGACAAAGTATATCTGGTCAAAAATAGAAATCCTCTAGACCCTGGAGAAGACAAATATTTTCATCTTCCTAGCCCTACAAATGATTTTGTTAAAAACAACCTGTTTTGAATCCAGTCCATTTTCCTTATAATGTCATTCAAAGTATATTGAGAGTGGGAGGAGATACAACTGTAGTTATCAGACAAGGGCTAGAATTCGTGAATGGTCCAAACTCCTCCTCCCCTGATGGCAGAAGCGAATGTGGGTGCATCCTTCTGCAAACTCACAGCTGGGAGAGACTGCTGTGCGTGTCATGCCATGCTCTGCCTCCTGGTTCCCAAGTGTGGGAGCTGGACCTCTGGGGCTTGCACCCCAATGGTGCTTCTGTGGAAGGATACCACCAAAACCCCCCTCCAGGATGGCTGAACTGGCACTACAAGGTTCATGTTGATACAGAAAAGCCAAAGACACAATATACTGGAATGTACACTACCTTCAGCAAATGAACCAAAACGAAACAAGTCAAACTTAAAAAATGTAATAACATGAAAAATATAATAAAAATACATTTACTAAATTAAAGTCATTACAGATGATAGTTTTAATGCAATTAATTTTAATAAAATTGAAACTGGTGAAAAAAACACTTTTTAAAAAAGGTTTAATTTTTATTCCAGAATATAGATGGGCTATAGTGAAACTTCTTACTCAATTTAAATTGTATATTAGGCAACTGAATTTGAAAATGTTGTTTGGAAATGAGAAAAATATGAATTATAAAATGCAAAAGGAAAATATGTTTTATACACTTTACTGAGGTGGACAAGGCGGAAGATGGCCAAGACTCGAGGCACCTAGACAGCTCTTCCTCCTCCTCTGAAGAAAAGCCCCCCCCCCCACTCTCTCAAAAAAGGGTCCCACACTACTGAAACCTCATTATGAGAGATTCCTGAAGAGAATGTTTAGGAGTGGGTAAAACTGCCTTCCAGTTTATAGCCTGCTACAGACCACCCTCCCAAACCCAAGAACTCCACTTGGCCTTCCTGAGAACACAGGAAAATATGAAGGTCTCTCCAAACACCATTATATTGGGCGACTTCAACTACCCAAACATAGACTGGGAGCATTACTGAAGCTCCAACACCCAAGCCCAAAGGTTCCTAGAATTTATAAACTCAAATGCTATGGAACAACTTGTTACCACTCCCACAAGAGTGGAAAACATACTGGACCTGATCATCACCAACATGGGGACTCTATGCTCCAGACCAGAAGTATATCCCTCACTGGTAAGATCAGACCATAAACTAATCTCACTGGATATTCACATCCCGACCCCAACCCCCTGCCCAGAAAACCACAGTGAAAAACGTTCCTAAAGCAAATTTCACACTCCTCAAAACCGAGGTGGAATCCTTCAAAGCCCCCAGGCCTGTGGAAAATACGCCCAGACGCAGAATCCTTTATAAACACATTCTATGAACACCTTCAGGAATGCATGGATCATGCAATCCCAAATAAAACCAAGACCCAATCCTCCAAAGGCAGACGTCCTGTCTGGTGGACCCCAGCCATAAACAAACTATACAATAGAAGGAGAAAGCTACTACATGATAGAACAAAATCCCAAAAAGGGAAGGCATCTCTGATCAGTATTAGCAAAAAACTACGGGCACTCATAAAATCGTCTAAGGCCAGCTTCGAGAGAAAAATTGCACAGGACACTAAGGATAATCACAAGGCTTTCTTTAGTTATGTTGGGAACCTGGGTGGGAATTCACAGATATGCTCAGAATTAGTCCAAAATGACAAAAAATACACCGAACACACAGACATTGCCAACATCCTAGCTGACAGGTTCAGCACAAACTTCTCCCCCCCCCTCCCCAACAAAAGGGCAAATATCTATCCCAGCAGAGTGCTGCCCCCCTGACATCTCAGATGCTCAGGTAAGAGCCGCCCTCTCCAAAGCAAAAAACACAGCATCAATGGGACCAGACGGTGTCCCGGGCTGCATCCTACATGAACTCCAAGAAGAGCTAAACCCAAACATAAAACTACTGTTCAATCTCAGTCTTACTACAGGATATGTACCCAAAGAGTGGCGTACAGCAACGGTGGTCCCTCTCCACAAAGGTGGTGCCTCAACGGATCCTGGAAACTATCGCCACATAAGCCTGACTAGCTTGGTCTGCAAAGCTATGGAAAGGATCATAATGGACCTTATAAATAAAGATATTGGGGACCTACAGACACTGGATCCTACCCAGTTCGGCTTTGTTAGGGGCAGATCCTGCCTCTTAAACCTGGTCGATTTCTTTGAAACAGTCACCAAGGCCATTGACGAGGGGAAGGTGGTCCACTTCTGCTTTGGGCACCGCACAGCAAGAAAGATTGATGTAATGGCGTTGGATGCATGTTTTATACCCCTGACGACTTGACGTCAAGGAAGATGCGACAGCATCAGACGCAGAAATCCGAAGACTCTGGTATTCAGGCCAACTGAGGGCTACCTGCAGGCAGATAACCCAAATGTGATGACTGCAACAGTGAAACACGAAGAACATCCAGGACTGAAACAGTGAATACACTCAAACATCTACATTTATGGTAAGTGAACAAAGTACAGTTTTGTACCTACCATAAATGTAGATGTTCGAAGATCCACATTGCTGCAGTCATAACTTATGGGTAGTCCGCTGTCCTCGGTCGGCCCGAATACCAAAGTATTAGGCTGACGTCGGTCATGGGCGCTCAGATCTGACGTCAGAGCGTCAAGGTATTAAAGCGCATGACCGACATCATTTCCTCAGTCTTTTCTTGCCCCAGATGTCAGAAGGCCCTAAAAATAAAGGCCACAGCCAAAAATAAAATAACTCCCTAAAACCATGCACAAAAAACAGCTACAACCCAAATCATACCACCACTCCAAACTACAGAGGGGAAGGAGGGAGGGAAAATTGGACTGCAGCAATGTGGATCTTCGAACATCTACATTTATGGTAGGTACAAAACTGTACTATGTTCTTCATCTCACATTGCTGCAGTCATAACTTATGGGTAGAATCCCAAAGCAGAGGTAAAGGGAGGCTGGCAAAATCATAAAGCATTGGGGGCTGCCAAAATGCCCTGTAAGATTGCAGTGGCAAATCCAGCCCTAGATTTGGAATAAAGAGGAAGATGGTAATGTTTATAAAAAGTGTGCACTGAACTCCAAGTAGCTGCTTCTAAAATATCTTTAGTAGCTACCCCCCTTAAAAAAGCAGTAGAAGTGGCAGTAGCCCTAGTGGAGTGAGGCCTGATTCCAGCTGGAATCTCCTTACCATGATGAGAATAACAAAAAGCAATACAAAAGCCAATCCACTTAGAAATAGTTTGTTTTGAAACAGGTTTCCCCTGAGAACCCAAAGTAAAAGAAACAAACAACTGCTGAGACTGTCTGAACCCTTTAGTCTTGCTCAAATAATAACGCAACTGCCTGTGAATATCCAAAGTGTGCAAAATTTTCTCCCCTTTATTTTGGGGATCTGCATAAAAAGTAGGCAAATGAATAGATTGGTTCAAGGCCACATTTGAAACCACTTTAGGCATAAAAGTAGGGTTAGTACGCAGAGATACCCTATCCTTATGAAAAATTAGGAAGGGTTCAACTGCCATTAGAGCCTGTAATTCAGAAACCCTTCTAGCAGGCGTAATGGCCAACAAAAAAGCAGTCTTCCAAGACAAAATCTTTAGCTCAGCCGTAGCTGCAGGTTCAAAAGGAGGTAAAGTAAGTTTTTCCAACACAAAATTGAGATCCCAAGCAGGAGTAGGAGCTCTACGTGGGGGTCTTATGTTCTTTGCCCCTCTAAGGAATTGCTTAAACAAAGGATGAGAGAATAATGGTGGATCACAGTCATAGTGAGCAGAAATGGCTGCAGCATGAACTTTTATAGAGGAGAAAGACAAACCCTTGTCCAATAATTCTGTAAGATATTGAAGAGAAACACTCAAATCAGGCCTGGAATCATCAAAGCTCTTTGCTTTGCTCCAAATAAAAAAATCTCCTCCATTTATCAGCATAAACTTTCCTTGTACTAGGCCTCCTGGCCTCCAAAATAACATTCAAAACTTGTTGAGGAAGCTGCGACCCTCCAGGATCTAGAACAGAATATGCCAGGCTGTTAGATGCAGGGACTGAATCCTGACATTGAGGAAATGATTGCCCTCCTGAGTCAAAAGGTGCGGAATCAAAGGCAAAGGGTAAGGAGGGTCCCGTACTAAACTCCTTAGCAGAGGATACCAGTGCTGTCAAGGCCAATCTGGAGCTATTAGAATCATGGAGGGCTTGTCCTGTCTGACCTTCAAGAGAACCTTTGGAAGAAGATGCAGAGGCGGAAAGGCATAGACGTGAAGATTGCTCCAACTGAATGATAGAGCATCCACTTTCCAAGCTGTGGGATGAAACATCTTTGTGCAAAACTTTGGCACCTGGAAATTTAGTGGAGAAGCGAACAGATCTATGTCTGGAGTCCCCCATATCATTGTCAACTGTCGGAATACATGAGGATCCAATTTCCACTCGTGGGGATCCACTATCCGTCTGCTCAAAACATCTGCTAAGGAGTTCTGTGCTCCTGGCAGAAACCTTGCTTGAAGAGTGAGTTGCAAACTGAGAGCAGTCTCCCTCAAAATCATAGCTTGCCTGCAAAGAGGGAACGAATGGGTTCCCCTTGCTTGTTGATGTACCACATGACAGTTGTGTTGTCTGTTTGAATCAACACCTGCCCTGGGAGAAGTAAATCCTTGAAAGCCATCAATGCAAACTGGACTGCTAACATTTCCTTCAAGTTGATATGTAAATGTTGAAGTCTGACAGGCCACGTGTCTTGAACCCATTTTCCATTGAGGTGTGCTCCCAGGCCTTGTCCGAGGCATCCGTCGTTAAAATCTGACTCGCCTCTGGTCGGGTCACAGAGAGTCCCTTGTTTAGGTGACATTCCTGAGCCCACCACAAAAATTCCTTTTGAATGCAAGGTATTATCTGAATGACAGTGTCCAGATCTTGGCAGTGTTGTGTCCATACATTTTTGAGATACCATTGTAGCTTCCTCATATGCAGTTTGGCATTTGGAAGCACCAGAATACAAGATGCCATGAACCCCAAGGCTTGAAGGACTGTCCTTGCAGTCAGCCTGGACAGTAGAGACAATTGATGGAAGTACAGTGTAAGATTCTTTTGCTTGTCCAGGGTCAAAAAGGCCATCTGGGAAGCTGTATTCAGTCTCACACCCAGAAAGCACATTTCCTGAGAGGGTACTAGACTGGACTTTGTTTCGTTCACAGAATACCCTAGGCACCTTAACACTGTCATAACATACTGTAGATGGTGAAGAAGCTCGTGCTTGTCTTGAGCAAGAATCAGGCAATCGTCCAAATAAGGATAAATTTGTATTCCTCTTAACCTGAAGAAAGCTATCACTGGAGCCAGAACTTTTGTGAATACTCTGGGTGCAGTAGATAAGCCAAAGGGCAATGCAGAGAACTGATAATGTAAAGTCCCAGCCCGAAAACACAGGAATCTCCTGCAACTGAGTCTGATAGGAACATGAAGATAAGCTTCTGAGATCCAGAGTTACCATCCAGTGATCTTTGCCCAACAGAGGCAGAAGTTGTTGCAACGTCAACATTTTGAATTTTGGAATGTCCAGATATGTGTTGAGGACAGATAGATCCAAGATTGGCCTCCAAGTGTTTCCTTTCTTTGGTACAAGAAATAGGCGAGAGTAAAATCCGAGGCCCACTTCTGACAGAGGGACCTGCTGTATAGCCCCCATTTGAAGAAGCAAAGAAATCTGTTTGTGAGCCTCTGCCCTTTGCTGAGGAGGAACGTCTGGCATGCCTTTGAAAGGAGGCAATGTGTGGAAATAAAACTTGTAGCCTCGGTCTATAATGTCCAACACCCATTTGTCCTGGGTGACTAGAAACCAATTTTGCTTGAAGAGTGCCAACTTTCCTCCCAAAGGAGCTGCCAGACAGGAAGGATCTGGCAGCTGGAAATGCAGGTCATTGGGCCTGTTTACGAAAGGACTGGCCCCTGCCCTCACCTGTAGATTGTGCTGGTGAACTCCACGGTCTGGGCCTGAAAGAACTTTGAGCTCTGCCCCTACCATGTCTAGATCTACCCCTAGACTGTGAATCAGAAGAAGGGCAAGTCCAACCCTTAGCAGGCCAGTTCCTGCTAAACTTAGGGGGCTGCACCTGCAAAAAATCTTTAACAGTCTGCATAGACTTAGCCTTGTCTTCCATTTTTTTCAAGACAGACTCCACAGGAGAACCAAACAAAACTTCAGACTGCAAAGGAGCATCCAAAATCCTAGCTTTAACATGCTCAGACAAATTCTGATCCTTAAGCCAGGCGTGCATGCGAAGAACTGAACCAGTGGCAGCCACCCTGGAAGAAGCCTGCAAAGCATCAAAACCACACTGCAAAGCATGCTTACCCACCTGATCAGAGGCATGTACCAAATCCTGTAATTCCTTACACTCTATGCCCTCTGCTAAAGCATCCATTTTAGATTTTAACTGAGTAAGAAGAAAATTCTGGTATTTCAACATATGAAACTGGCAATTCAAAGCCCTCATTGCTAAAGTGGAAGAGGTGTATACTTTCTTACCCCACCTTTCCAAAGCTCTAGCATCCTTATCCAAAGGTACTGGATTCTTTACAACAGAAGCCCTGACACCCTTAGGTCCCTGGCTAATAGTTTCTGGGTCGGCCCTAGGGCTCTTATACAGATATTTATGAGCCTCAGGCACTCTGTAATACCTATCTGGCTTCACTGGTGCAGGAGGCAAAGAATCTGGATTAAGGGAAGCCTCAGAGAAAACGTCTTGAACAACATCCAAAACAGGAGGTATAGCCAAGGGCCTATGCTGTGGTAAAACAAAATTCCCTAAGCCTCTTCCTGGAATCTGAGAAATCCTGACCTTCCCATTTAAAATGCTCCCTCATGGAATGCAGGGTTTCTGAAAAGAAAAATCCTCTGGAGGAGAAGCAGAAGGAGTGGAATCCTCTGCCTGAATCAGAATAAGGAGGAAAATCCTGAATGTCTTCAGCCAAGACTCTGAGTAATCTGAAGCCTGCTCCAAACTTTCCATTTCTGGCTCCACCCTAGGCCTCTTATCAGGAGGGGGCATAGAACCCCTGATTAAAGTAATTAAATCTTCTGCCATTTTAAGCATGTGTTTTTTAGACACAGAACCTGCAGAACTAGGACTGACACCTGTGGAAGGCAAACCAGGCCTGCCTTTGGAAGGCACCTTAGAGACAGAAGGAGAAGGCCTAACCACGTTAGGCAAAGAAGGGAGAACAGCAACCTGAGAGGCCCCCTCAGCCTGACCTGACTCCTGAGAGGCCACATCTTGCAAAACCAACGTCTCCCCCTGAGACTCAGAAGAAACTGCGTCCGGATCAACCGAATCCACCGTGGTGTCTAAAGAACCGGCATCCGGAACGGACGAGTCATCCTGTTTGGACTTTAAAGATTTATCTTTGCGCTTCTTCGCAGTAGCGGGCGGAGGATCCGACGGCATATTGTAATTACACCGCTTACCGAAGACAAGCCTAGCACAATCTAACCTACGTTTAAAGGTGCGCTTATTAAATCTAGCACAAAAGCGACACCCTACTACGTCGTGCTCAGGCCCCAAACAAGGAATACAAAGAGAGTGGTAATCCCTATGCGGTATCTGTTTCCCACAAGAAATACAATTATTCACTTTTTCTGACATCCGGAAGTAACTGAGGCAAGAAAAAACAAAAATAATCCCAGACGGGGTACTTAGCCCAACTTGGTATCGGTCTGAAACTCAGAATACGAAAATTTCAGAACGCCGAACGGCACTTGCAAATGCTGCTTCTGCTTCGGACCATGCGGCAAAAAAGACTGAGGAAATGACGTCGGTCATGCGCTTTAATACCTTGATGCTCTGACGTCAGATCTGAGCGCCCATGACCGACGTCAGCCTAATACTTTGGTATTCGGGCCGACCGAGGACAGCGGACTACCCATAAGTTATGACTGCAGCAATGTGAGATGAAGAACATCTGTACTATGTTCTTCATGTTTCACTGTTGCAGTCATCACACTTGGGTTGATTCCCAAAGCCAAAGGTTGGGTGGAGGCAGTCAAGAAGAGTTGGGGCTAGCTAGTATACCCTGCAGGACTGCTGTTGCAAAGCCCGCCCTGGATTTGGAAAAGATAGGCAGGTGGTAATGCTTGGTGAAGGTATGAAGAGAACTCCAAGTAGCAGCTTCCAGAATGTCTCTGGTAGGGACTCCTCTGGGATGTCCCTGGTAGGGACTCCTCTGAGAAAGGCTGCAGAGGTTCAATTTGCCCTAGTGGAATGCGCTCTGACTCCCTGAGGGGAAGGTTTCCCATGGTGTTTGTAACAGAAATGGATAAAGTGTGCTATCCATTTTGAGATGGTTTGTTTTGATATGGCCTTGCCCTCTGCCCCTGTTGCAAAGCTGACTAGTAAGTGGTCAGATTTCCTAAAGGGCTTAGTGCTATCAAGGTAGAATCTGAGTTGTCTGTGCATATCTAAAGAGTGCAGGATCCTTTCCCCCTCATTTTAAGGATTAGGGAAAAAGGTGGGCAAATGGACAGATTGGTTGAGAGCCACACCGGACACCACATTAGACATGAAAGTTGGGTTAGTCCTGATGAAGACCCTGTCAGAGTGAAAAATGATGACGGGCTCTACAGCCATGAGTGCTTGTAGCTCAAACTCTTCTACCTGAAGTGATGGCCAAAAGCAAGGCTGTTTTCCAAGAGAGGAATTTTAACTCTGCTGAAGCTGCAGGCTCAAAGAGGAGTAGTGTGAGCTTTTCCAACACAAAGTTAAGGTCCAAAGCTGGGGTAGGAGCTCTTCTGGGTGGCCTTAAACTGTTAGCCCCTCTTAGGAACTGTTTGATGAGAGGGTGAGTGAAGAGAGGTGGCTCTGTGCTGTAATGAGCAAAGATGGCAGAGGCATGAATTTTAATAGAAGAGAAGGAAAGGCCCTGTGTAGTAGGTCTGCTAGGTAATCCAGGATGAGAGGTAGGGAGGGCTGTGCTGTTTTAGCTCCTTTAGCCTGGATCCAGGTGCAATACCTTTTTCTCTTGTCAGCACAAGGTTTTCTAGTGCTGGGGTGTCTGGCCTCATGTACAACATCCAGGACTTGTTTGCTTAGGCTGGCAGCTGGAGGAGAGATCAGGGAATAAGCCAGGCTGCCAGATTCAGGGTCCGCAATTGTAGATGCATGAATTCGCCATTCTTCTGGGTCAGGAGTGTTGGGATCTGCGGTAGGTGCCATGGTAGCAGGGGTGACAGGCTGTGCAGCAGTGGGTACCAGTTGTGGCGTGGCCAGCATGGGGCAATCAAGACTGCCCTTAGTTTTTCCTCCATTATTTTGAGCAGTACCCTTGAAATTAGTGGTAGAGGGGAAAATGCATAGATTGAAAGGTTTACCCATTGGAAGGATAGAGCATCCACTTTCCAGGCCTTGCTGTGAGGTTCCCTGGTGCAGAATTTGCTGAGCTGGGGATTGTTGTGGGAGGCAAAGAGGTCCACCTTTGGGGTGCCCCATTTCTGGGTTACAAGTTTGAAGGTTCTGTGGTCTAGCTGCCACTCGAGTGGTTCTAGCAAGTTTCCGCTTAAGTTGTCTGCCAGAGAGTTTTGGAAGCCTGGCAGGAATTGTGCTAGCAGGTGAATTTGCATGGCTGAAGCAGTGTGCCAAAGGATCATGGCGAGCCTGTAGAGAGGATAAGAGTAAGTTCCTCCCTGCTTGTTGATATACCACATCATTGTGGTGTTGTCTGTCATGATCACTAGAGGCCCCGGGGAGAGTAGGGGTCTGAAAGCTGTCAGAGCATGCTGAACAGCTAGCATCCCTTTTTGGTTGATGTGCTGATGTATTAGATTTGGGCTCCAATGGCCCTGAAATGCACCTGCCATCCAGGTGTGCACCCCAGGCATAATCTGATGCGTCTGGGTGGCATGGGGTTGTGAAGAGGGAAGTCCCTTGCTGTGGCTGCATGCTGCTGCCCACCAAAGAAAATCTTTCCTTAGACAGGCTATCATAGGTATGATAGTTTCCAGTTCCTGAGAGTGTTGACACCAAAGGCTTTTTAGGTACCATTGTAGTTTCCTCATATGGAATTAGTAGAATGCAGGATGTCATGAACCCTAGAGCTTGCAGGATTTTCCTTGCGGATAACTGGGTTCTGGTGGCTAGTTGAGAGAAGTAGCCTGTCAGGTAGGCTTGTTTTTCTGGAGTAAGGAATGCCATCTGGGATGCTGTGTCCAGGCTTGCTCCCAGGAATACAATTTTTTGAGTGGGGACTGGCTTGGATGTCTTTTTGTTTATAGTATACCCCAGGGAGCTCAGTAGGTCCTTTACAAAGGTCAGGTGCTGTAGCAGCTTTTCCTGACTGTCTGCCTGAATCAGGCAGTCGTCTGAGTAGGGGTAAATTTAAATATTCCTTTGTCTGCAAAAAGCAATGGCTGAAGCCAGGCATTTTGTGAAAACTCTGGGAGCAGTGGATAAGCCACAGGTAAGTGCAGAGAACTGAAAATGCATAGATTCCGCCCTGAAAGTAGATATTTCCTGTAAGAATCTCCGATTAGGATGTGTAGATACCCCTCTTTTAGGTCTAGGGTGGCTAACCAAGCAGGAAAGCATAGGAAGAAGCTGCTGGAGGGTGAGCATTTTGAATTTTGGTATCACCAGGAAGGTGTTTAGAATTGCTAGATCAGGGATTGGGCGCTAGGTGCCCCTCTTTTCTGGGTACCAGAAAAAGCCTGGAATAGAAACCTTGGCCTATCTGGTCTGCAGGAACAGACTGTATTGCCCTCATGGAGTGCAGGGAACGGACTTTTTTTTTGGCCTCAGCCCACTGGTTTGGAGGAAGACCTGGGAACCCCTTTTGGGGATGGCAGAGTGTGGAAATAAAATTTGTATCCCTGGGACACTACACTGAGGACCCATCGGTCGTTGGTGGGCAGAGGTAAGGAGTGGAGGTGTAAAGTCATTGTGAGTTCTTTCCATAAGGGGGTGGCTTAGCACTCCCTGTTTTTGAAGTGGAGGAACTCCATTGCTTAGATCTCGGCATTCCCTGGGACTGCTGTCTAGGGGGTCTGCTTCCCCTAGGTCTTGTCTGAGCTCACCTGGAGGGGGCCTGAAAGGACCAGTGCCTGGAGGGGCAATGCCTAGTGAATCTCGGAGGCTGGACCTGAAAAGAGTCTTTAACTGTCTGCATAGATTTAGCTTTTCCTTCCATTTTTTTTAAGACCTCTTCTGCCTTGGTGCCAAACAAATTGTCTTTGTTCAATGGTGCGTCCAATAGTTTTGATTTGAAATGGTCTGCCAAGGTCTGTTCCTTAAGCCAAGCATGCCTTCTAAGTACAGAACCTGTGACTGCTGCCCTGCAAGATGCTTCTAGGGCATCAAAGCCACATTGCAAGGTGCGTTTAGTAACTTGGCTTGCAGAATGCATAAGCTCTTGTAAGTCTTTATTTTCTGCACAAGCAGGAAAGGTAGATATTTTTGTTTAAGGAGTTCCACGGTATGTTGCTGGTATTTCATAGTTTCATAGGTTCATACTAGGCTATCTGCCCTAGGGCATTTATAAGCCTAGCAAGAGTGTGTTTGGCTTTCGCCACCCATTTTAAATTAATTTTGCTATGCCCTTTTTCGAGGTTAGTATACTGTGTGCCTCTGTCTAACAGTGACACAGAAGTGATACCCAGGGTAAACCTACGATCTCCCATCCACTCATCAAGATTCCTCTTGAAGAGAGTCAATGAGGGACTCTGCCTAACCTGGACTGGGATTTTATTCCAGAATGAAGGGAGCCTCTGGGTTATGAATCTGTCCCTCCAGCATGTCCTATTTATTTCAGTGCTGAGGTTCAAGTCTCTCAAGTCGAGCTCGATGGGATTTGGATTTTCTGAGGTGCAGCATGTCCATTAATTCCGGGTTGGACATGGCTTTATACGTCAAGCACAGATCGCCTCTGTGCAGGCGGTATGCCACTGAGTAGAGCTGGAGTTTCTTTAACTGGGCAGCATATGGCATCTGTTTGAGCCCTTTGATTCTCTTGGTGAGGTACTTTTGGGGTCTTTCCAGTTGCTGCAGGTGCCTGGTAAAGTACATCCCAAAAGGGGCATTGTACTCAATTATGGGCCTGATGAGGGATGAGTAAAGAGGCACGATGACCTCCCCTGATCTAGATGCGAATCCCTTCATGATTAGGTGGGCTAAATAAAATGTTTTTCTAACCACTTTGGCCACGTGTTTGTCAAATGAGAGATTGCTATCAACTAGGGTCCCCAGGTCCCTAATTACTTCTTCTTTACTTCATGGATTACCACCTATGTGGTAATTTGTGGGCACTTTGTTTTTGCCAAAGGGGATGACTATACACTTTTTGGCATTTAGCTTGAGGCCATGGCTCTGGCACCAGTTGTCTGTTTCTATGAGGCTCTTTTGGAGGATGCTTGTGTCGGCTGGGGAGTCGATTATGGCACCCAGTTTGCAGTCATCTGCGAACTTGGTCAGCCACAGTCCTTCCGTGTTGGCCTGTACCTCAGAGAAATATATACCGAACAAGACAGGTCCCAGGACTGAGCCTTGTGGGACGCCACTTGTAACTGGTTTGGAGTCTGACATGGCTCCAACAATTCTAACCATACGTGTTCTGTCCTTGAGCCAGTTTGCAACCCATCTAGTGACATAGGGGTTTATATTTAAGTGGGATATTGTATCAAAGGCTTTTGCGAGGTTCAAGCAGGCTGTGTGGACCACCTTCCCCTCGTCAATGGCCTTGGTGACTGTTTCAAAGAAATCAACCAGGTTTAAGAGGCAGGATCTGCCCTTAAAGCCGAACTGGGTAGGATCCAGTGTCTGTAGGTCCCCAATATCTTTATTTATGAGGTCCATGATGAACTTTCCATAGCTTTGCAGACCAAGCTAGTCAGGCTTATGGGGCGATAGTTTCCAGGATCCGTTGAGGCACCACCTTTGTGGAGAGGGACCACTGTTGCTGTACGCCACTCTTTGGGTACATATCCTGTAGTAAGGCTGAGATTGAACAGTAGTTTTATGCCTGGGTTCAGCATGTGGAACTGACAATTTAGTGCTCTAATGGCAAGAGTTGCAGAAGTGTATACTTTTTTACTCCCTCTGTCTAAAGCTCGGGAATCCCTGTCCAAGGGGGGTGGGATTCTTAGCTGTGGTTGCTTTTATTCCTTTAGGTCCTTGGGAGATTACCTCTGGGCCAGCGGTAGGATTTTTGAAAAGAAAGTTAAGAGTCAGGGACTCTGTAATCCCTGTCAGGTTTCCTGGGAGCAGGAGGAAGGGTGTCAGGAGTCAAATTAGATTCCATAAAGACATCATCCACAACATCCAAGACAGGTGGAATGGCTAAAAGTCTGTGCTGTGGTAAATCTAAGAATTCCTCAAGTCTCTTTTTGGACTGAGGATAGTCCTGACATTCCCACTGGAAATTCTCCCTTAAAGTATGTAGGGTTTCACCAAATGAAAATTCCTCTGGAGGAGAGGCTGAAGGAATGGATTCCTCTGCATCTGACTCCTCATAAGCAGATAGGGGTTGCATGTTTTCATATTCAGAAACTTCAGAGTTACTGGACTTCTGGTCAGATAAAACTGCTGGGGACAAATCTCTTTCTTTTGGAAGGGGTAAGCTGGCTTCCCCTAATAAGCATAAGGTCTTCCGCCATTTTAAGCATTTGAGAATGAGGCATGGAAGCAGGTGTCTGAGCTTGGGTCGTTGTTTTTTTAGGCGTAGTTCATACCCTGGGCCTTAGAAACTTGGTAGTTTTAGAAAGAACTGTAGATGCAAAATAAGTCGTTAGTTTGAGTTGAATATCGGTAGTGCGAAGAACTTCCTCGGAAGCCGGTGCCTGCTCAGCGCCTCCGGATGCATCCAAGGTAAAGACATAGGTTCATAGGTTAGTACTAGGCTATCTGCCGTAGGGTCATAACAATTCCCTGGCTATTTCTTCCCACAATATTTACTTCCCTGGAACCCTGTCTAGCAGGGTGACTGACGTGATCCCGGGGTAAATTTCCTATCTCCCATCCAATCATCAAGGTTCCTTTTGAAGACAGCCAAAAGCTGCTCTGCTTGACATGTATGGGCAGTCTATTCCAGAGTCTGGGGAGTCTCTGGGTCAGGAATCTATCCCTCCAGCATGTTTTGTTCATTGTGATGACAAGGTTTAGATCCCTGGAGTGTGTGGCTCTGAGGGATTGGGATTTCTTTAAGTGTAGCATGTCCAACAGCTCTGGGTTTGACATGGCCTTGTATGTTAAGCAGAGATCTCCTCTGAGTACACAATATGTGTCAGAGTATAGCTGGAGTTTTTTTAGATGGTCAGCATAGGACATCTGCTTTAGGCCTGTGATTCTTTTAGTGAGGTATTTCTGCTGCCTTTCCAGTTATTGCAGATGACTTGAGAGGTACATACCAAACGGGGTGTTGTATTCTATATTGGGTCTAATGAGGGATGAGTACAGTGGGACAATGACCTCCTTTTTTCTGGATGAAAAGCCCTTAGTGATGAGGTGTGCCACATAGAAGGATTTCCTGACTGTTGTGGTGATGTGGTTATCGAAGGTGAGACCACTGTCCACCTGTGTCCCCAGGTCTCATCACATTTTCGGTGTTTAGTGTACTGCCACCTATGTGGTAATTCACGGGTACATGTTTTTCCCAAAGGGGATAACTATACATTTCTTGGCACTGAGCTTGAGCCCATGGCTCTGGCACCAAGCATCTGTTTCTGTAAGGCCCTTTTGTAGAATATCCACATCATTTGGGGATTCAATAATGGCTCCCAGTTTGCAGTCATCTACGAACTTTGTTATCCAAAGTCCCTTAGTGTTGGCCTGCACTTCAGGCCAAACAAGAACAGTGTATATAAAAGAACCAAGCTCTCAGAGACAGGATCAGTCTTACAAAAACAGAGCTAGTGAGAACAATACCTATATATTTTTTTTCTCCTGGTCATAAATGTTATGCTAGCTTGGCTTTCATGCTCACATATTCCCTATAGTTTTCATCTTCTCTAAATTAAGGCATTCTGGAGTTCAATGCACCTATGCGTCTTTAAGCCCCTTCTTTCTGTAACGCCCTGATGGTAACCCAGGATCAATAACTTTGCTTTTTAATACTTTAAGAAAAAAAAGAAGGTGTTTAGATACATTTAGATTTGAAATAGTTTTGTGAAGCAAAAATGAAACTTTATTTTAACAGTTCTTCCAGATTCCTTTGTTTAGTCTATACCTGTACTTACTGTATCTTAGGAATGGTTACTAACAACACCTGCTTACTTTTTTCTACACTGCAAAGCTCATCAAAAGGTAGCCACTTTATATGCTTATTAGTCATTTGTTTAATGAGTAGAAAGGCTGGTCAATATATCCTTTTCAGGTTTCATTTGGCAGAAAAATATTACAGTGGCTTATTTTACGATACATAGTATACCATCTGAAAAGATTATAGTGATTATATTTGGATATGACACACTAACATATTTAACTATTACACAGGAATCATTTTTAGATAGGTGAAATTCAGATTTATGTCAAAGCAAAGAACAATAAATTGCATTCTAGAGGAAATAGCAGCAGGAAAGTATACAAGAATATAAGAATATAATAAATTAGTAGTAGACTAAAATTATTTTCCAAACACTCAAATTCAAAATGAATGGGATTTTGAAGGAAAAGGAAAACTTGAGATGTGTGTACTATAGCTGAAGTTAATTAATTTATTTATTTACTGACATTTGATTACTGGGAAAGTCCAACTGGGTAGGAGTCCATTTTCAGCAGAGGCCCGCGAAGAAAAGATCAATAATTTTACAATCTTTAAAATAAATATAAAAAACAATTACAGTTTAATTATACCAAATAAGACTAGATTAAGGATAGATTAGACAAGTCAAGGATAGTAAATAAGCTGAACGGTTTATGAATTAGTTAGCTGAATTTTTACACAGTATCACTATGGGTTGGCAGTGGGTATGGGGCATGAACAATGGGTGGGGATAGAGTTAACATTATGAGCTAGATTCCAAAAGAAATTTGTACTAACCAGCAGGGCTGGACCCAGCACTAGATGACCCAGGCAGCTGCCTAGGGCTCGATGCTGGCTGAGGGAGCCCCAGGCAGCTGCCTAGGGCTCGATGCTGGCTGAGGGAGCCCAGCTACAACATTAATACAAAAAGTAAAGTTTTCCTGCTCACCTGCTGCCTTGTTCAGTTCTGCTGTGATAATAAAAACTCTGCAAAGCCGCATCTGCTACTTTGGGAATTTCCTGCCTGGATGCAGCTAATGGGAAAAAAATGCTCACACAGAGTGAAGCATGAGATTTGCTTTTACAGAACTCAGACAGAACCCGCAGGATTCTTAGCCAAAGAAGAGTCTCACGGCATACTGGACTCCGAATGGGTCTCGGTAGCGGCCTGCGAATCCATAGAAGCAGGCATCCCCAACAAGGTACTTCGCTTTAGAAGACTTCAACTTCAATTCTGAAAAGAAACTCAGGTAGCGGCAGACCGGCACTCATGCAAACTGCTTCTGCTTTGTGCTCCTTGGTAAGAAAGACTGATGTAATGGCATCGGCTGCCTGATTTTATACCACTGATAACCTGACGTCAATCCTGGAGCGACAGCAACCAAAGCAGAAATACTAAGCCTCAGGTATTTGGGCCAACTGAGGGCTACCCCTGGCAGGATTACCCAAGTGTGATGACTGCAACAGTGAAACACGAAGAACATCCACATTTTCCCATATCCTTTTTGACCTCTGGGATAAGGTCTGGTAGGTAAGGACAAGCGGACTCCTATGGCAGAGAGAGTCTTTCTGTCTTGTTCACACCTGGTTAGTGTGTCCTTAACTTTAGGCCCGAACAGAGATGAGCCATCGAATGGGGCAGTCACAAAAGAAGAAGAATTAAAGGGCTCTGCAAAGTCACACAAGCGCATCCAGGAATGTCTCCTTAAGGAAATTCCTGAACACACTGATCTGCTCACTCCATCCGCTGCATAAGAGATCAGTCTCATCTCTCATGGAGGAGTTGACCACTGAGTTTAAGGTAGAGAGCTGAGAGGAAACTTTCTCTGACTCCCCTTCAGCTACTGAACCTTGGAGGGTATATCTCCTAGAGGTGGACCGGCACTCGTGCAAACTTCTTGGCAAGAAAGACTGAAGTAATGGCGTCGGCTACCTGATTTTATACCACTGATGACCTGACATCAGTCCTGGAGCAACAGCAACCAAAGCGAACGGAAGACCTTAACATGCTTATTAGGGGAAGCCAGCTTACCCCTTCCAAAAGAAAAAGGGATTTGTCCCCAACAGGCACCTGCTTCCATGCCTCAATCTGAGTAGCATCCTGCCATCGCCCAGAATGATACCGCAGTACAAGGACAAAATGATTGACTTCAACAACTGGCTAAGCTTCTGGTGTCATTCTAAGCGAATCCAGTATCTGTCTGCCTGGGATGACATGGTTGACAGACTACGATGCTTTGCCAGAGATGGCCTGCAACTGTCACCCCTGGGATTCCGAATACTGGCTAAGGCTCTTGTCACCCCTATAGTGCCTTTTTTAGGCAAAGTTCAAATGACAAATTCACCATCGTAACAGGAACAGGGAAGCGAAAACTGAGGGTAATGCTACTCAATGCTAGAAGTCTAAATCTCAAAATGCACTCCCTCGAGGCACTCCTTAAAATGGAGAACATCGATATATGTGCAGTGACTGAGACATGGTTCAAGACTCCAGAGAGCACCCCTGCATTACCAGGCTATAACTACTCTTGTACCAACTCCTTCGCACAACGCTTTCTGGAATTCATAAACTCCAATGCCCTGGATCAACTTATTCACATCCCCACAAGTGGCAACAAAATCCTAGACCTAGTCATTACCAACATGAGTGACCGGTGTTCCACACCTGAAGTCAATTCCTCGTTGGTCCGATCCAACCATAAGTTAATCACCCTTGATATAGACATCCCGCCCCCAGCCCCCCATTAAGGAAACCACGGTAAAAAAATTCTCCAAAGCCAACTTCATGCTTCTTAAGACAAAAGTGGTGAACTTCATGACACCCATGCAGATGGACAATACAGTTATGACTGCTGAATCCTACACAAATGCACTCTATAAGCACTTACACGAGTGCATGGATCGTGCTATCCCAAACGGAACCAAGATGCTATCCTCCAAAAAAGGAAGCCAATCTGGTGGTCCCCTGCCATAAACAAACTGTACAACGGAAGGAAGAAATTGTTGCAAAAGAGAGTAAAATCCCATGAGTGGAGGAGTTCCTGTTCAGCCTCAGTAAGAAGCTGAGATCCCTTATAAGATCCTCCAAAGCTAGCTATGAAAACAAAATCGCCATGGAGTCTAAGGACAATCACAAAGCATTCTATAGCTATGTCAAGAATCTCAATGCCAACACCCAGATCTGCTCTGAGTTACAGCACAACGGCATGAAATTTACAGAACCTACTGATACTGCTGACATCCTAGCAGACAGGTTCAGTGCTAACTTTACCCCCCCTCACCCCTTAAAGGGCCCATATCTATACAGGAAGAATGCAGAGTCCCTGTAATCACAACTACGCAGGTAAAAGCTGCACTCTCTAAAGCCAAAAACACAGCATCCATGGAACAGGACAACAACCCAGGCTGCATTTTACATGAACTTCAGAACGAACTGGCTCCCCACCTAAGCACTATGTTCAATCATACCCTCATGTCAGGCTTTGTGCCCACTGAATGGCACACAGCAACAGTTATCCCACTCCACAAACGGAGAGCCACCACTGATCCCAGGAACTATCGCCCTATTAGCCTGACGAGCCTGGTCTGCAAGGCCATGGAGCGTATCATCATGGAACTCATAAACAAAGACATTGGTAACCTCCAAACACTGGATCCCACCCAGTTTGGGTTTATGAAAGGCAAATTATGCCTCCTGAACCTGATTGACTTCTTTGAGGCAGTCACCAAAGCCGTAGATGAGGGTAAGGTGCTTCACAAAGCCTATCTTGACCTCGCCAAGGATTTCGACACCATACCCCATTCTGGAATTATAGCTAAACTCACTAAACTAGAAATATATCCCTACGTCACAAGATGGGTTGCCAACTGGCTCACTGACAGAACCCACACTATAAAAAGTTGCACACTCCAAATCTGACCTCAAACCAGTGACAAGTGGAATACCATAGGGTTCAGTCCTGGGACCTCTCCTGTTTGGTATCTACTTCTCTGAAATACAGGCTAACACAGAAGGCCCCTGGCTTAACGAAGTTCGCAGATGACTGCAAACTAGGAGCCATAGTCGAGTCCCCAAATGATGTGGAAATCCTACAGAAGGGCCTCGCTGAGACAGATGCCTGGTGTCAGCCATGGCCTCAAGCTCAATGCCAAAAAGTGCATCGTCATCCCCTTTGGTAAAAACTCTGTACCCATGAACTACTACATAGACAACAGTCTACTTAACACCGAATGTGTGATAAGAGACATTGGGACCCAGGTGGACAGTAGTCTGTTCTTTGATAGTCACATTGCCACAGGAGTCAGGAAGTCCTTCTACGTGGCACACCTCATCATAAAAGGGTTCTCATCCAGGAAAAAAGAGGTCATTGCTCCCCTCTACTCGACACTCATTAGACCCATTATAGAGTACAATGCCCCTTTTGGTATGTACCTCACAAGGCATCTGCTGCAGCTGGAAAGGCCACAGACATACCTCACAAAGAGGATTACTGATGCCCTACACTGACCGTCTCAAAAAACTCCATCTTTACTCCGTAGCATATTGCCTTCTCCGAGGTGATCTCTGCCTAACATATAAAGCTATGTCAAACCCAGAGCTGTTGGACATGCTACACCTAAAGAAATCCCAATCCCACTGAGCTACACACTCTAGGGACCTAAACCTTGTCACCACAATAAACAGGACATGTTGGAGGGATAGATTCCTGTCCCAGAGACTTCCCATACTCTGGAACAGGCTACCCATCTATGTCAAGCAAAGTTCTTCATTAGCAATCATCAAGAAAAATCTTGATGAGTGGATGGGAAATAGGAAATACACCCCGGAGATCACTTCTGTGGCTCTGCTCGACAGGGGAACAGGAAAATAACTTCCTTGGGTGGCGTAAGCCAGGGAACCTTGTTGGCTAGGCTTACGCAGGTCCTCAGGCCAATAGCCTAGTACCTACCTATGAACCTATAAACCTTCAGGAGATCTCTCTGTAGTCTAGTAAAGTGAGTCAGGTAATTTGGCGATCTAAGAGCAAACGTCGCTGAAGAAAAAAATGCACTTTCCATATCTATCCATTCTGCGACACTACTTGTTCTGTGGATGGACAGAAGATGACGTCTCAGAGTTCTTTCTTGGTGGCTGCCGCCACCCCTATAGCATCTACTGGGAGACTCCCTTAGTTAACAAATTTTTGTCTGATGGTGAGGAGATGAACTTATCCGGCCTCCGAGGAACAGGTGCCACTGAATCTGGAGACTCAAATCCATAAATTTGTTGAAAGGCGGACACCCCCAAGTGGAGGAAGGGCAAGATCCAAAAGCCTTCAGGTACACGGACTCCTCTGCAAAAGGGCTGGAGGACTTCCAGCTGCCTCTCTAAGTATTTCTAAGATGTCTCCAAAGGAGACATCATCAGGAGGTGACCGTGGGGACTTTTCGGCTTCATCGAGGTCCGTATCTGAAGTGACGGACTCCTCCGGGGAGTCCAAATGCTTCCTTTTGCATAACCTCTTCTGAGGGACCTCTTCAGAGGGGTACTCTGGAGAGGTTTCAGAAGAGTGGGGGGCACCCTGTGGGGCATCCTGAGGCCTAAGATCTCCATGTTCTTGTGGATGCAAGGGTATAGAGGCAGACACAGTGCCTTTGGGGGAAGAATGTCCAGAGATGACAGCGGAGCTGCCTGTGGAGTCACCACTCTCATCACCTTGAAAGCCCCCCAGCCCCTGATCCGAGGAAATTCCCGGTTCTGAAGAACCAGAGGGAATGCTCGGAACAAAGGAGGACGGCTCCAAGGCTGAAGTAGGAGCAGAGCTAACCTGAGCTGATACCCCAAAAGGCAAGTTCGGATCCGACAACTGTCCAATCCAACTCCCCTCCCTGGATCCGGCTGGAGAGCATAAGCTCCTAGACTCCTCGAGTTCCACTGGAGCAGAGGACATTGGAGCAATGATCGGATCCGAAGATCCTGCGATAGGACTTGGTTCTGATGGTTCCACCAAAATCAGCTCCGGACATTCCGGCTTCAAGGTCTGAGATCAGATCGAGGAGTAACTGATGCAGAAGGGGAGGACGTGGTCAGATCCGAAGCCCTTGGGGTTGGATCAGATAACTTGTCGAGCACCGGTGTCCTTTAACAGCCTCTGCACCACTCAATGCACATCATTGTTGGACAGGCTCCTGGAAGACCGAGTTGAGGGGGGGGGGTAGGAGATTTGAAAGGCTGAAGCAAAGGTGACCTGAGAGTAGGGGATGCCAATTCCAAGTCAGGGGGCTGGCTCCACAAAGTACAGTTGTGTACACCTACCATAAATGTAGATGTTAGAGTGTCTTCACTGTTGCAGTCATGACTGTAGGGTTCTCCCCTGCCAGCAGGCAGCCCTCGGTCGGCCAGAATCCCAAAGTCTGGGTCCGGCATGCATCGGCTGTTCAACCCTGCTCCCTGACGTCCGTGCGCCAGGAGTATAAAGCTGACAGCCGACACCATCTTCTACAGTTTTTCTTGCCCCAGATGTCAGGAGTTCCAAAATGAAAATGGTCCCATAACCTTTGCAAATACACCTCAGAAGAAGGGTGAAAAAAAGGAACCACACAAAAGTAAAAATAAGAGGGGACAGGAGGGAGGGAAACCCACACTGCAACAGTGACGACACTCGAACATCTACATTTATGGTAAGTGTACACAACTGTACTATGTTCATCGTGTTTCACTGTTGCAGTCATGACTGTAGGATAGAATCCCAAAGCTGAAAGAAAGGGAGGTGGTCATAAAGAAGAAGGGGCGGCTAAAAGGCCCTGCAAGACTGCAGAGGCAAAGCCTGCCCTAGTCTTAGAGGTAAATTGTAGTGCTTAGAGAAAGTATGCACTGAACTCCAAGTTGCAGCTTCCAAAACGTCCTTGGTAGGAACTCCCCTGAGGAAGGCTGCAGAAGTGGCAGCAGCTCTGGTGGAATGAGTCCGAATGCTCCCTGGGATTTGCTTTCCATGGTGTGAATAACAAAATCTGATTCCATGAGCAATCCATTTAGAAATGGTTCTGTTCAGGTAAAAACGTAGCTGTCTATGTACATCCAAGGAATGTAAGATCCTTTCCCCTTTATTTTGAGGAGTGGGGGAAAAGGTAGGCAAGTGGATAGTTTGATTTAAAGCCACTTTGGAGACCACCTTAGGCATGAAGGTTGGATTAGTCCTCAAAGATACCCTGTCTTGATGAAAAATAATATAAGGTTCCACCGCCATAAGGGCTTGTAACTCTGAAACTCTCCTGGCAGAGGTTAGTGCTAACAGGATAGCTGTCTTCCAAGATAAAAACTTGATGTCAGAAGAAGCGGCAGGCTCAAAAGGAGGCAAGGTTAGTTTTTCCAAAACATAGTTGAGATCCCAAGCAGGAATGGGAGGAGATCTAGGAGGTCTTAAGTTCTTAGCTCCTCTGAGGAACTGTCTCATGAGCTGGTGGGAAAAGATGGGAGGGTCTGTATTATAATGAGCAGAAATAGCAGAGGCATGAATCTTAATGGAAGAGAAAGAGAGACCCTTATGTAAGAGATCCGTCAAGTAAAGAAGAATTAAAGTAATGTTAGGAAGAAGAGGATCAGAATCCTGAGCCTGCATCCAGGAACAAAATCTTTTCCATTTTCCTGCATAAGATTTTCTAGTGCTAGGACGTCTGGCTTCTAAAATGACATCCATAACCTGCTTGGGTAGGAAAGAAGAAATCAAAGGCCCTGGATTAACCAGGCCACCAGGCTGAGAGTTCTGACATGAGAGTATTGAACCCGACCCTGATGCTGGGACAGAAGGTTCGGAAACTGATGTAAAATCCACGGGGGCTCCAGGCATAGGTATTTTAGAGTTGGATACCAAAACTGCAGAGGCCAATTCGGAGCCAACAAGATTATCATCTTGGGTTTGTCCTGTTTTATTCTTCAATAAAACTCGTGGAAGAAGGGGTAGAGGTGGAAAGGCATATCCCGAGAGGTTCCTCCAACTGAATGACAGGGCATCCACTTTCCAAGCTTCTCTGTGGAAAGTCCTGGTGCAAAAAGTCTGTAGCTGATGATTTAGATGGGATGCAAAGAGATCTATGTGAGGACATCCCCATACTGCTGTTATCATCCTGAATATTTTGGTGTCCAGCCTCAACTCGTGTGGATCCGAAAGGTTTCTGCTCAAACCGTCTTCCAGTAAGTTTTGTATCCCTGGTAGAAACTGAGCTTGAAGATCCAGATTGCAAGCTAGTGCTGTGTTCCATAAAACCATGGCTAGTCTGCAAAGGGGGTAGGAATGAGATCCCTCTTGCTTGTTTATGTACCACATAACTGTGGTGTTGTCTGTCCGTATTAATAGTTGTCCTGGTTGTATGAGATTCCTGAAGGCCAATAGTGCTTTCTGAATGGCTAACACTTCCTTTAAGTTGCAGGTGCATCTGATCCTTTGTCCAAAGGCCCTGCAGACAATTGCCCTGAAAATGGGCTCCCCAAGCATAATCAGAGGCGTCCGTGGTTAGAATTTGAGAGGCAGGAGGTAGACGGAAGGGCTTCCCTTTGTTTACAGCACATGCCCTGGACCACCAAAGAAATTCCTTTTAAAGGCAAGGAAGGACAGGAATCAGTTTGTCCAAACTGTGGCAATGCTGAGACCATACACTTTTTAGGTACCACTGTATTTTCCTCATGTGTAGTCTTGCATATGGCACGAGAAGGATGCAGGAGGCCATGTAACCCAAAGCCTGCAGGAATCTCCTTGCAGATAGATGGGTTAGAGTTGCCAAGGCTTTGAAAGTTGATGCCAGCTGTAATTGTTTTTCGGATGTCAGAAAAGCCATCTGGGTTGTAGTGTCTAGTAGAGCACCCAGAAAAGTTATCTGTTGTGATGGTGTCAAATTTGACTTTTTTATGTTTACAGAGAATCCCAGGAATTTGAGGAGGTTTTGTACAAAGTCCAGATGCTGGAGTAAGACATCCTTGCTGTCTGCCTGAATTAGACAATCGTCCAGATAAGGGTAAATTTGAATTCCCTTGAGTCTGCAGTAAGCTACTACTGGAGCCAGACATTTGGTGAAGACCCTGGGTGCAGTACACAATCCAAAGGGCAGCGCAGAGAATTGAAAGTGCCTCGATCCGGCCTTGAACCTGAGGTATTTTCTGCGATCCTGCCTGATGGGAATGTGTAAGTATGCCTCCTTTAAATCCAAAGTCACCATCCATGCATCTTTGGACAGCATTGGAAGTAACTGCTGTAGAGTAAGCATCTTGAATTTTGGAATCTCTAGAAAGGTGTTCAAGACCGACAGATCCAGAATGGGTCTCCATGAGTTTTGCTTCCTTGGGACTAGAAAGTGCCATGAGTAAAAACCTTTTCCCATCTCTGAAAGAGGAACCAGTTCTATGGCATTCATAACCAAAAGAGCTTCCACCTGGTTTAAGGCCTCCGTCCATTGATGTTTTGGAAGGTCTGGCCATCCGCCTGGCCTTGGCAAGGTATGAAAATGGAATTTGTAACCTCTTAAAATCACATCCAAAACCCATTTGTCTTGGGTTATTTGAGCCCAATTTTGATAAAAAAGAGAGAGTTTTCCTCCAAGAGGGGCTTCCAGGAAGACGTTCCTGTAGCCCAACAGAGGGAGTCATTGAGTTTGTTTCCTTTGAGATTGTGACCTGTCCTCTCCTCCCCTAGGGGTAGAAGCAGTCCACTGTTTTGGTCTATAAGCAGCTTGTGTTTGAGGCCTCCCTCTGGAGCGTCTATATCTACCACTCTGAGGCCTGTCTGAAGAGGGAAAGGACCAGTTTTTTGAAGGCCAATTCCTGCTAAATCTAGGAGGCTGTACTTGTAAGAAATCTTTAACTGTTTGCATGGATTTTGCCTTATCCTCCATCTTTTTAATCACCTCTTCAGCTTCAGATCCAAATAAAACATTATGCTGAACAGGAGCATCCAATAATTTAGCCTTAACTTGTTCAGGTAAATTTTGTTCCTTTAGCCATGCATGTCTTCTAATGACTGTGCCAGAGGCCGCAGCCCTACAAGAAGCCTCCAAGGCATCAAATCCACAGTGTAAACCATGCTTCCCAACCTGTTCAGTGGCATGCAATAAGTCATGTAATTCCTTATCTGCACAGGCAGAAAAGGAAGTAACTTTTTGTTTTAAGACAGACAAGAGAAATTGCTGATATTTAAGCATATGAAACTGACAGTTTAAAGCCCTAATGAACAAAGTAGCAGAAGTGTACACCTTTTTTCCCCATCTTTCCAAGGCTCAAGAATCCTTTTCAGTAGGAATGGGATTTTTGGCAGAAGCGGCCTTAACTCCCTTAGGACCCTGAGAAATGGTTTCAGGGTCAGCAGTAGGGTTCTTGTATAAAAACTGATGGGAATCAGGAACCCTGTAATATCTATCAGGCTTAACAGGAGCAGTAGGAAAAGAGTCAGGGGTTAAGTTAGCCTCTGAAAAGGCATCATCCACAAAATCCAAAACAGGAGGAATAGCCAGGGGTCTATGTTGGGGAAGAAGAAGAAAATCCCTCAGTCTTTTCTTGGATTCCAAATACTCCTGTCCCTCTTGCTAATCTAGCACAAAACCGACAACTAGCTACGTCGTGGTCAGGGCCTAAGCAAGGAATACAGTAAGAATGAAAATCCTTATGAGGTATTTGCTTCCTACAAGAAATACAATTAACTTTTTCTGACATCGGAGTGGAGCAAGAAAAAAATTTCCCCAACGGGGTACTTAGCTTTGAGTGGAGAAGAAAGTCTTCGGACCGAAGTATATTGAAAAATTCGTCAGGAGTCAACCGACCGGCACTTGCGAACTGCTATCACCGCATGGCAAGAAAGACTGGAGAAGATGGCGTCGGCTGTAAGCTTTATACTCTTGGTGCACTGATGTCAGGGAGCAGGGTTGAACAGCCGACGCCGGACCCAGACTTTGGGATTCTGGCCGACCGAGGGCTGCCTGCCGGCAGGGGAGAAAGTACAGTTTTGTACCTACCATAAATGTAGATGTTCGAGTGCTAATACAGCTGCAGTAATGACAGATGGGGTTTTCAGCCGTCAGGCGGTCCCTCGGTCGGCCGAATTCCAAAGTCTTAGTCCGGCGTCGGTTGTTGTCGCTTACTCTTCTGACGTCAGGAAGGCCAGAGTATATAAGACACAGCCGACGCCATGTTCTTCAGTCCTTCTTGCCCCAGATGTCAGGTGCCACCCAAAAAGAAGGCAATACATAAATAAAGCTAATCCACAAAAGCAAGCAAATAAAACATAGCAGGATAACCCAGTCAGGAGGTATGAAGAGGTTTTTAGGCCCCATGGCCTTACCAAGAGGAAGGAGGGAGGAAACCTGTACTGCAGCTGTATTAGCACTCGAACATCTACATTTATGGTAGGTACAAAACTGTACTACGTTCATCGTGCATACAGCTGCAGTAATGACAGATGGGTAGAGTCCCAAAGCTATGCATAGGGTGGTAGGTACTATGAGGAACTGGGTTGAGCCAGAATGCCCTGCAAAACAGCAGTGGCAAAGCCTGCTCTTGTTCTGGAATATAAGGGCAGATGGTAGTGTTTTGTGAAGGTATGTACAGAACTCCAAGTGGCTGCCTCCAAGATATCCTTAGTAGGCACACCTCTGAGGAAGGCTGTAGAGGTGGCTGTGGCCCTGGTGGAGTGAGATCTGATACCAGTAGGGACAGGTTTCCCATGATAGGAGTAACAAAACGTATGCAGTGGCCAATCCACTTGGAAATGGTCTGTTTGGTAACTGGTTTCCCTGGAGCCCCTACGGCATAGGACACAAAAAGTTGGTCTGATTTCCTTAAGGACTTTGTTCTGTCCAAATAGTAACGTAGCTGCCTATGGATGTCTAAAGAGTGAAGCAGCCTTTCCCCTTTGTTTTGAGGGTTAGGATAAAAGGTAGGAAGGTGTATGGCTTGGTTTAAGACTACCCTAGATACCACTTTAGGCATAAAAGATGGGTTGGTACGAAGGGAAACCCTATCCTGATGGAAGATGAGGAAGGGCTGCACCACCATGAGGGCCTGTGGTTCAGAAACCCTACGAGCTGAAGTGATGGCCAGAAGGAAAGCTGTTTTCCAGGACAAATACTGTAGATCTGTTGAAGCAGCAGGTTCAAAGGGAGGCAATGTTAATTTTTCTAGTATGTAATTAAGGTCCCAGACTGGTATTGGTTGTTTCCTTGGAGGTCTTGTATTCTTAGCCCCTCTGAGGAACTGCCGTAAGAGTGGATGTGAGAATAAAGGAGGATCCGTGTTGAATTCTGCAGAAATGGCTGAGGCGTGTATTTTGATTGAAGAAAATGAAAGTCCACTGCTCAGTAGTTCAGCTAGGTACTGTAAAACCTGAGGCAAGTTCAATTTTCTAGGGTCCTGTCCTCTTTTCTCATTCCAACAGCAAAACCGCTTCCATTTTGTGGAGTAAGCTTTTCTAGTAGATGGTCTTCTGGCCTCCAAAATGACATCCTGCACCTCCTTGGAGAGTAGAGTTTGATGTGGTGTTAAGGAATTTTCCATGCAGTGAGGTTGAGTGTTTTCAGCTGGCTGTGAAGGGTTTTGTAGTTGTTCTGCGTCAGCAGGAGAGGTATTAGAGGCAGGGACCAGGGAGGAGTATGTGTTAGGCTCCTCAGGAGTGGATACCAGTGTTGCCTTGGCCAGTCTGGAGCAATCAGTATCATCCTCGGTTTGTCTGTTCTTGCTTTCAAAAGTACCTTGGGCAGAAGAGGCAGAGGTGGGAATGCATAAACTGTCCACGTTGTCCAACTGAATGAAAGGGCGTCCACTTTCCAGGCCTTTGGATGGAAGGTCCTTGAACAAAACCTTTTCAATTGATGGTTTCTGTGGGAGGCAAAAAGATCTATATCTGGCCTCCCCCACGCTTGGACTATCTCCGTAAACACCTGTGGATGTAGCTTCCATTCGTGTGGATCTGTCATATTTCTGCTCAGAGTGTCTGCCAGTGTGTTTTCCATCCCTGGCAAGTACTGTGCTTGAAGTTCGATTTGTCTTTCTAGAGCCAAGTTCCAAAGAGTCATGGCTAGTCTGCACAAGGGGTATGAGCGAGTTCCTCCTTGTTTGTTTATGTACCACATTACTGTGGTGTTGTCTGTTCTTATGAGCAATTGTCCTGGATGCAGGAAGTCCTTGAAAGCTGTAATTGCATTTATTACTGCCAGCATTCCTTTTTGATTGATGTGTAGGTGCTTTTCCTTTTGGGACCATCTGCCCTGAATGCACCTGTCCTTCATGTGCGCCCCCCAGGCGTAATCTGAGGCGTCTGTGGTTATGACTTGTTTTGCTTGAGGCTTGCAGAATGGGAGGCCTGTGTTTACTTGACATGCTTGGGCCCACCATAGGAATTCCTTTTGTAGACAGGGAATTATTGGAATGATTGCTTCCAAGCTGTGACTGTTGAGACCATAGATTTTTTAGGTACCATTGAAGTTTCCTCATATGCAGCTTTGCATACGGGATTAGAAGAATGCAAGATGCCATGAATCCCAGAGCCTGCAGGATTTTCCTTGCAGTAAGCCTGGTACTTTTTGCTAGTATTTTGAAGTACTGAGATAATTGCCCTTGTTTTTCTGGCATAAGGTATGCCATCTGGGTGTTTGTGTCCAAGCTGGCACCCAGGAAGGTTATTTTCTGAGAAGGTGTTAGCTTTGATTTCTCCTTGTTGATGGTGTATCCCAGAGAAAGCAGTAACCGTGTCACATATGCCAGATGTTCCAGTAGTATATGTTTGCTGTCCGCTTGGATCAGGCAGTCGTCCAGATAAGGGTAAATTTGTATCCCTTGAAGTCTGCAATAGGCAATCACTGATGCCAGGCACTTGGTGAATACTCTGGGGGCAGTAGATAAGCCAAAGGGCAATGCAGAGAATTGACAGTGGATTGAACCTGCAAGAAATCTGAGGTATCTTCTGCAGCTTTGTCTGATTGGGACATGCAGGTATGCCTCCTTGAGGTCCAATGTTACCAGCCAAAACTCCTTGCCCAGCATGGGAAGAAGTTGCTGTAATGTGAGCATCTTGAATTTTGTGCAGTAGAAATGTGTTTAGGATGGATAAGTCCAGAATGGGTCTCCAGTTGTTTCCTTTTCTTGGTACCAGGAAAAGTCTTGAATAAAAACCTTGACCTTGTTGGTGCGTAGGTACCTTTTGTATAGCCCTCATGTTTAGGAGCTTTGAAATTTGCAGTTGTGCCTCTACCCTTTGATTTTGTGGTAGGTTTGGCATGCCTCTCATTTTTGGAAGTGTGAAATTGAAATTTGTAGCCTCTGTTTATAATGTCCAGTATCCATTTGTCTGTTGTGACAATATGCCAATTGCTTGCAAATAATGTTAGTTTCCCTCCCAAAGGTGCTGCCAGTTGAGACTTGCTTGGCATGGAAATGAAGGAGTCATTGAGTTTGCTTCCTGTATTGTTGTGCACTGTCTTCACCACCTCTTGGTGCTGGAGATTGCCATTGTCTGCCTCTATATGACACTTGTGATTGCCCTCTGCCCCTTCCGCGTCTGTATCTGCCTCTTTGGGGCTTGTCAGTGGCTGGAAAGGACCAGTTTTTTGATGGCCAATTCCTGCTAAATCGTGGTGGCTGGACTTGTAAGAAAGCTTTGACAGTTTGCATAGATTTGGCTTTCTCTTCCATTTTTCGTAATATATCCTCAGCATTAGTACCAAAAAGAACATCCTTTTGTAAAGGTGCATCAAGAAGTTTTGCTTTCACATGATCAGGCAGATTTTGTTCTCTAAGCCAGGCATGTCCGCGAATGACTGATCCTGTAGCAGCCGCTCTACTGGAGGCCTCTAAGGCATCATAACCACATTGTAAAGTGTGTTTACCCACTTGTTCAGCACTATGCATCATATCCTGTAACTCTTTTAAATCTGGTTGTTCAGGTTGAGACATTTTGTTTTTTTAATTGTGATAACAGGAACTGTTGGTATTTAATCATATGAAACTGGCAGTTTAAGGCCCTCATGGCTAGGGTGGCCGAGGTATAAACCTTCTTACCCCACCTTTCTAGGGATCTAGATTCCCTTTCTGCAGGTAATGGATTCTTGGTAGTGGAGGCCTTTATTCCCTTAGGGCCTTGTGAAATGGTTTCAGGGTCAGCATTATGGCCTTTGTAGAGAAATTGGTGAGAACTGGGCACTCTAATATCTATCAGGCTTAACTGGTGCAGGAGGCAGTGAATCAGGATTAAAACAAGCCTCCGAATAGACATCATCCAGTACCTCCAAAACAGGGGGAATAGCCAGAGGTCTGTGCTGAGGTAACCAAAGAAATTCCCTAAGTCTTTTCTTGGAGTCTGAAAAGTCTTGGCCTTCCCAATGGAAGTGTTCCTTCAAGGTGTGCAAGGTTTCCCCAAAAGAAAAATCCTCAGGGGGGGATACAGACGGAATAGACTGCTCTGCATCCGAATCCTCAAAAGGGGAATAAGAGTGTTCCTCAGCATCAGAATGCTCTGATAAAATGGATCCCTGATCAGAAGAGGGGGATTCTTCCTCCACAATGGGTCTCTTGTCAGGAGGGGGCTGAGAACCTCTGATAAGAGTTATTAGATCCTCAGCCATTTTAAGCATCTGTTTCTTAAGCATGGGTCCAGGAGATGGGCCTTGTGCAGCAGGCCTAGTGTGATGCCTGGCTGCTTTGGATTTGGTAAAGGCCTTAATAGAAAAAGAGGATGAAGGCCTAAATACACCATGAGTGGATGTAGATCTGTCCACATTAGTAGGCTCGGCATAAGCTGGAGCTTCGGTTGTAGTCTGGGAAAGGGCCGATGACCCAGCGGTCTGGTACAGAAGACACCGCCAAGGAGTGTCGGTAGTCAGGGACTGCAAAGGCGTCTCACTGAGAACCGGACCACGTGGAGCCTGTTTCGGCGTGGTGTCGGTGGAGACCGCGGGCCTCCCATGTCGGTCCTTTTCCTTGCGTTTTTTTGGATAAAATGGTAGTCGGAGTGTCCGACGACATTTTATAGTCAAAAGCTTTACCAAAAAAGTGTTGGGCGAACTCCGCCCGACGCTTGATAGTGCGTTTATTGAAGGTAGCACAAAAGTGACAGCCCGAGACGTCGTGGTCTGGGCCCAAACAAGGTATGCAAAGGGAATGGAAATCCTTATGCGGTATTTGCTTCCAACAAGAAATACAATTATTAACTTTTTCTGACATCGGTCTGAGGCAAGAAAAGATTCCCCAACGGGGTACTTAGCTTTAATGAAGACTTCGGTTCCAAATATTTTCGTAATTCAGGAGCTGGCCGACCGGCACTTGCGAACTGCTTCTGCCTCGGGCACCGCGCAGCAAAAAAGACTGAAGAACATGGCGTCGGCTGTGTCTTATACACTCTGGCCTTCCTGACGTCAGAAGAGTAAGCGACAACAACCGACGCCGGACCAAGACTTTGGAATTCGGCCGACCGAGGGACCGCCTGACGGCTGAAAACCCCATCTGTCATTACTGCAGCTGTATGCGCGATGAACATCCCTACAATCATGACTGCAACAATGAAACACGATGAACATCTGAAATTCCACCAGCACTGAAACTGATGGATCTGGGGAAGTAGGCCTCTCAGATCTGACAGCTTTTGGAACCAGAGAGGAAAAGTACAGTTTTGTACCTACCATAAATGTAGATGTTCGACTGCTAATACAGCTGCAGTAATCACAGATGGGTTCTCTGCCATCAGGCGGGTCCTCGGTCGGCCGAATTCCAAAGTCTAGGTCCGGCGTCAGTTGTTGTCGCTTTCTGGCGTCAGTGCGACAGGGGTATATAAGACACAGCCAACGCCATTTTCTTCAGTCTTTCTTGCCCCAGATGTCAGGTGCCCCCAGAAGGAAGGCAATACATAAGTTATATATATATATATATATATATATATATATATATATTCATGCAATGCAATATAATCAAAAATCAGTAGTTGCAAGCAAATACACCATAGGAGGATAACCCAATCAGGTTGTATGAGGAGGGATAGCCCCTAGGCCTTTACCAAGAGGGGAAGGAGGGAGGGAAACCTGTACTGCAGCTGTATTAGCACTTGAACATCTACATTTATGGTAGGTACAAAACTGTACTATGTTCATCGTGCATACAGCTGCAGTAATCACAGATGGGTAGAATCCCAAAGCTACGCACAGGGTGGTAGGCACTAGGTGGAACTGGGATGAGCCAGAATGCCCTGCAACACAGCAGTGGCAAAGCCTGCTCTAGTCTTGGAGTATAAAGGCAGGTGGTAGTGTTTGGTGAAGGTATGCACAGAACTCCAAGTGGCTGCCTCCAAAATATCTTTGGTAGGAACTCCTCTGAGGAAGGCTGTAGAGGTAGCTGTGGCCCTGGTGGAGTGGGATCTGATGCCTGTAGGGACAGATTTTCCATGAAAGGAGTAACAAAACCGTATGCAGTGGCCTATCCATTTTGAAATTGTCTGTTTGGTAACTGGCTTCCCTTGAGCTCCTACAGCATAGGACACAAAAAGCTGTTCTGATTTCCTGAAAGGCTTCGTTCTGTCCAAATAATAACATAGCTATCTATGGATGTCTAAGGAGTGTAGCAGCCTTTCCCCTTTATTTTGAGGATTGGGGTAAAAGGTAGGCAAGTGTATGGCTTGATTTAAAGCTACCCTGGATACCACTTTAGGCATAAATGACGGGTTGGTTCGAAGGGAAACCCTGTCCTGATGGAAGATGAGAAAGGGCTGCACAGCCATGAGGGCTTGTAGTTCCGAAACCCTACGAGCTGAGGTAATGGCCAGAAGGAAAGCTGTTTTCCAGGACAAATATTGCAAATCTGTTGAGGCAGCTGGCTCAAAGGGAGGCAATGTTAATTTTTCTAGAATGTAATTAAGATCCCAGGCTGGTATTGGTTGTTTCCTTGGAGGTCTTATATTCTTAGCCCCTCTGAGGAACTGCCTTAAGAGTGGGTGAGAGAATAAGGGTGGATCAGTGTTGAATTCTGCAGAAATGGCTGAGGCATGAATTTTTATGGAGGAAAAAGAAAGTCCACTGTTCAACAGCTCAGCTAGATACTGTAATATCTGAGGCAAATTCAGTTTTCTAGGATCCTGGCCTTTTTTCTCATTCCAAGAGCAAAACCGTTTCCATTTTGCGGAGTAAGCCTTTCTAGTAGACGGCCTTCTGGCCTCCAAAATGACATCCTGCACCTCCTTGGAGAGTAGGGTCTGTTGCGGTGTTAAGGAATTTTCCATGCAGAGAGATTGAGTGTTTTCAGCTGACTGTGAAGAGTTTTGTAGCTGTGCTGAGTCAGTAGAAGAGGCATTAGAGGTAGGGACCAGGGAGGAGAATGTGTTAGGCTCCTCAGGAGTGGGTACCAGTGTTGTCTTGGCCAGTCTGGAGCAATCAGTATCATCTTCGGTCTGTCTGCTCTTGCTTTCAAGAGCACCTTGGTTAGAAGAGGCAAAGGTGGGAAAGCGTAAACTGTCCATGCTGCCCAACTGAAAGGGCGTCCACTCTCCAGGCCTTTGGATGAAAGGTCCTTGAACAGAACTTTTCCAATTGATGATTCCTGTGGGAGGCGAAGAGATCTATGTCTGGCCTTCCCCACGCTTGGATTATCTTTGTAAACATTTGAGGATGCAACTTCCATTCATGTGGGTCTGTCATAATTCTCCTTAGATTGTCTGCCAGCGTGTTTTCCAAACCTGGCAAGTACTGTGCTTGAAGTTTGATTTGCCATTCCAGAGCCAAGTTCCAAAGTGACATGGCTAGTCTGCACAGGGGGTATGAATGTGTTCCTCCTTGTTTGTTTATGTACCACATCACTGTGGTGTTGTCTGTTCTTATCAATAATTCCCTGGATGCAGGAGGTCCTTGAAAGCTGTAATTGCATTTATCACTGCTAGCATTTCTTTTTGATTGATGTGAAGGTGCTTTTCCTTTTGGGACCATTTGCCCTGAATGCACCTGTCTGTCATGTGCGCCCCCCAGGTGTAGTCTGAGGCGTCTGTTGTGATGACTTGATTTGCTTGAGGCTTGCAGAATGGGAGACCTGTGTTTGTTTGACATGCTTGGGCCCACCATATAAATTCCTTTTGCAAACATGGGATTATTGGAATTATTGTTTCCAAACTGTGGCTGTGTTGAGACCATAGGTTTTTTAGGTACCATTGAAGTTTCCTCATGTGCAACTTTGCACATGGGATTAAAAGAATGCAAGATGCCATGAAGCCCAGAGCCTGCAGGATTTTCCTTGCAGTGAGCCTGGTACAATTTGCTAATATTTTGAAGTACTGAGTTAGTTGCCCCTGTTTTTCTGGCGTGAGATAGGCCATCTGGGTGTTTGTGTCCAAGTTGGCACCCAGGAAAGTTATTTTCTGAGATGGTGTTAGCCTGGGTTTCTCTTTGTTGACTGTGTATCCCAGAGAATTCAATAACCGTGTTACATAAGCCAGATGTTCCAGAAGTATGTGCTTGCTGTCCGCTTGGATCAGGCAGTCGTCCAAATAAGGGTAAATTTGTATCCCTTGAAGTCTGCAGTAGGCAATTACTGACGCCAGGCATTTCGTGAATACTCTGGGCCCAGTAGATAAGCCAAAGGGCAATGCAGAGAATTGATAGTGGATTGAACCTGCAAGAAATCTGAGGTATCTTCTGCAGCTTTGTCTGATTGGGACATGAAGCTGCTGTAATGTGAGCATCTTGAATTTTGGTACGAGTAGAAATGTGTTTAGGATGGATAAGACCAAAATGGGTCTCCAGTCGGTTCCTTTCCTTGGTACCAGAAATAGTCTGGAATAAAAACCTTGACCTTGTTCGTGAGTAGGTACCTCTTGAATAGCTTTCATGTCCATGAGCTTTGTATTTGTGCCTCTGCCCTTTGATTGTGTGGCAGGTTTGGCATGCCTCTCATTTTTGGAAGAGTGCGGAAATGAAATCTGTAGTCTCTGTTTATAATGTCCAGGATCCATTTGTCTGTTGTGATAATATGCCAATTTCTTGTAAATAATGCCAGCTTTCCTCCCAAGGGTGCTGCCAGCTTAGACTTGCTTGGCATGAAAAGGAGGAAGTCATTGGGTTTGTTTTCTGTATTGTGCACTGTCTTCGCCACCTCTTGGTGCTGGAGTTTGCCATTGTCTGCCTCTATATGATCCTTGAGATTGTCCTCTGCCCCTTGTGCGCCTGTATCTACCTCTTTGGGGCTTGTCCGTGGCTGGAAAGGACCAGTTTTTAGAAGGCCAATTTCTGCTAAAGCGTGGTGGTTGAATCTGTAGAAAAGATTTGACAGTTTGCATAGATTTAGCTTTTTCTTCCATTTTCCGTAGTATCTCCTCAGCATTAGTACCAAATAGTACATCCTTTTGTAAAGGAGCATCTAGTAGTTTAGCTTTAACATGATCAGGCAAGATTTGTTCCCTAAGCCAGGCATGTCTACGAATGACTGATCCTGTAACAGCAGCTCTACTTGAGGCCTCTAAGGCATCATAGCCACATTTGTAAGGTGTGTTTACCCACTTGTTCTGCACTATGCATCATATCCTGCAACTCCTTCAAATCTGGTTGTTCAGGTTGAGACATTTTATTTCTTAATTGTGATAACATAAACTGCTGATATTTAAGCATATGGAACTGACAATTTAAGGCCCTCATGGCTAGGGTGGCAGAGGTATATACCTTTTTTCCCCACCTTTCTAAGGATCTAGACCTCTCTTTCGGAAAGTAGTGGATTCTTAGCAGTAGAGGCCTTTATTCCCTTGGGGCCTTGAGAAATGGTTTCAGGGTCAGCATTATGGCTTTTGTAAAGAAATTGGTGAAAGTTAGGAACTCTGTAGTACCTATCAGGCTTGACTGGGGCAGGAGGCAGGGAATCCGGATTAAGGCAAGCCTCCGAGTAAACATCATCAAGTATGTCCAAGACAGGAGGTATCTCCAGAGGTCAGTGTTGAGGTAAGAAAAGAAATTCCCTAAGTCTTTTCTTGGAATCAGAAAAGTCTTGGCCTTCCCAATGGAAGTGTTCCCTCAAGGTGTGCAAGGTTTCCCCAAAAGAAAAATCCTCTGGGGGAGATACAGAAGGAATGGACTGCTCTGCATCAGAATCTTCAAAAGGGGAGTACGAGTGTTCCTCTACATCAGAATGTTCTGAAGAAATGGAGCCCTGTTCAGAAGAGGGAGAATCTTCCTCCACTCTGGGTCTCTTGTTTGGAGGGGGTTGGGAACCCCTGATAAGAGTAATTAAATCCTCAGCCATTTTTAGCATCTGCTTTTTAGGCATGGGGCCTGGAGATGGGCCCTGTGCAACAGGCCTCTTGGGATGCATGGCTGATTTGGACTTAGTAAAGGCCTTAATGGAAAAGGAAGATGAGGGTCTAAAGACACCATGGGTGGAAGTGGACCTGTCCACATTAGGAGGCTCAACACTCACAGTGGCTTCGGTGGTTGTAGTCTGGGTATGGGCCGAGGTACCAGCGGTCTCGGTTACAGAAGACACCGCCAAAGAAGTGTCGTTGGTAGTCAGGGGCTGCATAGGCGTCTCTGAGAACCGGACCACGTGCAGCCGGTTTTGGCGTGGTGTCGGTGGAGACCGCGGACCTCGCGTGTCGGTCCTTGTCCTTGCGTTTTTTGGACAAAACGGTAGTCAGAGTATCCGATGACATTTTATAATCAAAGGCTTTACCAAAAAGGTGCTGGGCGAACTCCGCCCGACGCTTAATAGTGCGTTTATTGAAAGTAGCGCAAAAGCGACAGCCCGAGACGTTGTGGTCTGGGCCTAAACAAGGTATGCAGAGGGAATGGAAATCCTTATGCGGTATTTGCTTCCCACAAGAAATACAATTGTTAACTTTGTCTGACATCGGTCTGAGGCAAGAAAAGTTTCCCCAACGGGGTACTTAGCTTTAAAGAAGACTTCGGTTTCCAATTTTTCGTAAATTCAGGAGCTGGCCGACCGGCACTTGCGAACTGCTTCTGCTTCGGGCACCGCGCAGCAAAAAAGACTGAAGAAAATGGCGTTGGCTGTGTCTTATATACCCCTGTCGCACTGACGTCAGGAAAGAAAGCGACAACAACCGACACCGGACCTAGACTTTTGAATTCGGCAGACCGAAGACCCGCCTGATGGCAGAGAACCCATCTGTGATTACTGCAGCTGTATGCACAATGAACATCTCTGCAAATCTTTTTTGAAGGCTCCAACGGAACACTGGAAGAGAAAATCTCTTCTCAGACTTGTCAGATTTTGATGAAGGAGAGTGGTTAGACTTAGAAGAACCCAGACCTTCTTGTATTGCTTCTGAGAAGGGGGTTTTCAGCAGACCTCTAAGAATCAACTTATTCTTTCTCTGTAAAAGAGCCCTGTGACTGAAAGAGTGACAGACTGAGCAGGACTCCTGGAGATGTATAGCTCGTAAACAGTACACACAAACAGTATGCCTGTCAGTAGAGGGACATTTTATGTCCACAGTTCTCACATTTTCTCAACCCAGAGGGTTTTGAATCCTTGGAAGACAGTGTAACAACAAAAACAAGACCAACAAGAAAAAAAGAGTTAACAATCAATATATAGTTATTAATTTTTAAACAAGAAGGTAGTTCTCTAATTTAAACGAACTGACCTTGAAAGGATAACATAAAGGTAAAAAGAGAGCCGTTTAACGAAAACAGGCTCTTTAAAGAGAAGCTGGGATAGGGAGAAAAGGCCTGAAGAAAAACAATGGCCAACAGCAGTATAATTACAGAAAACACATGGAGACAACAAATAATTAAGTCACAAGTTATTTGCAGAAAAAAACTACCAAGAACAACAATTTCCCACAAAAATATATTAAGAAAAAAGTCTACTTAGCCAGAGCCAGTAAGAAGAGCACCCAATCTTGTTTAGCAGCAAATAAGATCTGGGGAGCTCTCCTAGTGCATGATGGGATAGGGTTTAGCCATAAGCTAGTGAAAGACCTCACGCCTGTATATAAGCCCGAGGTGGATCCAAAGATCGGATCCGAACCCAACCTAGTAAGAATGAAGGCAAGATAGGACAACACATCCACAGTTACAAATGATGGTACTGGAACAAAATCAGAAATGTACTTACTGAAAGACGCTATAATGAGAGATCACATAATCCAATAGCACAAACTCATGCAACATACTGGTTATAAAACAAAGAGAAATAAAATGAGAAGTATGCAATTTACTTCCACAGAATATGTACCTCCTTTGTGTCCTTTCAGAGTTGCAGCACAGCTGCCATTTTCAACAGTCCAAATTTTCAGCAGGGTGTCAATCCCACCACTCAAAACCACAAGCCCTGATGGGAAAAATCTACAGCAGTTTACTTCAAGCATGTGGCCAGACAACTGCCTCTGAAACCAAAAATGAGAAACAAGTAAAAGACAAAAATCAGGATGATGCTGGCAGAGAACACAACATGTGACCAAAACTAGCTTGCCAATTAATAAACAAAGCACATTAAAAATGTTATTTTTCTGGTAATCTTACCCTCTTAAGAGGTCTTGTTATCAAAAGTTTAGTTAGACAGAACCTCTTTAAAGCATCACAATCTCTAAGCAATAACGTTTCAAAGACTTTGCTTTGCTCCCTTAACTCTCTTATTATATACTTAATCACTTCTTAACACAGAAGTATGAAATCCACTAGTGAGGGTGACCCAAGGTTGACTAGTGTCAGAGTTGCTGGGACTCGCATGGGGAGAAACAAGATGCAGCTTTACCTGCTTCCATCTTCTTGGAAGGGGGAGATGCGTGCCTTGGTACACTGTTGGGGATGACGTCCTGGTTGAGCCAGGGTATACATTGAGGTGTAGCATAAAAGGTGGGGGCACAGCTCTTATTACACTGCACAAGGAGGAATGGATGTCGGTCGCAGAGCCCAGTGCAGAGCAACCACTTGAGCTAATGTGAGCATGTGAAGAGAGAGGTTAATACATGCAGCAAACACCTTCCTCTCTCTCCCCAAGTACAGGGATGATGAATCCCACGCTCAGCTAACTTGACCTACACCCCTCAAAAACAAAGAAGCCATAAGGTGTGTTCCCAGGGGAGTGACAAATGGGGTTATAGAGCATCCAGGATGGAAGAAGCTCAATGGTTAACACAGAGGAAGCCCCCCCCCCAAAAAAAAAAGTATAACTGGCAATGTCCAGCTGAGAAGTCCCATCTTCAGTGAAGTGCCAATGAAAAACATTTAGAAAAAAAAAAATCACACTTAAGTAGTATCAGAGGTTCTATTATATTCTAATTAACACATCTGAGCTTGCATCACAACTGCTAAGCTACATCGGATGAATGACTGCTTGAGTACACACATTCTTGTAATGCATTCATTCAAGTATGTGACAATATCAACAAGTGAGAGGTGTAAAAAGAACGTTTCTCAGGGAAGCGAACCACACCCCTCACACTCACTTTATTACTCCTTGTTCAAGACTGTTTCACCTCAGAAGATACTGCTACACTGAAGGATACAGTAACTGCTGTCTCACTCTTTCTTTGAAAGACTACAATATCCAACCACCCTGAAACCGCCAGTATGTAAGAACTATGATCTTCAACGAATGTGAAGCAAGCAGCGTTGTACAAGAAAATGTCAACTCAAGCTATTATGCTCAAGCAACTGTAACACAAGTTTTGGTGACTGTAAGACATCAGAAAAGAGACATTACAATTAACGCAGATAAACACTATACAATTTTTAACAGACTAACACTGCAATTAAATCTATGTGCAGCTATTATACCAATTTGTGCTTGCATGGTATACAGTAAATTTTTCAAGTAGCACCACAATGTGATTGCACACAGGTTAACATTTAAAAATCGCTGTCATTAGATAGAAGGGCTATAAGAAGGGTGAATTTATAAGGAAAAATAACGGGAAAAACGAGAACTGAATGAGTGAGAGACCACCATTTCAGAGGGTGAAATGAAGAAAAGGCTGGCTGAAAATGAGCCTGCACAAGAAGAGATGTTTAAAAAAAGTAACAGAGGACAGTGCTTGCAGGGAAAATCTTGAGATTTTAATGCTGTACCAGTTGAGTTGGTAGGAACAGACTGTATTAATTTTATGAAAGCACAAACAAGCAACTCGACTGATAAAGGGCACATCGTGTGTATGCTCCAAATCTGGTTACTAGAAAGCAACCTAGACCTTTACTATTAAAGATACAGTCTTAACAGCAGAAAGAGTTAATTCTGTCAAAATTGTGGCAGAAGAACAAAGTGCTAAAAGCAGGAGGCAGCAGAGTGTTTGTGGAGAATAACTACTCAGACCAGGCAGAAGAGGAGTAAATATATTCCATTATTTAGGGAATGTTGAGAAGCAGGCATGAAATTCAAACTCTGTACTCAGCCGTCTTCAAAATATTTCTCCCTAGACAGACAAAATCATTTGTTGATGGAGAACATCCTAAGGAGGAAATACAAAAGTTTCTCCAACAAGGGTGAGCTGTGACACAGGAGGCTCTGCTTCATGCTCTTCTTGTGAAAAGCACTACAGAGAGACTAAGCCTGTGAAATATGTTCCACTGTTTCAATGGAAGAAAACATAAGAGTTAACTAGAAGAACTGAGAATATGTTGGAAATGAAACAGACAGGATTTGGGAGATGGAGATGAACAGGAATAAAGCTAGTAACTTAGAATTTAGAAATCTGGGATGTTATACAAATAATTATATTTGGGAAACATGACAGAGCAAGAAAATCTGAAAATATTGGAATTCCTTGGCCTTCTAGGTGGCTTTAAAGCATACGCCCTGCTTCATGTTATTAATGCTGGGAGAATAAAATCAGTAACTTGGAAAGTGACAAATATGGGATTACAAAGCAATAATTATACTTATGAAACATTACAGAATATGAAGATTTAAAAATATTAGATTTTTGTGGACTACGTTAAACCTTTAGAGGACTCTAAAGCATATTCGGAGAACTACTTTGGAGAGGGGAAGAGAAGGGAGAAAGTTAACTGCAAGTAAAACAAATTTCTTTTTTTTCTTAATGATACTATTTAAACGCTGCATGACTTTCTTTGCAAGCTATGAAATAAAATGTTCAGTTTCTTAAATGTAATGGGGATACGAATATAAACAGGTGCTTTTGTTTTGTTTTCTTTTTCTCCCTCCTCCTTTTTCCTTGTTCAGTTTTAAAAAATGTAGATGCTGCAAAGTAAAAATATAAATGGGAGAGGGAAAGGTGATTGCATGACAAAAAAAAATTGTGTGTTTTTTCTCATGCTTGCATGGGGAAATGAATGGCTTAAGGCCCTTGGCTTTATCCAATAACAAGTTTAATACAAATCATGTAAATGAAAAAGAATATTGATTTTTATAAGGCTTTGTTCTGGTAAGCAAGGTATCCTTAGCAGTTTTGTGTCTAGCTTACATGTCACCAGAAGACAATCTGATAAAGAGAAATGGTTTGGAGAAAGTGTTTACTGAAAGCATTCAAGTGATTTCTCTGCTGGGAAAGCTACAAAGATAAGACAAAACCAGACAGCACTTACTAAAAGCACAAGCTGTACCACCCGTCTTAGCAAGAATAACCTTTCTTTTTGGTTATCTTGAGCCTGTGGGTGTGGCCATCAGTATAGAACTTTTGTTCTTATTAGGAAGGTAAAACTTCAATATTTGAAGATTTATATAATTTTGTGTGTTATTAAGTTAATAGGTTTTGGGGAGGGTAGCTTTTTTTTGAGGGTTTTCAATAAAACAAAAAGTTTTGTAAGATGTGACAGAATCACATGAATATGACGAGAAATAACTGTATAAAAGCCCAACCTGTCAAACACTATATGCATGTAACATAAAAGTTGGAACTACACATTTAACAAAATGCTGGACTCTGCCCTTCTGAGCTGGGAATTTCTGGTTAAAGGCTTATAGTGCCTGCATATTCCGTTTCTTACTGAAACTGGTACACCTTGTTTGCTGTAGCATAGACTAGATCCAGGCCTGCTAAATCTAGCTTTGTTTGTATGCTTGTTTATTTCCCTGAAACGCTAATTCCAGCTAAAACGCGGCCTTTTAGCACTTCTGTGGATCCCTAGTGATATCTGCATTGCTTACTGTACTTATTTCCTTGTTTCACTTGAAAGAAAGTGGGGTTGGGAGGGTGGCCTAATGGTTAAGGTGTTTGCCTTACAAACACAAGGTGCAGGGTTTGAGTCTCACAAGGGATAATTGGCTAAGCTTAAAATGGCTCACAAGGGCAGTTAGCTTAGTACTAATCTATGAATCTAAAGTTACTGTTTGTCATTTCTGCATTTAAGTTACCTGTAACACATTGCATTTAAGTTACCTGGCACTTGCTCACTAAAGTAATTATATAAGTCAACACTAAAAAATTAAAAGCACTACACCCTCACAAACTCCCCTAGAGTACCCTGTTCCCCATTGGCCCTTTTTTCAATTATAAAGGAATTCCCAATACTATTCTAGCATGTCCAAAGGTCAGTTGTCAATCTCCTCTCCGGTCCAGCTGGTGAATCTGGGAATCTTGAGGCAATGTTACAACTGCCTTATGTACACAGACAACCCTCTCCTCCTCCCAACAAATTCCAACACATGTGAGAGATGCAACCATATAGCCAAACTGGAGGCTAAGCTCTCTCAACTCAGTTCTGGCGTAACCAGTCAGGAGGAGAAGGAAACCACACTCACTACAATTCCAGTCTCACATAGACCTACCACAACAAACCAAACACAGACACACAAAAACATACTTGGAAGCTCTAAATAAAAATCTGCCTAAGCAGCAGAGACCTCCAAAGCAGACACCCAAGCAACCGCTACCCCAAAACAAAACATGTGCAACACATAGCTCACAAAGCCAGTGTGCTGAACAGTCACAGCCCTTAAGGCTAAACAACACACCTGATACACTTGTAATAGGTGACTCTGCCGTCAGGCACACTGACGTCCCGCTCACCAGGCTGAACAAGGAGAAGGTCACAGTGCGGTCGCTAGGATCCGCCACATAACACAAGCACTCAGGTCACTCCAAGGCAAGTACAAATATGACTCAGTCATTGTCCATGCTGGTGTGAATGACCTGAGACGTACCTCCCTGGACTACATGAAAAGAGACAGAGGAGCTCTCTGAGCATGTAGCCCAAGCCGGTATGACCCTGACCTTGAGTAGCATCTTACCCTCACCAAGAATGATGCCACAATATGAAGACAAGATGATCAATTTCAACAATTGGCTTAAGTATTGGTGTCATTCAAAGGGATCAATGCCTGTCAGCCTGTCATGACATGCTTTCGACAAGCCACGATGCTTCGCTAGGGGCGGCTTGCACCTGTCACCCTGGGCTTTGGATATTGGCAATGGCTCTTGCTACCCCCATAGTGCCTTTTTAGGCAAGGCTCAAAAGACAAACCCACCTCCATAGGTATCACAAGGGATAAGAAACTAAGAGTAATGCTACTAAATGCCAGAAGTCTAAACCTCAAGATGCATGCACTCGAAACTCTCCTTAGCATGGAGAACATTGATATCTGTGCAGTAACAGAAACCTGGTTCAAGGCTCCCGAGAGCACCCCAGCACTACCAGGTTATACCTCATACCATGCTTTTGCCCCAAAACTTGGACTGAACCACAAAAGGAGGGGGAGTATCAATATTCGTCAAAGATATCCACACCTCCAGGTTGGTGGCACAGCACGAAGCATCAGAGACTATCCATGTGCAACTAACAGTGGGTAAAACTGCCTTCCAGTTTATAGCCTGCTACAGACCACCCTCCCAAACACAGGAACCCCACTCTGCCTTCCTGAGAATAGTGGAAAATATGAAGGTCTCTCCAAACACCATTATATTGGGCGACTTCAACTACCCAAACATTGACTGGGAGCATTACTCTAGCTCCAACACCGTAGCCCAAAGGTTCCTAGAATTTATAAACTCAAATGCTATGGAACAACTTGTTATCACTCCCACAAGAGGGGAAAACATACTGGACCTGATCATCACCAACATGGGGATACTATGCTCCAGACCAGAAGTGTATCCCTCACTGGTAAGATCAGACCATAAACTAATCTCACTGGATATTCACATCCCGACCCCACCCCCTGCCCAGAAAACCACAGTGAAAAACTTCTCTAAAGCAAATTTCACACGCCTCAAAACCGAGGCAGAATCCTTCAAAGCCCCCGGGCCTGTGGAAAATATGGCCCAGACCACAGAATCCTTTATAAACACATTCTATGAACACCTTCATGAATGCATGGTTCATGCAATCCCAAATAAAACCAAGACCCAATCCTCCAAAGGCAGATGTCCTGTCTGGTGGACCCCAGCCATAAACAAACTATACAATAGAAGGAGGAAGCTACTACATGATAGAGCAAAATCCCAAAAAAGCAAGGCATCTCTGATCAGTATTACCAAAAAACTACGGGCACTCATAAAATCGTCTAAGACCAGAGAGAAAAATTGCACGGGACACTCAGGATAATCACAAGGCTTTCTTTAGTTATGTTAGGAACCTGGGTGGGAATTCCCAGATATGCTCAGAATTAGTCCAAAATGACAAAAAATACACAGAGCCCACAGACATTGCCAACATCCTAGCTGACAGGTTCAGTGCAAACTTCTCCCCACCAAAAGGGCAAATATCTATCCCAACAGAGTGCTGCCCCTTTGACATCTCAGATGCTCAGGTAACAGCCGCCCTCTCCAAAGCAAAAAACACAGCATCAATGGGACCAGATGGTGTCCCGGGCTGCGTCCTACATTAACTCCAAGAAGAGCTAAACCCAAACATAAAACTACTGCTCAATCTTAGCCTTACTACAGGATATGTACCCAGAGAGTGGCGTACAGCAACAGTGGTCCCTCTCCACAAAGGTGGTGCCTCAACGGATCCTGGAAAAGTACCTACCATAAATGTAGATGTTCAAGATCCAGTCCACATTGCTGCAGTCCTAAGTATTAGGCTGGGACGCCGGTCATGCGCTCAGAACTGACATCAGAGGAGCTGCCAAAATGCCCTGTAATTTGCAGTGGCAAAACCAGCCAAAATCTTCCCTTTATTTTGGGGATCTGCAGGTTCAAGGCCACACTAGAAAACCACCTTAGGCATAAAAGTAGATGAAAATTAAGGGGGTTTCTGCCATAAAGGTACCAAAATTTATTAGAAGGGTTCAACTGCCATAAGGGCCTGTAATTCAGAAACCCTGCAGTCTTCAGGACAAAACTTCAAATTCGCAGTAGCTGCAGGCTCAAAAAGGAGGTAAGTAAGTTTTTCCAACACAAAATTGAGATCGGAGAAGAAAGACCCCTTGTCTCTAATAAATCTAGGTATTGAAGAGAAACACTTAAATCAGGCTTGGTCTGGCCTTCAAAGAGTACCTTTGGGAGGAGAGGCAGAGGTGGAAAGGCATAGCGTGAAGACTGCTCCAACTGAATCTTTGGCAACTGGATGGATGGAGAAAGAGAAACAGATCTATGTCTGGAGTTCCCCCCCCAACATCAACTTCTTCGAAATACATGGGGATCGACAGTTGTGTTGTCTGTTGAATCAACACTTGCCCTGGAGTGAAGTAAATCTTGTTGATATGCAAATGGGAAGAAGTCTGGCAGGCCGTGTCTTTGACCCATTTTCCATTGAGGTGTGCTCCCCAAGCCTTGTCCGATACCATCATTCCTCATATGCAGTTTGGCATTGATGAGCACCAGGATATGGTGCCAAGGACTGATAGCGAAAGGCTTGAAGGACTGTCAGACAATTAAAGAGCCGTGAAAAAGAGAAAGGAAGTAGGTTCTTTTGCTTGTCCGGGGTCAAAAAGCCAGCCATGTATCTGCTCTCACACTCTCACACCACAGCACATTTCCTGAGAGAAGGTACTAGACTGGACTTGTTTTCGTTCACACAATACCCTAGGCACCTTAACACACTGCCATCACATACTGTAGATGATGAAGAAGTTGTCTTTTGTCTTGAGCAAGAATCAGGCATCGTCAAATAAGGATATAAATTTATTCCTCTCAACTGAAGAAGGCTATCACTGGAGCCAGTCCCAGCCGGCAGGTAGTACCCCTGCAAACTGGGCCTGAATGGAACAATTTTGAACTTATGTGTGTCAGGTATGTGTTGAGGGATAAAAATCTCCACTGTTCCCTCGTGTTGGTACCTTTGGTAGGCTAGAGAGTGAGAATAAAATCCTAATTAGGCCCACTTCTGACAGAGAGGCTGTAGCTCTCCCCATTTGAGAAAGTAAGAAAATCTGCTTGTAAGCCTCTACCCTTTGTTGAGGAGGACCTTTGAAGACAAGGATGAGAAATAAAAAAAACTTGTAGCGATTTATAATGTCAAATACCCATTGTCCTGGGTGACTAAAAAGCCAGTTTTGCTTGAAGAGTGCTAACTTTCCTCCAAAGGAGCTGCAGGGCAGGAAGAATCTGGCAGCTGAAAATGCACATGCATTGGGCCTGTCATTGAAAAAGGACTGGCCCTGCCTCACCTGAAGATGTGCTGGTGAACTCTGCCCTGCCCAAGCATCCACTTTAGATTTTTTTTTGAGTAAGGAGGAAATTAGGTCCCTGCTAATAGTTTCTGGGTCTGCCCTAGGACTCTCCTGTCCGGGGCGAGAGGCTTGGAAGGCAAGAATCTGAATTAAGGGGAAGCCTCAAGAAAAAACATCTTCAACATCAAAACAGGAGGTATAGCCAAGGCATATTGTGTGGTAAAACTAAATTTTCCTAAGCCTCTTCCGTGAATCAGAGAATCCTGACCTTCCCATTTAAAAATGCTCCAAAATCCTGAATGTCACTCAAACTGAAGACTCTGTTCTCCACCTAGGCCCTTCTCCTGAGCCACATAGAACCTAATCCAGGTAATTAACCAGGCGCTAATTAAGTAATCAATCTGCTCTTTTTTTTTTTAAGCATGTGCTTTAGGCACAGAACCTGCAGAACTAGACCGACACCAGCAGAAGGTAAAGAAAGCGCCCCTTTGGAAGGAGCCTTAGAAACAGAAGGAGAAGGCCTAATCACAGTAACCTGAGAGGCCCCCCCAGGCCCAGGCCACATCACAAAATCAAAGTGCAAAATCCCGAGACTCTCGAGACTCAGCTGAAACCTCAGTGAGGATCCACAGATTCCCCCTAAGAAGTCAAGAGCGGCGTCGACATGACTCATCCTGTCTGGGTTTTTAAGATTAAAACAAGAATATACAAAGAGTGATAATCCTATGCGGTATCTGTTTCCCACAAAAAATACAATATTCACTTTTTCTGACTATCGCCCCATAAGCCTGACTAGCTTGGTCTGCAAAGCTATGGAAAGGATCATCATGGACCTCATAAATAAAGATATTGGGGACCTACAGACACTGGATCCTACCCAGTTTGGCTTTGTTAAGGGCAGATCCTGCCTCTTAAACCTGGTCGATTTCTTTGAAACAGTCACCAAGGGCATTGGAGGGAAGGTGGTCCACACAGCCTACCTGGACCTCGCAAAAGCCTTCTATACAATACCCCACTCAGGCATTATAGATAAGCTCACCTGCTTAAATATAAACCCCTATGTCACTAGATGGGTTGCAAACTGGCTCAAGGACAGAACCCACATGGTTAGAATTGATGGAGCCATGTCAGACTCCAAACCAGTTACAAGTGGCGTCCCACAAGGCTCAGTCCTGGGACCTCTCTTGTTCGGTATATATTTCTCGGCGGTACCGGCCAACACGGAAGGACTGTGGCTGACCAAGTTCGCAGATGACTGCAAACTGGGCGCCATAATCAACTCTCCAGCCGAAACCAGCATCCTCCAAAAGGGCCTCATAGAAACAGACAACTGGTGCCAGAGCCATGTCCTCAAACTAAACGCCATAAAGTGTATAGGCATCCCCTTTGGCAAAAACAAAGTGCCCACAAATTGCCACATAGGTGGTAATCCATTAAGTACAGAAGAAGTCATTAGGGACCTGGGGACCCAAGTTGATAGCAATCTCTCATTTGACAACCACATGGCCAAAGTGGTTAGAAAAACATTTTATATAACCCACCTAATCATGAAGGGATTCACATCTAGATCAGGGGAGGTCATTGTGCCTCTTTACTCATCCCTCATCAGGCCCATAATTGAGTACAATGCCCCTTTTGGGATGTACCTTACCAGACACCTGCAGCAACTGGAAAGACCCCAAAAGTACCTCACCAAGAGGATCTAAGGGCTCAAACAGATGCCATATGCTGCCCGGTTAAAGAAACTCCTGCTTTACTCAGTGGCATACCGCCTGCTCAGAGGTGATCTGTGCCTGACGTATAAAGCCATGTCCAACCCGGAATTAATGGACATGCTGCATCTCAGAAAATCCAAATCCCATCGAGCTCGAGAGACTTGAACCTCAGCACTGAAATAAATAGGACATGCTGGAGGGACAGATTCATAACCCAGAGGTTCCCTTCACTCTGGAATAAAATCCCAGTCCAGGTTAGGCAGAGTCCCACATTGACTCTCTTCAAGAGGAATCTTGATGAGTGGATGGGAGATCGTAGGTTTACCCTGGCTATCACTTCTGTGTCACTGTTAGACAGAGGCACAGTATACTAACCTCAAAAAAAGGCATAGCAAAATTAATTTAAAATGGGTGGCGAAAGCCAAACACACTCTGGCTAGGCTTATAAATGCCCTAGGGCAGATAGCCTAGTATGAACCTATGAACCTATAAAAGGTGGAATAATAACTATATAAGAAAATACTTTCTGTAATGTCTTTAAATCTGAATGGTCTCACAGATACAAAAAGAGTAGCAAACTATTTTAAAAATGTAGAGTGCAAATAACTATGCTATAGGAGACGCACCTGGAAAGAACGGAATATTTGAATTTGATAAGGAAAGGTTTTCAGGATGGTTATTCAGTGAAATACCTGGGGCAAAGGAAAACAGCACTTATATTAATTACAAGAGGAGCTCCAATCATGATAGAAGAGGGGAAAACACAATAAGGGAAGATATATAGTACTAAGGGGTTATTGGCAAGGGAGGAGGATTACATTGGCATGCATTTATATTCCAGTTACAACTGCTATAAATGGAGCTTAAGAAAACTGTGGGAGAAATAATCAGCTTTCAGCAAGGAATATTACTTGTAGGTGGGCATTTGAATTTGGATTGCAATAGTGAAGATGTGTTTGGGCTGCCTACAAGGGAAAATATAACAAAGGAGGGTAAATTTTTGAAGAAGTTTATGATTATGTTTGGCATGGAAGATGTGAATTCAGTACTTCAAGTTCGGAGTGAATTTACATATTATTCCCCAAGATACAAAAACCTGGGCTAGGCTAGACAGAATTTGTATGTCAAATGAACATGCACATTTAACTGAAGGTCTTGAAATACATCCAGTAACTATTTCAGATCATGCACCAATAATAACTAAAATAAAAACGCAAAGTAAATAAAAAAATGAGATACTGGCTCTTTCCCACCTATCTGTTGAAAAGAGAGGAATTTAAGGAATGTGTTTTGGAAATTATTCAGGAGCTATTACAGAAGAAAGAAATTTATTCTAAAATATAGCTAGGGAGTGGGATAAAATCAAAAGTTGAGTTTAAAACTAGGGTGGAAATAAAGGAAAGGGAAATATGGTTAAGAAATAAGAATTATTTAGAGGGACTAGTATTGAAAAATAGGGGGGATCTCACAGAACAAGAATATAAGATAGAAGATTCCTTCATTGTCATTGAACAAATACAATGAAATTTGTAGCAATCCCCCTAAGGTGCTTTACATGTAAAGAACATCAATAAATAACAGTATACAGTACAATAAAATACCAGACAATACAGTATAATGCAATAAACAACTACTGTTATTGCACTTGGCCATCATTTGTACTCAGTAGCAGTATTTAGCATTGTCCACTTCACACATGGCTCTGGGATAAAAACTGTTAACTGTGTTTGTCCGACATGGAATGGACCTGAACCATCTGCCAGAAGGCAGCATCTCAAACAGATAATATCCAGGGTGAGAAGGGTCTTTCAAGATGTTGACTGCCCTGCTGAGACAGTGAGAGCTAACGAGTTCTCCCAAAGAGGGTAGTGAGCAGCCAAAGATTTTCTGGGCAGAGTTAATTCTTTGAAAAGCCTTCTTGTCTGACGTCAAGCTGTTGGCATACCATGTGGAAATGCAGTAGGTCAGCCCACTTTCAATAAAACAGCAGCAAAAAGACACCAGTAGCTTCAACTGCAGATTGTTTTTCCTGAGGAGTCTCTACTGTGCCTTCTTGACTACCTCCGTAGTGTTTATGGACCATTTTATGCTCAACTCCTGAGAGACTTGCTTGACTACAAACATCTGCATTACATGCTGAAGCTAAGTGAAACTTGCAGTAGAGAATGTTAGTATTTTGTTAAGTACAAACTTGCAGTTTTAAAAGTACTGTATTTTAATTTTTTTTCTGTTTCCTAATTGTGTTTCTGACCAGTGTGTTGTGTGTCTCCTCTGCAGTTCCCCACCCACCCATTCTCCCTGTTCTTGTGTTGGTATTAGTGTTGGTGGCTCTGGAATTGCCCACCCCTCCCGTAAGTCTGTATTAGAACACTCCTCCTGGGTCCATCTCATTTGCTCACTTAACAGAGTACAGTGAGATCATATTCTGAGTCTAGTGTTCATGAAGAGAGAAGATTTGAGAAGGCCAGCCCACTCAGGTTCTTCCTTCCTCTCTTGTTGCACTTGAATAAAGTGCAAAAAATGTTTTTTTTTTCCTTTTGCTGTAGTTGTGTTTCCTCCTACTCTATTTTGCTTTTCTTAAAAGTACTCAATTTTATTTATTCTGCTGCATTTATCACTGCTTGGTTGTATTCTGATTGAATTGTGACTGTAGCCGCGGTGGTGGTGCTACTGTAGCGTTGTCGCCTCACAGTAAGACACAGTCGGGTTCGATTCTCAGCTAGAGCGTCGAGCGTCTTCTGCGCGAAGACATGCGTGAATAGGCGTACCTTCGTTGAAGGTTGTGCGTCAGGCCTGGCAAGCCGGTACGTAAAAATCAACTGCCAATCATTAGCAGACCGGAGTTCCGCTGTGGCGACCCCTAACCGGGAAAAGCCGAAAGACACAAACAAACATTCCAAGTCTTTTGGTTTAAGCACTTGAGCTTCAGACCAGTTCTACATTAAGAAGGTTTGTGGTCTGCACTGATGTGGCAGGACAGGTAGCTTACATCCTTCTAAGCTGGGAATTACTGATTGAAGGCCCAATTGGGCTTCAAGCCAGTTATTCTACATTAAGAAGGTTTGTGGTCTGCACTCTTCTGGGAGGACAGGCTGGATTCTGCCCTTCTGAGCTGGGAATTTCTGGTCACAGGCTTATTGTGCCTGCTTATTTGAACTGTTTCTTTCTGAAATTGGTGCACCTTGTTGCTGTAGCATAGACCAGATTCAGGCCTGCTGAATCTAGCTTTGTTTGTATAACTTGAGGCACTGATCCAGGCCATCTTTTTATTTTTGGAGAAGGTTCCCCTGTATCCTAGTAAGCAGGGGTGTGCAGTTAGAACTTGTCTGAAGACTGCTGGAATAGAGCTCAGTTTTGAGCTTTTTTCTGGTTAATTGGGTAACTTGTTTAAATCAGTTTGTTTTTTATTGTTTTATATATATATATATATATATATATATATATATATATATATATATATATATATATATATATATATATATATATATATATAAAATTGCACTTTATTCATCTGCTTTTACTGTATTTGTGTTTCTTCCTACTTTACTACTGGGGGCATTGACTACAACTCTGATCTGTGATATATAAAGTACAGTTTTGTACCTACCATAAATGTAGATGTTCGAGGATCCACATTGCTGCAGTCCTAACTATTGGGTAGTCCGCTGTCCAGTCGGCCCGAATACCAGAGTATATTGACGCGGTCAGGCGCATTAGACTGGCGCCAGTACGTCCAGGGTACTAATGCGCATGACCGACGCCATATCCTCAGTCTTTTCTTGCCCCAGATGTCAGAAGACCCTAAAAAGACAAGGCCCAATATACCTGCACCAAAAATATGTACAATATATACAAAAATATATACAAAAATATCAGCATATAACCTCACCTACACAACCACCCCTAAACACAGAGGAAGGAGGGAGGTTGACTGCAGCAATGTGGATCCTCGAACATCTACATTTATGGTAGGTACAAAACTGTACTATGTTCTTCATTCCACATTGCTGCAGTCCTAACTATTGGGTAGAATCCCAAAGCAGAGGTAAGGGAGGCTGGCAAATCATAAAGAAGCAGGAGCTGACAACATGCCTTGCAAAATAGCTGTGGCAAAACCAGCCCTAGACTTAGAGTAGAGAGGAAGGTGATAATGCTTAGAGAAAGTATGCACTGAACTCCAAGTAGCTGCCTCCAAAATATCCTTAGTTGCCACCCCCTTAGAAATGCTGTTGAAGTGGCAGTAGCCCTAGTGGAATGAGGCCTAATCCCAGCTGGAATCTCCTTGCCATGATGGGAATAACAAAATGCAATGCAAAACCCAATCCACCTAGAAATAGTTTGTTTTGACACAGGCTTGCCCTGAACTCAAAGCAAAAGAAACAAACAACTGCTGAGACTGCCTAAAATCCTTAGTCCTGCTTAAATAATAACGCAATTGCCTGTGTACATCTAAAGTGTGCAAAATCTTTTCCCTTTATTTTGGGGTCTGCATAAAAGTAGGCAAATGAATAGTTTGGTTTAAAGCCACACTAGAAACCACCTTAGGCATAACGGAAGGATTTGTAGGTTGTGGTACCCTATCCTTATGGAGAATCAAAGAAGGCTCTACTGCCGTGAGGGCATGCAACTCAGACACCCTTCTTGCAGAAGTAGTAGCCAACAGAAAAGCAGTCGTCCATGACAAATATTGCAGTTCAGCAGTAGCCGAGGCTCAAAAGGTTGTAGAGTAAGTTTTTCCAACACAAAATTGAGATCCCAAGCAGGAGTAGGAGCTCACGTGGGGGTCTTATATTCTTTGCCCTCTAAGAAACTGCTTGAACAAAGGATGCGAAAACAATGGTGGGTCACAATCATAGTGAGCTGAAATTGCTGCAGCATGAATCTTAATGGAAGAGAAGGACAAACCTTTGTCCAATAACTCAGTAAGATATTGAAGAGCCACACTCAAATTAGGCTCAGAAATCTCCAAATTCTTTGCTGTACTCCAAAATAAAACCTCTTCCATTTTTCTGCGTACACTTTCCTTGTACTAGGTCTTCTAGCTTCCATAATCACATTTAAAACTTGTTGAGGAAGTTGAGACCTGCTGTGTTTCAACACAGAATATGCCAGGCTGTTAGATGAAGAGAGTGAAGCTTGACATTGAGCAGATGACCGTCCTTCTGAGATAACAGATGTGGAATCAAAGGTAAAGGCCATGGAGGCTTCCTTACCAGACTCCTTAGTAGTGGGTACCAGTGTTGCGAGGCCAATCTGGAGCTATTAAAATCATCCTTGGCTTGTCTTGTCTGACCTTTAAGAGCACCTTTGGAAGAAGAGGCAGAGGTGGAAAGGCATACACATGAAGATTTTTCCAACTGAAAGAAAGAGCATGCACTTTCCAAGCTGTGTGATGAAACCCTTTGTGCAAAACTTTGGCAGCTGGTGGTTTAGTGGAGAAGCGAACAGATCTATGTCTGGAGTTCCCATGACACTGTCAATTTCTGAAATACATGAAGATCCAGTTTCCACTGTGGGGATCCATGATTTGTCTGCTTAACACATCTGCTAAGGAGTTCTGTGCTCCGCAGAAACCTTGCCTGAAGAGTTAGATGCAAGCTGAGCGCAGTGTCCCATAAAATGATTGCTTGCCTGGATAGAGTATAACAATGTGTTGGTACTTGTTTGTTGATGTACCACATGACAGTTGTGTTGTCTGTTAGAATCAACACCTGCCCTGGAAGAAGTAACTCCTTGAAAGCCATTAATGCAAACTGGACTGCTAACATCTCCTTCATGTTGATATGTAGATGCTGTAGTCTGGCAGGCCACTTGTCTTGTATCCACTTTCCATTTAGATGAGCTCCCAAGCAATGTCCGAGGCATCTGTCGTTAATATCTGACGCCTCTGGCCGGGTCACAGAGAGTCCCTTGTTTAGGTGACATTCCTGAGCCCACCACAAAAATTCTTTTTGAAGGCAAGGTATTATTTGAATGACAGTGTCAAAATCCTGGCAGTGCTGTGTCCATACATATATGTGATAGCATTGCAGCTTCCTCATATGCAGTTTGGCATTGGGAAGCACCAGAATACAAGATGCCATGAACCCTAATGCTTGAAGGACTGTCCTTGCAGTCAGCACGGACTGATGAGATAGTTGATGGAAGTAAAGGGATAGACTCTTTTGTTTGTCCGGGGTTAAAAAGGCCATCTGGGCTGCTGTATTCAGTCTCACACCCAGAAAGCACATGTCTTGAGAGGGTACTAGACTGGACTTTATTTCGTTCACAGAATACCCTAGGCATCTTAGCACTGCTATAACATATTCCAGATGCTGTAGAAGGTCTTCCTTTTCTTGAGCCAGAATCAGGCAGTCGTCCAAGTAAGGATAGATTTGAATTCCTTTTAGCCTGAAGTAAGCTATCACTGGAGCCAGAACCTTTGTGAATACTCTGGGCAGTAGATAAGCCAAAGGGCAATGCAGAGAACTGATAATGAGAATTTCCAGCTCGAAAACGCAGATACTTCCTGCAACTTAGTCTTATAGGCACATGAAGGTAAGCTTCCTTGAGATCTAAAGTTACCATCCAGTGATCTTTGCCCAGCAGAGGTAAAAGCTGTTGTAACGTCAACATCTTGAACTTGGGAATGTCCAGATAAGTGTTGAGGATAGATAAATCCAAAATTGGTCTCCACGTGTTCCCCTTCTTGGTACTAGGAACAGGCGAGAATAAAATCCTAGGCCCCTTTCTGATACAGGGACTGGCTGAATGGCCCCTATTTGGAGTAACAGAGAAATTTGCTTGTGAGCCTCTTTCCTTTGTGGAGGAGGAATCTGGCATGCCTTTGAAAGGGGCAATGTATGGAAATAAAACCTGTAACCGTGGTGAATGATATCCAACACCCATCTGTCTTGAGTAATTAAATCCCAATTTTCTTTGAAAAGAGACAGTCTTCCTCCCAAAGGAGCTGCCAGACGAGAATCTACTGGCAGCTGAAAAGGCAGGTCATTGGGTCTGTTTACGAAAGGACTGACCCCTGCCCTCACCAGAAGTCTGAGCAGGTGAACTCCTGTTCTAGGCCTAAAAGAACCTTGAGCTCTGCCCCTACCACGTCTAGACCTACCCCTAGACTGGGAATCATAAGCAGGATATGTCCATCCTTTAGTAGGCCAATTTCTACTAAACTTCGGCTGCACCTGCAAAAATCTTTAACAGTTTGCATAGACTTAGCTTTGTCCTCCATTTTCTTTAAAACTGCTTCCACAGGCGAACCAAACAACACATCAGACTGTAAAGGAGCATCCAAAATCCTTGTCTTAACATGCTCAGCTAAATTCTGATCCCTCAACCAGGCATGCCTGCGAAGAACAGAACTAGTGGCAGCCACCCTCGAGGAGGCCTGTACAGCATCAAAACCACATTGCAAAGAATGCTTACCCACTTGTTCAGACACATGAACTAAATCCAGCAACTCTTTACACTCAATACCTTCCGCCAAAGCATCCACCTTAGATTTCAGTTGTGAAAGGAGATAATTTTGATATTTTAGCATGTGAAACTGACAATTCAACGCCCTCATGGCTAAAGTGGAAGAAGTATACACTTTCTTTCCCCATCTATCCAAAGCCCTTGCCTCTTTATCAGTGGGAACAGGGTTTTTAACCACAGAGGCCTTAACACCTTTAGGTCCCTGAGAAACAGTTTCCGGGTCTGCCCTAGGACTCTTAAAAAGATACTTATGAGCTTCAGGCACCCTATAGTACCTATCAGGTTTAACAGGAGCAGGAGGCAAAGAATCAGGGTTCAGGGAAGCCTCTGCAAAACATCTTCCACCACATTCAACACAGGAGGTATAGCTAAGGGCCTATGCTGGGGTAAAACAAGAATTCCCTAAGCCTTTTCCTGGAATCAGAGTAATCCTGGCCTTCCCATTTAAAGTGCTCCCTCATGGAATGCAGAGTCTCTGAAAATGAGAAATCCTCAGGAGGAGAAGCTGTAGGAGTGGAATCATCCACATCAGAATCAGAATAAGGAGGATACTCCTGCAAATCTTCCGCAGAAGACTCAGAAGCCTCTGAACACTGTTCAAAACTATCAAACTCAGGTTCCACCCTAGGCCTCTTATCAGGAGGGGGCATAGAACCTCTAATCATAGTAATCAAATCTTCTGCCATTTTAAGCATATGTTTCTTAGGCACAGAACCTGAAGTGCTAGGAGAAGCCCCCACTGAAGCTAAACTTGGCCTACCTCTCAAAGAAGTTTTGGAAACAGAAGGAGAGGCTCTAACTACCTTGGGAAGAGAGGGAAGAACAGTTACCTGAGAAGCCCCCTCAGCCTGGCCTACCTCCTGAGAAGGCACATCCTGTAACAGTAAAGTCTCTGCCTGAGACTCCAAAGAAACTCCTGGCAAAACCTGTGGCTCCACTGAGTTTCAAAAGAACCGACGTCCGGGACTGCCGGTTCATCAACCCTGGGCTTCGCTGTTTTGTCCTTGCGCTTTTTGACGAAGCGGGCGCCGGAGCATCCGACGGCATTTTATAATTGCAACGCTTCCCAAACACTAACCTGGCACAGTCTAACCTTCTCTTAATAGTGCGTTGTTAAACCTAGCACAAGAGCGGCATCCAACAACGCCGTGCTCAGGCCCTAAACAAGGTATACACAAGGTATGGTAATCCCTATGAGGTATCTGTTTCCCACAAGAAATACAGTTATTCACTTTTTCTGACATCCGGTTAAATACTGAGGCAAGAAAAACCAAAATGTTCCCAACGGGTACTTAGCCAACTCTGATTCGGTCTGAAACTCCGACTTCAGAAAATTTCAGAACGCCAACCTGCACTCGCAAAACTGCTTCTGCATCGGACCATGCGGCAAAAGACTGAGGATATGGCGCCGGTCATGCGCATTAGTACCCTGACGTACTGACGTCAGTCTAATGCGCCCTGACCGACGTCAGCCATATACTCTGGTATTTGGGCCGACTGGACAGCGGACTACCCAATAGTTAGGACTGCAGCAATGTGGAATGAAGAACATCAATAATTATCCTTTTTCTGTGCTTTCAAACTGTTTTTTTTAAGTGTATCTGCTTTATTTTCTGAAAAAATATATACATATATATATACTTGTTTCTCACCTTTCTAAGCTAGTATAGTCCAGTTTTCAGGTTAGTGCTGAATTCAGGGCTGTGTTACAAATCTCTGTGTTTACCCATACCTTACTTGGATAGAAGGAAGTTTCTCTGTTCACCTGTGAGAGAGGGGAGCTTTAAGCAGCCTATCTGTCCCTGGAGGAGTGGTTTCAGCCCAGACATTAGTAGTTTATTGGCCATTTTGGGCTAATTTCTATCTCTTTCATTTCCCTGCTATAAATACCATATTTGCCTGGTTTTACACGCCGGGCAGCACCGATTAGCTAGGGTAAAACTATTCCCGGCTCCAAAGTCTCCTCTTCAATTTTTCCCTTGGAACTAGACAAACTTTCAACTTAAGCATTTAAGCCTTTCATTTCTCAGCCGGGCACTTGCTCAAAACTTATAGCAAGCACTTATAAACCCTAGTACTAGACCATCCTGTACTGTACAGAAGGACAAGGCTCTCTTCTCTATTCGACCTTACCAGCCATCCAGTAAAACAGTTCACTGTACCTATCCAGGCATGTCCAAAGGGCAGTTTCAGGTGTACTCTCCAGTCCAACTGGTGAATCTGGGCATTTTGATGCAATGTTACAACTGCCTCATGTACACAGACAACCCCCTCCTCCTACCACCAAACACGAATACATGCAAGAGATGCAATTATACAGCCAAACTGGAGGCTAGGCTCTCTCAACCCAAGACTGGATCAGACAGTCAAGAGGAGAAGGGAAATACTTGCATCACACCACCAGTCTTACATAAACCCATTAAACCAGCACTGGCACAAAACGCACATAAATACACAAAAACATACTTGGAGGCTCTAAATAAAAATCTGCAAAACCAACAGAGACCTCCAAAGCAAACATCCAAGCAACCTCCACCCCCCCAAACACAAACCATGAAACACACTTCACAAAACCAGTGTGCCATGCAATCACAGCCCGTAAGGCAAAATAACATACCCAACATACTAGTAATAGGCGACTCTATAGTCAGGCACATTGACGTCCCACTCACTAGGCTGAATAAGGAGAAGGTTACTGTTAGCTGCCTGTCAGGTGCCAGGATCCGCCACATAACATTAGCACTCAGGTCACTCCAGAACAAGTACAAATATGACTCTGTCATTGTCCATGTTGGTGTCAATGACTTGAGCCGTACCTCCCTGGACTACATGAAAAGAGACATGGAAGAGCTCTCTGATCATGTAGCCCAGGCCAGTATGACCCTGACAGTGAGCAGCATTCTGCCCTCACCAAGAAAGATACCACGGTAAAAAGAAAAAATTCTCGATTTCAACAATTGGCTAAGTTTCTGGTGTCATTCAAAAGGGATCCGGTGTCTGTCTGCCTGGGATGACATGCTCGTCAAGCCACTCTGCTTCGCTAGAGATGGCTTGCACCTGTCACCCTTAGGCTTTCGAATACTTGCCAAGGCTCCTGCCACCCCCATAGTGCCTTTTTTAGGCAAGGCTCAAAAGACAAACCCACCACCGTAAATAGCACAAGTAACAAAAAACTGAGGGTAATGCTACTCAATGCCAGAAGTCTAAACCTCAAAATGCATGCACTTGAGGCACTCCTCAGTACAGAGAAAATCAATATATGTGCAGTAACAGAAACCTGATTTAAGGCTCCTGAGAGCACACCAGCACTACCAGGTTACAACTCATACCATACATTTCAACCACAAAACCCAAACCGAAATACAAAAGGCGGGGACGTATCCATATTCATCAAGGATACCCACACCTCCAAGTTAGTGGCACAGCACGATGCATCAGAGATTATCCACCTACAACTAACAATGGGCAAAATTGCAATTCAAATTGTAGCTTGCTATAGATCACCCACCATGTCCCAGGACCCCAATTCCACATTTCTGGAAACACAAAGGTCCTACCAAACACCCTCATATTGGGTGATTTCAATTACCCAAACATTAACTGGGAGAACTACTCAAGTACTAACTCCCTTGCCCAACTTTTCCTAGAATTTATAAACTCAAACGCCCTGGTTCAACTGGTCAACACTCCCACCAGAGATGACAACATATTGGACCTGGTCATCACCAACATGGGCGACCGGTGTTCCACACCAGAGGTCAACCCCTCACTGGTTAGATCTGACCATAATCAAATCACTTTGAATATCCATATTCCGCCCCTTCCCCAGGGCAAGAAAGCCACCATGAAAAACTTTTCAAAAGCAAACTTCACGTTACTTAAGACCGAGGTAGAAAATTTCAAAGCCATCATGCTGAAGGACAACACTGTTCAAGCTGCAAAATCCTTTACTAATGCATTCTACGGGCAGCTACAAGAATGCATGGATCGTGCCATCCCAAGCAAAGCCAAGACTCACTCCAAAAGGAAACCAGTCTGGTAGACTCCTGCCATAAACAAGCTATACAACAGAAGGAGGAAACTAGTACAGAAAAGAGTAAAATCCCAAGAAAGGAAGACATCCCTTATCAGTATCAGCATGAAACTACGATCCCTCATAAAATCAACCAAGGTGAGCTTTGAAAGAAAAATTGCCAAGGACTCCAAAGATAACTACAAGGTATTCTTTAGCAATGTCAAGAATTTAAGTGGCAATGCTCAGATCTGCTCAGAGTTAGTGCAGAATGGCACAAAATACACTGAACCAACCAATACCGCCAACATCCTGGCAGACAGGTTCAGCGCACACTTCACCCCTATCTCACCCCCAAAAGGACCCATAACCATACCAGAAGAATGTAGAGTCCCTGAAATCACAGACACTCAGGTTAAAACAGCCCTCTCCAAAGCCAAAAAACTCAGCATCAATGGGACCGGACAGTGTCCCAGGCTGCATCCTACACGAGCTCAAAGACGAACTAACCCCTCACCTAAACACACTGTTCAACCTCAGCCTCTCCACAGGCTACATACCCTTCGAGTGGCGCACAGCAACGGTTATCCCGCTCCACAAAGGTGGAGTCACAACAGACCCTGGGAACTATCACCCTATAAGCCTGACTAGCTTGGTCTGCAAGACTACGGAGCGCATCATCATGGAACTCATTAACAGAGACATTGGGAACCTCCAAACACTGGACACCACCCAGTTTGGCTTTAAGGGCAGATCATGCCTCCTAAACCTGGTGGACTTCTTTGAGACAGTTACCAAGGCTTAGACGAGGGAAAGGTGGTACACACAGCCTACCTAGACCTCGCTAAGGCCTTCAACAACATTCCCCATTCTGGTATTATAGACAAGCTCACCAGCCTGAACATAAACCCCTACATCACAAGATGGGTTTCCAACTGGCTCACGGGCAGAACCCACATGGTGACAGTTGCAGGAGCTAGGTCCGTCTCTAAACCAGTTACAAGTGGTGTTCCCCAGGGCTCGGTCCTGGGACCCCTCCTGTTCGGCATATACTTCTCAGAGGTACAGGCAAGCACAGGAGGACTATGGCTGACCAAGTTCGCAGACGACTGTAAACTAGGGGCTATAATTGACTCTCTGGCTGACAGACATCCTCCAAAAGGGTCTCACTGAGATGGATACCTGGTGTCAAAATCCTGGCTAAATGCCAAAAAGTGCATAGTCATCCCCTTTGGAAAAAACAAAGTACCCACAAGCTACCACACAGGTTGCAGTCCCCTAAATACAAAAGACGTAATAAGGGATCTGTGGACCCAAGTAGATAGTAATCTCACCTTTGACAATCACATTGCCAAAGTGGTTAGAAAATCCTTCTACGTGGCCCACCTAATCACAAAAGGGTTTGCATCCAGATCAAAAGAGGTCATTGTGCCCCTCTACTCATCAGATCCATCTTAGAGTACAATGCCCCATTTGGGATGTACCTTACAAGACACCTGCAACAGCTGGAAAGACCACAGAAGTACCTCACCAAGAGGATCAATGGCCTCAAACAGATGCCCTATGCAGCTCGACTGAAGAAACTCCAGCTGTACTCGGTTGCATACCACCTACTCAGAGGTGATCTCTGCCTGACATACAAGGCCATGTCCAACCCAGAACTGATGGACATGCTCCACCTAAAGAAAACCTTATCCCCACGAGCCACACGCTCTAGGGATCTAAACCTTACCACAACAATAAATAGGACGTACTGGAGGGACAGATGCCTGTCCCAGAGACTTCCCATGTTTTGGAACAAGATCCCAATCTATATTAGGCAGAGCTCCTCGCTAACACCCTTCAAAAGAAATCTTGACGAGTGGATGGGAAACAGAAAGTTTACCTCTGGGATCACTTCAGTGGCTCTGCTGGACAGAGACACTGGGAAGTAATCTAAGCGGACGTCGAAAGCCAACACATTCTGGCTAGGCTTATAAATGCCTTCGGGCAGATAGTCTAGTACCCACCTATGAACCTAAGAAAGATCTTCTGCCACGTACACATCTAGAAACTTGAAGGCAGGAACCCTTTCCACACAGTCTCCATTGGATTTATTGGGCTGTGCCTCTGGAAATGTATTATGAGTTCCTTTGTTTTGGCAGAGGTCAGGGCAAGTTTGTTCTTAATATAACATGTAGCCAGTCTTTGAACTACTCTATATCCTGTCTCGTTTCCTCCTGAAATAAGTCCGACCACTGTGGTATCGTCCACAAATTTAATTATGGCATTAGTAGAATGAAAGGGGACACCGTCATTAATGTAAATAATTTACAGAAGGGGGCTCAGCATACAGTCTTGTTGGACACCAGTGTTTAGCCTGAGAGTGGAAGAAAGGTACAGGCCAATTCTGACCATCTGAGGATGGTTAGTCAAAAAGACTTTAATCCAACGAGAGGAGCAACTGCAGAATGCTAAACAGAAAATAAGGGATTACCTCAATAATATGCATGAGTTTAGAAAGACTGCTATTAAGCAACTGTTTTTGACAATAACTCTACAGCACAAAAACTTTTAGCACGACTCAGACAAAAGAAAGTGGAAAGGGCAGTCACCAAGCTTAGGGAGTTTAAAACAAAAGATCCTGTAGAAGTATTAAAAATATTTTGCAAATTTTTCTTAGGTTCATTTTCTGTATAAGGCAGAAAAATATGGAAATCAATAAAACAATAAAAGGTACAACTGGAAATGTTTATGGAAGAATTAAATATGCCAAGATTAGAGGTAGCGGAGGTTCAATTACCAACAGTTAGGATAGAAGGTGAAGAGATAAAAATCATGTATGACCGACATACAGAAAGTCCCCAGTAACAGATGGTATTCCTGTGTATGATCATTGCTGGAGCCTTCCTGTGCCCTGAAAGAGTGCTCTTCAAACTATCTGGAGATATGAGAGCTTCATTATAGGTTAGTACAGACTACTAGTGTTACCAAGGGGGTGACAGTGATGATGGTTGGGGGTTGGATTTTGTGGAGGAGGTGGGGTTGGAGGGGAGGGTGGCCTAATGGTTAAGGTGTTTGCCTTACAAACAACAAGCACAAGGCCTTGAGTGAGTCCTCAATAATTGGCTAAGCTTAAAATGGCTCACAAGGGCAGTTAGCTTAGTACTAATCTATGAACCTATGAACCTATATACAGAGCGGAGTATATTTTTCAGGCACTTCAGAGTTGTGTACTAGTAATTGTTTGACTAATTTTATACTTCAGAGTTGTGCACGGTTATTTTTGCTTCACTGTATAGTTTTTCAGATCTCTGCTGAAGGTTTTTCCCCCTCCCCCTATTTCTCTATGCCGTACGTTGGTATAAAAAGAAGTTATGTACCTGCCATAACATTCCATGTTAGTTGTCTTCATCTCTTCTTCCTTCTTGCTGTTTGGGTTCGGAGCCGATCCTCGGCTCTGACTCGGCCATCTTCTATAGCTCGAGAGCTGTTTACTGGCTCGAGGCTACCCCTTATCTCAGCATGCCCAGCGTCAGCTACCCAGATCTCGTTTGCCGCTTCAGCTGAGAGGTTGCTTCGTTACTGGCTCAGGCTGAGTATAGTTTTTTTCTATTAATATATTGTCGTTTATTCTTGAAATTTTGTCAAGTTTTTGTCAATTTTTTTTGTCTAGATATATTCCTTTATCCCTCATCGCTTTCTTGTGTATTGTAGCTTTGTTGGCCGTCGCTCCATAACTCGCAGGCCTTCTGTATCCCTTGAACTCGTTTAAATTAGAGAGTCGTCCCCCCCCCCCCTCTTAGGATAGCCGTTTAAATTAGAGGTTCTCCTTTCTGTTCCTTAACTGTAAAAAAAAAAAAAAAAAGGATTTGTTTCTTGTTTTTTGTAGTATAGCTTTTTATTGTTGTTGTGGTTGTTGTTACTAAAATGTCTAAAGATACCAAGGTATCTGGCTTCAGAAAGTGTGATTCATGCTGTCAGAAAATGTCTCTGACAGATGGGCACTCTAGAATGCCCAGCGTCAGCTACCCCAGATTTCGTTTGTGGTAACGCACACTAGACATAAGTAACCAGTTTATTTATTTATTATTATTTATTTATTTGCATTTGTTAACCGGGTTGGTCCAGCTGGGTAAGAATTACCCTTTTTCAGTGGAGACCCGAGGGGAAAAGCCCCAATTAGACATACAAATACATACGAATAGAGACAAATTAACAATATTACAGAGGAAAACAATATTATAGGTACAATGGATAAGAAAAACAAACAATGAAAGTTTGAGAATGCGAGTAAGGTAGGCCAGAGGCATGCATGCAAAAGATTTATGAAAAGGTGTTCTGAGCAAGATCTCTGAATTAAGTTAAAGTAGGCAAGGAAATGATGATTTAGGTGTGGAGTTAGTAGTGTGGGAGCTTTAGGTGGGAGCATGTGAAGGACATTCCCATTTGGAGGAGAGATGGGAGAGAAGCATGGATTTGAAATGGTTGTGGTTAGGTATATTACGTAGTGGTGTGGGGAGATTGTTCCGTAGTTTGGCTATAGTGTGGGATAGTAGTAGTTTACCAGTTGGGTGGGTGGGTTTGTGTACATGCAGGAGGTTTTGGCCTGTGGATCTCAGGGTACGGGTAGGTGTGTAGGGTGTTAGAGTTTTACCTAAAAACTGGTTGTCCAATACACCTAAACAAGGAAAGAGTTATAAATTACCTGGCATGTGAAGTAATAAAAGATGCTCAGCCAGTGAAAACAAAAGGGAACTCCTCACAATCCTCTAGGAAGGGGGAAGGAGGGAGGGACGCAAGAAGGAAGGCAAGATAAAGACAACTAACATGGAATAACTTCTTTATGTTAAGTTGTCCATCTCGCCTTCATTCTTGCTGTTTGGGACAGCGTCCCTAGCACCTAAAATCCCAGGTGGCTCATTGGAACAAACTCTTCAGAACAGTAAAACCAAAGGAAGCTCTGCTCTGGGAGACCATATCTACCTTGTAATGAGAGATAAAAGTGTGGGGGGTTTGCCCAAGTGGCAGCTGCACAGATTGAGTCTATGGGCAACCTAGACTGAAAAGCTACAAAGGTGGCTAATGCTCTAGTGGAATGACCTTTTGGTTTAGCTGGTAGCTCTTTATTTCATAACTGATAAATAAAGGCAATAGTATCAGATAACCATCTGGATAGGGTCACTTTAGAAACTGGAAAGCCTTGTTTGTTTAAAGCATAAGAAAGAAATAACTGGTCTGACTTTCTTAGTTCCTTAGTTCTATGGAGGTAAAAACACAATTGTCTGTGTACATCCAATTGGTGGAGCTTGTATTCTGCCTTATTGCTGTCATTAGGAAAGAAAACTGGGAGACCTATGGATTAATTTAAACTGTTCTCTGAGCAGACTTTAGGAATAAAGGATGGATTGGTCCTCAGAGAAACTCTGTCCTTGTGAAACACCAGGTAAGGAGGACGAACACATAGTGCTTGAAGTTCTGAGACACGTCTAGCTGAAGTGATAGCAACCAGAAAAAGTGTCTTCCAAGAAAGAAATTTTAAAGAGTATGATGCTGCCGGTTCAAAGGGAGGCAAAATTACGGAGACTAAAACTAAACTGAGATCCCAAGGAGGGGGAGGATCTCTAACTGGGGGTCTAAGAAGAGATGTTCCTTTCATAAAGGCTTTGCAGAGCTTATGAGACATTATGCTAGAATTAAACATACAGATATGAAAATTAGAAATAGCAGCTAGTTGTACTCTAATGGTAGCGGAAGCCACACCAGACTGAAAAAGCTGTGCTAGAAATTCAAGAATTTCATGGACTGGGGCTGAGAAAGGATCTAAATTTCTAGATTCTGCCCAGTAAGAAAACGGTTTCCATTTACTAGCATACGTTTTCCTCGTAGTAGACTTATGTGAGGAAACAATAATATCATGGACTGCTGGGGAGATGCTGGAAAGCCTGGCTAAGGTTGGAAGTGGAGTAACCAAGCTGTGAGCTGGAGAGTTTGAAGGGATTGGTGCAACCCACCTGATTGGTGAATCAGAAGATCTGGAACTGGGTCCAGAATCCACGGTTGATCCAGAAGGTGGAGGTGTAGGAACGGGAACCATATTTGTCGAGGCAGATATGGGGCAATGAGGATCATTTTGAAACCCAATGATTTTGCTTTCTGTATGAGTCTTGGAATTAGGGGAAAAGGGGGAAAGTGTAAAGGAGTACCTGAGGCCAATCGTGGACTAGAGCATCTCTGGTTATATGACCTGGAAGAGGAAGTAGGGACAAGTAGCTGCTGCATTTGTTGTTGAGAGGAGTGGCAAATAGGTCGCAACAAGGCTGTCCCCATTTGCGGAAGATGAGATCCGCAACTTCCTGATTCAGAGACCACTCGTGAGGCATGAGGATAGCTCTGCTGAGCCTGTCCGCTATAATGTTCGATTTCCCAGGGATGTGCATTGCTATCAGAAAACGTTGGGAGGAAATCACCCATTGCCACAGTCTGAGTGCTTCTCGACACAAGGGGTAAGACCTGGTCCTGCCCGGTTTGTTGATATACCACACCACTGACATGTTGTCCGTTTGGATTGCAATGGTACCGGAAGGAAGAGAGTCTTGAAGGGCTTGCAATGCTAGGAGAACTGCGCTCATTTCTAGGACATTGATATGCAGATGGTACTCGTAAGGTTGCCAAGTGCCTTGGACTGTCCTGCCTAGAAAATGCCCCCCCGGCTCCACCCTATCAGGGAGGCATCCGTGGTCACTGTGGCTACCGGCGGGGGTTGTATGAAAGGTCTGCCCTGAATTACTAGTGGGGAGACCATCCACCAAGAAAGGTGCCTTTTGCATGTTTCTGTGATCAGGATCATGTGAGACATGGGTAGCTCCTGGAAAGACCATTGTGTGAAAAGAAGTCACTGAAGGATTCTCATGTGGAAACGCGCTAATGGGACAAGAAGAATGGCAGCTGCCATGGAGCCTAGAGCTTGGAGGACATATCTGACTTGAATCCTTTTGCTCTGCATTAGAATTAACACTTGTTGACGAATAGTGGAAACACTTTCTTGTGGTAATCTTGCAAACATTTCTTTTGTGTTTAATTCTGCTTTTATGTAAGTGATAGACTGACAGGGCAACAAGGCAGATTTTTCAAAATTTACTGTAATGCCTAGTTGAGTGCATGATGTGATTGTATAATCCCGTGTCTCTAAGAGTTGACACCTGGTGGTAGCAGTCAGGAGCCAGTCGTCTAGATAGGGAAACACCTGGAATCCTTGACGCCTCAGGTGAGCCGTGACTACTGCCATACACTTGGTGAACACCCTGGGGGCTGAGGTGAGACCAAAGGGCAGAGCTCTGAACTGGTAATGACTGGCCCCTACCCGGAAGCGAACAAATCTCCTGGAGCGTCTGTCCATCTTGATATGGTAAGTAAGCGTCCTGAAGATCTATCGAGCACATCCAATTGTCCTGACCCAGAAAAGGGAAAATGGACTGCAGTGTAACCATCCGGAACTTTTCTTTTTGTACAGATTTGTTCAATCTGCTGAGATCCAGTATTGGTCTCCAGTCCCCCATCTTTTTTGGTACTAAAAAGAATCTAGAGTACGTGCCGGATCCTAGTTGGTCTTGCGGGGCCTTCTTGAATGGCTCTTTTTTCGAGCAGTCTTAACTTCTGTGACTGCTTGATCGCTTAGATTGGGTGGGACATCTGGGACGGGCTTTTTTTGATTCTATGGGGGATTGACGGAAGGGAATTTTGTAACCTCCGGATATGATGCATAGTATCCATCTGTCTCTTGTTATATTTTGCCAGGCTTTTGGGTACAGCGATAGTCTTCCCCGACTGCCTCCAGAGGTGAGCAGTCAGGCAACCGTTCAGGGATGCTGGAAGGGTTTGTCAGAGAAGGTTTCTCAGTCACCCTGGTTTTACGGTCCCCCTCTGCCACGAGGGCGGCATCTGTTATTTTTGTTTCCCCTGCTCTGACCCTGGGGGGAAAAATCACCATGTGTGTCAGGCAAGGGTCCCTGGGATTTTCGGAACCACATCTTTCCGCTCTTCTGACCCTTGGGATAAGGTCTGGAAGGAGGGGAAAAATGGACTCCCACAGCAGAGAGAGTCTTGCCTTCCTGCTCACACCTGGCCAACGTGTCTTTCACCTGAGGCCCAAAGAGAAAGGAGCCTTCAAAGGGAGTACTGGTGAAGGATGCTCGAAAGGGTTCCGCAAACTGACACAGCCGCATCCAAGCATGTCTCCTGAGAGCCACACCTGTCCCTGCGGCTCTGCTCGCTCCATCGGCTGCATAGGAAATCAGCCTCATGGAGGAGTTGACTATGGAATTAAGAGTCACAAGCTGAGAAGTTACTTTGGCTGGTACTCCCTCAGTTGTAGGATCTTGAAGGGCATCTCCAAGCTCTTTCATGAAATCCCTTTGAAGACATGTAAAATGGCATAGATAATTCAGGGACCTCATTGAAAATGTCGCTGAAGCAAACATTCGCTTTCCATATCTGTCCATCATCCGAGACTCTTTGTTCGGAGGATGAACAGATGAAGAGGTTTCTGCTAACTCTGTCTTGGTGGTTGCTGCTACCACCATGGCATCAACGGCACACCTTTGAAGAGGAATTGCTTGTTCTGGGGGGCTGTAATAAATTTGTTTGGTCTCCTCGGAGTAGGTTCCATAGAATCTGGAGCTGACCAAGCCTTTCTAGCCAGTACAGACATGACTGAATTGAAAGGAGGAGATACCCAGGAGGTGGAAGGTCGGGAACCGAATGCGTCCAGGTATACAGACTCATCCGCGGTAGGGGCTAGGGAAGTCCAGTCCCTCCTCTGTCTAAGCATTTCAAGGATGTCCGAAAAGGAAACCTCTTCAGAGGGGGGCCTTGGGGACCCTTCCGATTCATCCATGTCTGTATCTAAAGTGAGAGACTCAGGGGTGTCCATGTGCTTCCTCTTGTACTTCTTCTTCCGGGGAGGCTCTTCCGAGTGATCAGGGGAGGCTTTGGAAGAAGAGGGATCACCCAATGGGGTGTCCTGGGGCATAGGTTCCCTACGCTTGGGGTCTGGAGGAGGAGTAGAGGTTGGAACAGACACCACGAGGGGAAAAGCCAATGGAGCTGGCAGTAGAGCTGTTTCGGGGGACAGCACACTCCGTATGACCTCAAAGGTGTCCCGACCTCTAGGCAGAGAAAGCTCCGGCTCCGAAGAAACAGGATTCTTTCTCCGTGTCGAGGGTGACTGCTTTGAGGCTGATGTTGGAGCCGAGCTCACCTGCGACGAAGCTCTGAGGGGGAGAACAGGGTCGGACAAGAGTCTGATGCCACTCCTCCCCTTGGAGCCGACGAGAGAGCCTCGGCGCCCAGATCCCTCGACAGAAGGTATAATCGAGGTAATCGGAGCTGACGGCGGAACTGAAGGAGAGATGATGATCGGCGCCAACAGTTCTACTACCTGTGGATCCATGGTCTCTGGCTCCAAGCTAAATGTAGTCGGACGAGGAACAGAAATAGAGGCGGTTGGAGCAGATACCTGTTGAGGTGGGCTGGGGTGGGCTGGACAGAATTTTTGCCAGTGCCTGTGACTTAAGCAACCTACTTACTACTCTCTCCACATCATGATCCGATAAACTAGAGGATCGAGAGGAGTGGGAAGAATGATGGCAACGTTCACTCTGTAACAAAGGTGACTAAGGTGCCGAGTGGATGGACTTCAAGGAAGAAGACCTCAGTCTCTTATGGCTCTGAGACGGCCCGAAATAGCAGATGGAGCCGACGGAGGAGTTGTCTTGTCAGTGCCAGTCGACATACTTGGTAGGTCAAGTA